>NC_085989.1:45173665-45521165 GCF_030014385.1 Trichomycterus rosablanca | reverse complement strand
CTGGGTATTTATCAGGGTAGTTAATGATTTATTAATGTCCCCTGATAATGGATGTGTTTCTTTTCTTGCTCTGTTAGATCTTAGTGCAGCATCTGATACTGTAGATCATAAGATTTACTGGATAGACTAGAAAATACAGTAGTTTTTTTGTTTTTATTAGGATTTTAACCTCATGTTTTTACACTTTGGTTACATTCATGACAGAAACGGTAGTTACTCGATACACAAGGTTCATTAGTTCACAAGTTTTAACACCAAACACAGTCATGGACAATTTTATATCTCCAATTCACCTTACTCGCATGTCTTTGGACTGTGGGAGGAAACCAGAGCTCCCAGAGGAAACCCACGCAGACACGGGGAGAACATGCAAACCCCACACAGAAAGAACACGGACCGCCCCAAATGGGGATGGAACCCAGGACCTTCTTGCTGTGAGGCTACAGTGCTACCCACTGAGTCACCGTGCCACCCGGATGCTGTAAAGTTGCCCTGAGACAATGTCTGTTGTAAAAAGTGATATACAAATAAATGTGACTTGACTGGGTTAAATCAAAACAAAAAAGTTATACATATATAGATAAAAGTACAAGTGTGTTACTTTATCATGCTAAAATGTGTGTGTTACCTTAGTGTGATAGGGTCCCAGAACGATCCAGCCGCAGAAGCAGTAGCCCATGTAGATGGCAGCGACGCAGCAGCAGAAGCGGATCACGTTGGGAAACGCAGCTCTCAGAGTTATGATCAGGATCTGCACAAACACCAAACATGTATAGAATTACCCAGTATACGAGAGCAAGGTTGCAAATAGATACAACTAGACTGGGTAAAAAGAGGGGAAATAAATAAATAGAAAATCCAAAGAAATGTGTAATTTGAATATTCTATAAATTCTATAAATGGTTTAACAAAGGTTTAAGAGAACTTGTTTTTATTGCATTTTATTTTCTGGAAATGAGGTTTGTATAAACGTTTAATTTATTTTGGACCCAGCAGATGTGCTGTTGATGTTTTAAAATAAAACTTACATTGTACTTCTGGAAGAAGCTGAGGTAGCGTATCACCCCCACCCACACCAGCAGAGTGGACGTGCCCATCAGAATTCCACACACATCATAGGATGCCAGGTTCTACAAAACAACACAGATCAACCAATCAGAGGAGACTGCATGGAATAAAATGTGACCCTATCATGCTGACAAAACACGGTAACACACTGATAAACTACATACACTATTAGGAAAACCTTTCCAGAAAGGTGGAGGCTCTTACAGCCACATAAGGTGGAGAAAACTTCACATTAACGCCTCTGTTGGTGTTGGAATGAGATGTTTAACAAGTCCATGCTCAGGTGTCCAAATACTTTGTAGTGTATGTGTATTAGATTTAACCAAAGTGAAGTGATGTCTGCTCAGCTTTTTTTACCCAGTGATCTTTGTGTGATCTTTGAGTTCCCTAAAATATGTTCAAAATTCACTGACCATTCATATCATTAGTGTTTATTTTAAGACTTAGTGGTGATCCTGGTCATGGTGAGTCAGACACCACATGGAAACTTTGGGCACAAGGCAAGATGAATGACTGACCACAGAATAATTTGAAGAACATGCTCGATGTGATGTGCAAAAGTCAAAATGTTGGGTTTTGATTGTAGGTTTAGTCTGTTAGATAATATTTTACTAGCTTTTAAAATCAAATCAAATGGAAGTTTATTTGTCACATATACAGTCATACACAGTACAAGTGGCAGTAAAATGCTTTTGTGACTGCTCTGCCACATTAGTAATTAGTACAAAAATGGATAAAATATATATTCAAAATGGAAACCTTTTAAAATGTAAAAAGTAAAGAAAATTAAAAATAGAAACTTAAAATTTAATATAAAAAAATAGAAGCATTTAAAGTCAACCAAGTTTGCAAAGGTGCCAAAGGTAAGTTGTGCAAGAACTGAACATAATATTGTGCAATATGCTATGGAAGTTGTGATTAATATGTACACTGATCAACCATAACATTAAAACCACCTCCTTGTGTCTACACTCACTGTCCATTTCATCAGCTCCACTTACCATATAGAAGCACTTTGTAGTTCTACAATTACTGACTGTAGTCCACCTGCTTCTCGGCATGCTTTGTTACCCCCTTTCACCCTGTTCTTCAATGGTCAGGACCCCCACAGGACCCCCACAGAGCAGGTATTATTTGGGTGGTGGATCATTCTCAGCACTGCGGTGACACTGACATGGTGGTGGTGTGTTCGTGTGTGTTGTGCTGGTATGAGTGGATCAGACACAGCAGCGCTGCTGGAGTTTTTAAACACCTCACTGTCACTGCTGGACTGAGAATAGTTCACCAACCAAAAATATCCAGCCAACAGCGCCCCGTGGGCAGCGTCCTGTGACCACTGATGATGGTCTAGAAGATGAGCAACTGAAACAGCAGCAATGTGGACCAACTAGGTAGGAGTGTCTAATAGAGTGGACAGTGAGTGGACACGGTATTTAAAAACTCCATCAGCGCTGCTGTGTCTGATCCACTCATACCAGCACAACACACACTAACACACCACCACCATGTCAGTGTCACTGCAGTGCTGAGAATCATCCAGCACCTAAATAATACCTGCTCTGTAGTGGTGCTGTGGGGGTCCTGACCATTGAAGAACAGGGTGAAAGCAGGCTAAAAAAAGGTATGTAAAGGTATGTAGAAAAACAGATGGACTACAGTCAGTAATTGTAGAACTACAAAGTGCTTCTATATGGTAAGTGGAGCTGATAAAATGGACAGTGAGTGTAGAAACAAGGAGGTGGTTTTAATGTTATGGCTGATCAGTGTACAAGAAGTCGCTCTAGCAAAGATGTGTGCGTTGTTAATAAATCGCCCAGATTTGCTGAGTTAGAATTTGCTACAGAAACTAAAGAACTAGCAAAACTTAAACACCTCATAACAATTACAATGAGGCTTGCTTGCTCGGGAGTTAAGATCTGTAGAGTGCAGGGGTGGCAGATCTAACCTAGCGCCACATTGCTATGTGTGTGTGTGTGTGTGTGTGTGTGTGGTGGCATCAGGGTGATACGAACCTTGGTCTCGATGCCGATCTTGATGAAGGAGGCGATGATGGTAAGTACATCACTGATAATGATGAGTAAATACCAGCCGTTAATAAACTCCAGACGATCTCCCCAACACACACGCTGTCCCAGAGACTGTCTGAAATAACACACAAACTCCTACACACACACACACACACACACACACAGGGATCAAGAGTGTTAGACATCTTATTTTTCTGTACATCCCTTTATACAACAATACGGAATTCATAAATACAATCATCCTTTCCTTATACAATTATTATTATTTTAAAGCACTTTCCAATAAACCCATAGACACTGTACATTAACACATGAGAAATCCACTCACTGAGCACTTTATTAGGAACACCTACCTGGTATGTACATTCCTTATTTCATAAGCTACACCTACCATACAGAACATTATCAGCACTGCTGTGACACTAACATGGTAATAACATGGTAGTGTGTGCTGTTCTGGAATGCGTGTACCAGGTGCAGCAGTGTTGTTGGGATTTTTAAACTCCAGTACACGGTATTTAAAAACTCCAGCAGCGCTGCTGTGTCTGATCCACTCATACCAGCACAACACACACTAACACACCACCACCATGTCAGTGTCACTGCAGTGCTGAGAATGATCCACCACCCAAATAATACCTGCTCTGTAGTGGTGCTGTGGGGGGTCCTGACCATTGAAGAACAGGGTGAAAGCAGGCTAAAAAGTATGTAGAAAAACAAATGGACTACAGTCTGTAATTGTAGAACTACAAAGTGCTTCTATATGGTAAGTGGAGCTAATAAATTGGACAGTGAGTGTAGAAACAAGGAGGTGGTTTTAATGTTATGGCTGATCAGCGTACACTGTATGGGCAAAAGTATGTTGACACACCTATTTATTAGGTACAGGTGTTTTGGTCACACCCATTCCCAAGAGGTGTATTTGTATCCACAGTTTGGTTAAGTCATAGTTTAACAAGAAGGGTGTGAAGAAACTCCAGCAACCTGCACAGAGCCTTGATCCTAAACTCACTAAACACCTTTGGGTTGAATTGGAACTTTGATTCCAAGCCAGTTCTCATCAAAAAACAGTGCCGGAGCTGACAATTGCATTTTTGACTACATGTTCACAAATTCCTGCAGACACACTTAAAAATCCAGTGGAAATCATTAGCAAAAGACTGGAGGTTGTTGTGGGCAACTTTTTTTTTTGGCTCGCAACCCACCCAAAAGTCACGATCCAGACAACACCTATACCACTGTGTCTGAATCACCCCGACCCCAATACCACCTTCACTCAAACCTACATTCTGCAGGATGATTCCTTTCAGTATCGATCGTCCACACAGTGTCAAAGAGAGACCACACACGATAGCCACCAACACATCAAACGCCACCCGCAAGTAGTTCTCCCCTAAACACAGAGACAAGGAGCCAGACATACGTTAAGAACTGTCATACTTTCTGAAACACTGGGTGTAGATCTGATGAGCTGTGATGAGTGTATTCACAAATTTTCTTACTGTGTCCATACACATTTGGATCGCTGCACTCTCTGATGCTGGCCTGGTTAAGCAGACTGATTTTCACTTTCCCACTGTGGGCTCTGTTATCAAAGAGAATCTGAAAAAGAAAAACACACACAATGAGCAGTTTTGCAAACGTATTTAAAAGCTTGTGTGGCATTATGGTAAGAGCCACATCCTGGTAACTGCAGTACCTGAGTTCCAGCGGTTCGAATCCCAGACTGAGCTCAGAAAAAGAAAATATGCATGGTGGTACATGAACCTTTCCATTGAGGGGACACATAAATCAGTGCACACTTAGTGCCAGTCCCAAGCCCAGATAAAAGGGAGGGTTGAATCAGGAATAGATAGACAGATAGATTCAACTTTGTCATTGCTCAGTACGGTTACAAGGCAACGAAATGCAGTTAGCATCTACCAGAAGTGCAAATGGTAGCACTGTGCAAAACAAACCATCAGTAATCTATGGTTAGTATAACAATTATAACTATAGCTGTTTACATATAGGGTATTAGGTCTATATCCATAGTCATATAGTAATATACGGGAGGCACGGTGGCTCAGTGGGTAGCACTGTTGCCTCACAGCAAGAAGGTCCTGGGTTCGTTCCCCAGGTGGGGCGATCCGGGTCCTTTCTGTGTGGAGTTTGCATGTTCTCCCAGTGTCTGTGTGGGTTTCCTCCCACAGTCCAAAGACGTGCAAGTGAGGTGAATTGGAGATACAATATTGTCCATGACTGTGTTTAATATTAAAAACTTAAACTAATGAATTTTGTGTAATGAGTAACTACTGTTTCTGTCATGAATGTAACCAAAGTGTGTAAAACATGATGTTAAAATCCTAAATAAATATAGTAATATATACTGTACATAATAATAGTAATTATAATAATAACAATAAACATATGAATTGGAAAACTAGGTATGTATAATAATAATGTCTTCGCATAGCCCAGCTTGTTTGGAAGCTAGGATCAGAGCGCAGGGTCAGCCATTGTAGGCTTTAATTATCAGAACATCAGATGGCTCTCTTGCAATATTAAATGCTTATAATTAATAAAATATTTTATTTTTACTCTTTTACTCTGTATTGTACGACGGCATATCAGGGCCACTTTTAAGAAAAATATTTTTTTAAGTTTCGATTTTGAGAATAAAGTCGTATAAGTTTTGATTTCGATATTAAAGTTAAAATATTATGAGAATAAAGTCGAAATATTACGAGATTAAAGTCAAAATAATTATGAGATTAATGTCAAAATATTACGGCCATAGCAACCTCCTTGTGTTAAAATGAGGGATGCTCATGATTGGTTATACTTTCGTATCGGTTTCACAAATAAAGAAATCCCCAATCTCCTGTAACATCAGCACCAGTGTGTTATTAGTATAAGGACGCTGAAACGGCTTTGCAGTAAGCTGGGTTTATTATACTTCAACCGAGCCTTATGGACTCGTACTATAAACTTAAGCCATATGGCATCGTTACAAATAATTGCATTGACATGTACAGTCTTCATGTCATGTGGATGGAAGTGTACAATACAAACAGCCACCCAAAAATAATCGCGGGTTATTGGATAACCACAATAACACTCATTATAGGCTGCCCTCGGCACATGCATGCCGATCCAGGTACTGAGACTCATGCTTCTCTACGACGGCTACGACGGCTGCACACTCTTTGGCCATAATATTTCCACTTTCTTCTCATAATCATTTCGACTTCAATCTCGAAATAATTTCGACTTCAATCTCGAAATAATTTCGACTTTATTCTCATAATATTTCGACTTTATTCTCAGAATATTTTGACTTTATTCTCATAATCAAAACTTAAAAATATTTTTTACAGTGGCCCTAATACACCGTCATAGTATTGAAGCTCCCCTTCGATTTACATGAAATGGTTCAGCCTGCCCTTAACACAGTTGGGAACGATACTTGCTAGCAATGAACTGCAAGTGAGCAGTGAAGCATAATGTTTAATTTTAAAGAAAAATCTGATTATCAAAAATGGAAATAAAGAAAACTAACACAAGAGAGAAAAAAGGGAAGAGAACTCAAAAAATCCAGAACTTTTTTTAAATCAAATTATATTTAAACTGTAGAATATGGCCTTTAGCACTTTTGTTATAGAAAGTAAGAGTCTCGCATCAAATAATGAGTTCCACTGTGTTCACAGTGTTGCATTTTCACAGTGCACTGTGTTATATTTTCAGGGTTGACATGACCTGGGTCCTAAAATCCCCACACAGACCAATGCAGCAGGTGTGTGAACTATAAACACAAGTCAGGAAGTGAACACTGAAATCTAACAGACCTGCAGATGTGAAACACATTCAATATACTGTACTTGAAATATAAAATATATATTCTATTTTATATACACTGTGTAAGATATACTTATGGACTTATGAATGTAATTGGTTCTGAAGGGCTGTTCTTAAGTCAAAATGTTCGTTGGTTAAATCTATTTTTCCCATAAGAAATAATGTAAATAGAATTAATCCGTGCCAGACCTCCCAAACCAAATCCTTACCGAACCTTTCTAATGTCTTAAAAGGTCTTTTTTGTTATAAATACAAGTATATTTTCCCTTAAATCTTAAATCATAGAATAGACATTATTGTAATAAACAATAATAAACAACAATACACAGTAGTACTGTACATAAACACACATCACATTTCAGTACAGTACATGTGCTGTACCATACACCATAATAAATGTCCTTCTTTTTTTTTAATAAAATGTATCTACCAGAAACAACAATAACTCTCATATTTCTCTATTATTTCCTTCTTTATTTCAATAGTGTTGTATTTTGTAATTGCACTGAAAGAAAGAATACTTTACTCAGTGAATTCCTTCTTCTCTCTCACTCACTGTCCCCTCTGTCTGATACAAAGTGACAGCTACTGGCAGGAGTAATTATATAACAAGAAAAAATAATAGATTTGTTCATTTTCTCACCACTACACTTTCTCTGCACATTCTTTGATGCCATTTTAATATTGAATTCTACGAAATATAAAGAAAACACCGAAAAAACACTGTCCGCTGTCCGCTCACTGTGTATATATACAGTGTATCACAAACGTGAGTACACCCCTCACATTTCTGCAAATATTTCATTATATCTTTTCATGGGACAACACTATAGACATGAAACTTGGATATAACTTAGAGTAGTCAGTGTACAACTTGTATAGCAGTGTAGATTTACTGTCTTCTGAAAATAACTCAACACACAGCCATTAATGTCTAAATAGCTGGCAACATAAGTGAGTACACCCCACAGTGAACATGCCCAAATTGTGCCCAAATGTGTCGTTGTCCCTCCCTGGTGTCATGTGTCAAGGTCCCAGGTGTAAATGGGGAGCAGGGCTGTTAAATTTGGTGTTTTGGGTACAATTCTCTCATACTGGCCACTGGATATTCAACATGGCACCTCATGGCAAAGAACTCTCTGAGGATGTGAGAAATAGAATTGTTGCTCTCCACAAAGATGGCCTGGGCTATAAGAAGATTGCTAACACCCTGAAACTGAGCTACAGCATGGTGGCCAAGGTCATACAGCGGTTTTCCAGGACAGGTTCCACTCACAACAGGCTTCACCAGGGTCGACCAAAGAAGTTGAGTCCACGTGTTCGGCGTCATATCCAGAGGTTGGCTTTAAAAAATAGACACATGAGTGCTGCCAGCATTGCTGCAGAGGTTGAAGACGTGGGAGGTCAGCCTGTCAGTGCTCAGACCATACGCCGCACACTGCATCAACTCGGTCTGCATGGTCGTCATCCCAGAGGGAAGCTGACGCACAAGAAAGCCAGCAAACAGTTTGCTGAAGACAAGCAGTCCAAGAACATGGATTACTGGAATGCCCTGTGGTCTGACGAGACCAAGATAAACTTGTTTGGCTCAGATGGTGTCCAGCATGTGTGGCGGCGCCCTGGTGAGAAGTACCAAGACAACTGTATCTTGCCTACAGTCAAGCATGGTGGTGGTAGCATCATGGTCTTGGGCTGCATGAGTGTTGCTGGCACTGGGGAGCTGCAGTTCATTGAGGGAAACATGAATTCCAACATGTACTGTGACATTCTGAATCAGAGCATGATCCCCTCCCTTCGAAAACTGGGCCTCATGGCAGTTTTCCAACAGGATAACAACCCCAAACACAACCTCCAAGATGACAACTGCCTTGCTGAGGAAGCTGAAGGTAAAGGTGATGGACTAAACCCAATTGAGCACCTGTGGCGCATCCTCAAGTGGAAGGTGGAGGAGTTCAAGGTGTCTAACATCCACCAGCTCCGTGATGTCATCATGGAGGAGTGGAAGAGGATTCCAGTAGCAACCTGTGCAGCTCTGGTGAATTCCATGCCCAGGAGGGTTAAGGCAGTGCTGGATAATAATGGTGGTCACACAAAAAATTGACACTTTCGCACAATTTGGACATGTTCACTGTGGGGTGTACTCACTTATGTTGCCAGCTATTTAGACATTAATGGCTGTGTGTTGAGTTATTTTCAGAAGACAGTAAATCTACACTGCTATACAAGCTGTACACTGACTACTCTAAGTTATATCCAAGTTTCATGTCTATAGTGTTTTCCCATGAAAAGATATAATGAAATATTTGCAGAAATGTGAGGGGTGTACTCACTTTTGTGATACACTGTATATAGAGAGAGAGACGGTCGGAGTTAACTTGTTCGTGACGTCACGTGTTTCGCGTATTCCGGTTCGTACTCCGAAATTTGTTCGTACGTCAAGTTGAAAAAGATCGTTCTTAACTCAAAATGTTCGTATGGTAAACCGTTCGTAACTCTAGGGTCTACTGTACTAAGTAATCAGTTATAACATTGACATTTTTTTTATTTCTACCTTTGTCAGTTAATTAAAGATTTAAGCGATTTAACAAATCACAGATTCTTTTTATTACAATTTACAAAACGTCCCAACTTTTCTGGAAAGATTTCCAATGTTTTCGCCGACCAGCTCATGTTTCTGGACCAGTTGTGCTACTCAATAACAAAAGTGTTTTATTTGTGCTGCATCATTTTTGTGAATAAAAAAAAGTTCACACTGATTCTAAATCTGTGATCTGTAAATCCTGTTTTAAAGGAAATGTGTCTGAGTGATACTTATAATAGGTGCTTACAGTGACGGAGAAGGTGTAGCAGTCAGGAATCTCGTTGTTGAGGATGGTCTGGATGTTTATAGCCTTAAGTTTGAAATCGATGGTGACATTTATCAATCTATCAAAAGAGGAAGAGAAAAAGAGGAAATGTAAGAGGCAGGTGGTAAAAAGGAGTGAGCTTTTTAGGTTTATTAATAGACTTGCATTACTACATTCTGTTTCTATAATACAGCTCAGTATTTTAAGCCTTTTGCACCTGTTTTTAGGCACAGTTCTGCTAAATTATTCCCTAAATACATGGTTAGGTTTTAAGTGTCTGTTTTTTTCTGATTTAAGGGTTTAACATACAGTTAAAATAAAACATACATACATAGCAGTAGTACACTAAGATGGATAAAGTCACAATATTGTTTGTACTGCTTCTGATGATGATCTTTTGTAAAAAGTAAAAATAAGATGATTATCTGGCAACCCTAATAGCAATTAGCTATAAAAATAGCTTTTTTTAAGATGTAAGGTTTATTTTCTCAATACTGTAGCAACAATTAAACAGATTCATTTTATACAATTATACAACATGTATTCAGTATAAATGAATAAAACCAGTAAAGTAAACCATTGTGGGGTGTTTCAGCAGAGCCACTAATCTGGCCGGGCGTCCAAACAAACACAATTGAGCCTGTTTGAGGGAGGGAAGGTTGGACGGGGTCTTTTTCCACTGATGTTCCACTGATGTTGCGATGTGCAACATACATTCATTATTTCATGAGCCACACCTACCACGTAGATACACTTTCGTGCACACAATTACTGACTGTAGCCCAAATGTTGCTCTGTAGAGTTTGTTTGCGCCCCATCTACCAATCACAAGGAACTTTTAGCTTAGGGTTTTTTTTTCAAGAGACCCACATTTTGTCCGTGCTTTTTACTGGACCCAGGCAACACAAACGATGCATCAAAACAAAACACAAAACTAAATATTCTTCATTATTAAAATTGGTGGCAATCTGGTCCGACTGTGGTTGACAAGATGTAATGTAAAGCCTCCACAAGGGAGTGTATTTGTACAAGTTCATTTCGTGTTAAAATGTGTTGAAATTTGTTTTCTCTGCGACCCATTTTTTGGCCACCCAGGGTTTGGGTAGTGGTAGCTCATTGGTTAGGGTACTGGACTGGTAATCAGAAGATTGCTGATTCAAGCCCCAGTGCTGCCAAGTTGCCACTGTGGGGCCCCTGAGCAAGGCCCTTAACCATAAATTGCACAAACTGTATTCAGTCATAAATGAAAGTCGCTTTGGATAAAAGCATCTGTTAAATGGCACAATGTAAATGATCTATAAGACCAGCACTGACCAGATTTAGTTTAAGTGCTGGATCATTCTCTGCACCGACACTAACATGGTAATAAATGGTAGTATGTGCTGTATTGATATGAGTGTATCAGGTGCAGCAGTGTTGTTGGGATTTTGAAACACCTTATTATCAAAGCTGGGAATAAATTTCCAACAGCATCCTGTGATCAAAAAGTGTCCATTCATCCTGCATAAAAGATGGAAGCCAAAGTCTAAACTGTTGTGTGATGCTGAGAGGAAATTTGTCTGCCAAAGAAAAGACATGCATGTAAACGATTAGAAGGTATTCAGAGCACTAACTGACCAGGGATGGTGAATAGGGTTGCCAGATAGTTTAAAAAACAAATGGGTTAACTGGTTGAGCCTGGTGCCAAATCAGGCCACCCAAGAAGGATGGCGGTCCCTGCTGAGTCAAGGGAGTTTTTTCTTGCCACTGTCGCCATAGGCTTGCTTAACAGGGATTTTTGGTCTGCTGGTCCTGGATTCTGTAAAGTTGCTTTGAGACAATGTCTATTGTAAAAAGCGCTATATAAATAAATTTGTCTTGAGTGTCATGTATGGAGTGTTAGAAATCTCACTGATTCATACTTGTGGAATTGAAGGCTGAAGTTCTTATAGAGTTCAGGGAAAGGAGCTGAAGGGTCTGTAGGTGGATCCACGCCTATACAGTCTTCAAGATAGAGAGAGAGGGAGAGAGGAAATTAAAGTCATTATTGTTTATATAAAATGTATTTAACCATCAAACTCCTTATCAGTTTCACACAAGGCTATCAAAAAGCGTTTTTCTGGCCGCTCAGGTGGCGCAGCGGTAAAAGTACGCTAGCACACCAGAGTCGGGTTTTCGAACACATCGTATTGAATTTCAGCTCTGCCTTCCGACTGGGCTGAGCGGCTGCATGAACAACGATTGGCTGTTGTTCATAGGGTTAGGGGTAAAAAGTCGGTTCATAGGTCCTCATGACTGGTGCGACTGCGGTTCCTGCTGGCGCCTGCACAGGGCTGAGGAATAATGCTGATGGGGGTGTGGCCCTCCGTCGGTGTATGAACTCGACTCGTGCAGGTGAAAAACGCAGTCTGTACTGACTGTACGTGCCGGAGGGGGCGTGTGTCAGTTGAGAGGCGTCCTCAGTCAGCGGTGAAGGATCGAATCAGTATAGAGGACACATTCAGGGTAATTGGACACGACTAGATTAGGGGAGAAAAAGTAAAGCGAAAAAGCGTTCGTCTCTTAGGGAAGTGGTGGCTCAGCGGTTACTGGACTAGTAATCACCAAGTTGCCCCTGTTAGGCCACTGAGCAAGTCCTTTAACCCTGGATTGTTGCACTGTATTAATAAATGTAAAAGTACAGTAAAATCTTTTCCTCCGAGTACCAACTTCGAGTCTTCTCGCAGGGTCAAATCAAGATCTAACAACTGGAGTCTTTACTAAGGATGACTGAATTTTGCTGTAAAAAGGCTTTTTCCTATTTTTTTTTTTAAGTCACCTGTTAAATGCTGGAGGAGTTAAATCTAAAGCACAAGCAAAACAACTTCTCCAATGTGAAGGTTTTGGAAATAAGCTTAACACTTGATTTAGTTCTCTCAGGTGAGTTTCATAGCACTGGTGCCATGGATGAGAGCACATGTTAAGCTTCGCTGCAAATTCTACTGCTCACTTATTATGTTTGACGCTGCCAATTCCTTTAGAATAAAATGTACTTTGATTGTAAAATCTCCATTATGATCAACAGTAAGACAAAGCACAGTTATTCTCTTTTTATGCCCTGCAAAGTACAATATTTATTTTTGACCACATTAAATGTGCACCACTACCAATTAAGCCGTTGGTAGTGCACTAAATAAACATACTACTGACTATGGTAGGGGGTGTTTACATCACATACAATAATATTACAGTGAAATGGATTAACGTGTCTCCTCAGAACACAGTTTACCGGTGATGACGTGAGGATCGATGTTGAAGGTGTCATTGATGGGTTGGATGCTGCCCTTTTTGTAGTAGCGCTGACACAAAGTGAGGGCGCTCTTGTTTACTCCTGAGCCCATCACATAGGCATACTGGCTCACAGCGTTCTTAGGCAGCGTGAGATACTGAAATAGAAAGAGAGAGAGAGTGAAAAGGTGAATACAAAAACCTAGAAGTTACAGCCTTACACCTGAATCACTATTAATACAACTGCTGGCATGAACTTACAGTGTGTGCAAAAAAAGCTCAATACTAGTTTATTTTTTCTGCCTTAAGGGACAACTGTTTGTTTGTTTTATAACGCTGTGTTATCACATTTATGATGTTTTACGCTAGTTTTTTTTTGGTCTTGTGTTATATGTTTTCAATGTTATATAATTAAGGAATTTGAGGATTAATTCTGTATTACCTTGGGTAAGGGTTTCTTTTAATGTTTTACACATATGTACTGTTTAACACCACACAACGACGGGGTCGTTAAACCGAATCAACAAACTCAAACACACATTTGTACCACCATTACCAAGACTACATATTCCTTCTTGATATTAAATTCTTGTATTCATACCTGTATGTATTTATCGGTTATAATCTACAGTACAGTATATTACTTTATCCACATATATTGCTATTATTAGTATCCGTATATTACCACTATTATACTCATCCATACCTATGTCTGATATATTTTATATCTGATACACAGTCTATATTCATTTTCTATTTTATATATATATATTTTATATATATATACAGTGTATCACAAAAGTGAGTACACCCCTCACATTTCTGCAAATATTTTATTATATCTTTTCATGGGACAACACTATAGAAATAAAACTTGGATATAACTTAGAGTAGTCAGTGTACAACTTGTATAGAAGTGTAGATTTACTGTCTTCTGAAAATAACTCAACACACAGCCATTAATGTCTAAATGGCTGGCAACATAAGTGAGTACACCCCACAGTGAACATGTCCAAATTGTGCCCAAAGTGTCAATATTTTGTGTGACCACCATTATTATCCAGCACTGCCTTAACCCTCCTGGGCATGGAATTCACCAGAGCTGCACAGGTTGCTACTGGAATCCTCTTCCACTCCTCCATGATGACATCACAGAGCTGGTGGATGTTAGACACCTTGAACTCCTCCACCTTCCACTTGAGGATGCGCCACAGGTGCTCAATTGGGTTTAGTCCATCACCTTTACCTTCAGCTTCCTCAGCAAGGCAGTTGTCATCTTGGAGGTTGTGTTTGGGGTCGTTATCCTGTTGGAAAACTGCCATGAGGCCCAGTTTTCGAAGGGAGGGGATCATGCTCTGTTTCAGAATGTCACAGTACATGTTGGAATTCATGTTTCCCTCAATGAACTGCAGCTCCCCAGTGCCAGCAACATTCATGCAGCCCAAGACCATGATGCTACCACCACCATGCTTGACTGTAGGCAAGATACAGTTGTCTTGGTACTTCTCACCAGGGCGCCGCCACACATGCTGGACACCATCTGAGCCAAACAAGTTTATCTTGGTCTCGTCAGACCACAGGGCATTCCAGTAATCCATGTTCTTGGACTGCTTGTCTTCAGCAAACTGTTTGCAGGCTTTCTTGTGCGTCAGCTTCCTTCTGGGATGACGACCATGCAGACCGAGTTGATGCAGTGTGCGGCGTATGGTCTGAGCACTGACAGGCTGACCTCCCACGTCTTCAACCTCTGCAGCAATGCTGGCAGCACTCATGTGTCTATTTTTTAAAGCCAACCTCTGGATATGACGCCGAACACGTGGACTCAACTTCTTTGGTCGATCCTGGCGAAGCCTGTTCCGAGTGGAACCTGTCCTGGAAAACCGCTGTATGACCTTGGCCACCATGCTGTAGCTCAGTTTCAGGGTGTTAGCAATCTTCTTATAGCCCAGGCCATCTTTGTGGAGAGCAACAATTCTATTTCTCACATCCTCAGAGAGTTCTTTGCCATGAGGTGCCATGTTGAATATCCAGTGGCCAGTATGAGAGAATTGTACCCAAAACACCAAATTTAACAGCCCTGCTCCCCATTTACACCTGGGACCTTGACACATGACACCAGGGAGGGACAACGACACATTTGGGCACAATTTGGACATGTTCACTGTGGGGTGTACTCACTTATGTTGCCAGCTATTTAGACATTAATGGCTGTGTGTTGAGTTCTTTTCAGAAGACAGTAAATCTACACTGCTATACAAGCTGTACACTGACTACTCTAAGTTATATCCAAGTTTCATGTCTATAGTGTTGTCCCATGAAAAGATATAATGAAATATTTTCAGAAATGTGAGGGGTGTACTCACTTTTGTGATACACTGTATATATATATATATATACAGTACAGGCCAAAGGTTTGGACACACCTTCTCATTCAATGCGTTTTCTGTATTTTCATGACTATTTACATTGTAGATTCTCACTGAAGGCATCAAAACTATGAATGAACACATGTGGAGTTATGTACTTAACAAAAAAAGGTGAAATAACTGAAAACATGTTTTATATTCTAGTTTCTTCAAAATAGCCACCCTTTGCTCTGATTACTGCTTTGCACACTCTTGGCATTCTCTCAATGAGCTTCAAGAGGTAGTCACCTGAAATGGTTTTCAGGTGTGCCTTATCAGGGTTAATTAGTGGAATTTCTTGCTTTATCAATGGGGTTGGGACCATCAGTTGTGTTGTGCAGAAGACAGGTTACTACACAGCCGACAGCCCTATTGGACAACTGTTAAAATTCATATTATGGCAAGAACCAATCAGCTAACTAAAGAAAAACGAGTGGCCATCATTACTTTAAGAAATGAAGGTCAGTCAGTCCGGAAAATTGCAAAAACTTTAAATGTGTCCCCAAGTGGAGTCACAAAAACCATCAAGCGCTACAGCGAAACTGGCACACACGAGGACCGACCCAGGAAAGGAAGACCAAGAGTCACCTCTGCTTCTCAGGACAAGTTCATCCGAGTCACCAGCCTCAGAAATCGCAAGTTAACAGCAGCTCAGATCACAGACCAGTTGAATGCCACACAGAGTTCTAGCAGCAGACCCATCTCTAGAACAACTGTTAAGAGGAGACTGCGCAAATCAGGCCTTCATGGTCAAATAGCTGCTAGGAAACCACTGCTAAGGAGAGGCAACAAGCAGAAGAGATTTGTTTGGGCCAAAAAACACAAGGAATGGACATTAGACCAGTGGAAATCTGTGCTTTGGTCTGATGAATCCAAATTTGAGATCTTTGGTTCCAACCGCCGTGTCTTTGTGAGACGCAGAAAAGGTGAACGGATGGATTCCACATGCCTGGTTCCCACTGTGAAGCATGGAGGAGGAGCTGTGATGGTGTGGGGGTGTTTTGCTGGTGACACTGTTGGGGATTTATTCAAAATTGAAGGCACACTGAAACAGCATGGCTACCACAGCATCCTGCAGCGACATGCCATCCCATCTGGTTTGCGTTTAGTTGGACCATCATTTATTTTTCAACAGGACAATGACCCCAAACACACCTCCAGGCTGTGTAAGGGCTATTTGACCAAGAAGGAGAGTGATGGAGTGCTGCGGCAGATGACTTGGCCTCCACAGTCACCGGACCTGAACCCAATCGAGATGGTTTGGGGTGAGCTGGACCGCAGAGTGAAGGCAAAGGGGCCAACAAGTGCTAAACACCTCTGGGAACTCCTTCAAGACTGTTGGAAAACCATTTCAGGTGACTACCTCTTGAAGCTCATTGAGAGAATGCCAAGAGTGTGCAAAGCAGTAATCAGAGCAAAGGGTGGCTATTTTGAAGAAACTAGAATATAAAACATGTTTTCAGTTATTTCACCTTTTTTTGTTAAGTACATAACTCCACATGTGTTCATTCATAGTTTTGATGCCTTCAGTGAGAATCTACAATGTAAATAGTCATGAAAATACAGAAAACGCATTGAATGAGAAGGTGTGTCCAAACCTTTGGCCTGTACTGTATATATACGTATATATATATATATATATATATATATATATATATATATATATATATATATACAGTGTATCACAGAAGTGAGTACACCCCTCACATTTCTGCAGATATTTAAGTATATCTTTTCATGGGACAACACTGACAAAATGACACTTTGACACAATGAAAAGTAGTCTGTGTGCAGCTTATATAACAGTGTCAATTTATTCTTCCCTCAAAATAACTCAATATACAGCCATTAATGTCTAAACCACTGGCAACAAAAGTGAGTACACCCCTTAGTGAAAGTTTCTGAAGTGTCAATATTTTGTGTGGCCACCATTATTTCCCAGAACTGCCTTAACTCTCCTGGGCATGGAGTTTACCAGAGCTTCACAGGTTGCCACTGGAATGCTTTTCCACTCCTCCATGACGACATCACGGAGCTGGCGGATATTCGAGACTTTGCGCTCCTCCACCTTCCGCTTGAGGATGCCCCAAAGATGTTCTATTGGGTTTAGGTCTGGAGACATGCTTGGCCAGTCCATCACCTTTACCCTCAGCCTCTTCAATAAAGCAGTGGTCATCTTAGAGGCGTGTTTGGGGTCATTATCATGCTGGAACACTGCCCTGCGACCCAGTTTCCGGAGGGATGGGATCATGCTCTGCTTCAGTATTTCACAGTACATATTGGAGTTCATGTATCCCTCAATGAAATGTAACTCCCCAACACCTGCTGCACTCATGCAGCCCCAGACCATGGCATTCCCACCACCATGCTTGACTGTAGGCATGACACACTTATCTTTGTACTCCTCACCTGACTGCCGCCACACATGCTTGAGACCATCTGAACCAAACAAATTAATCTTGGTCTCATCAGACCATAGGACATGGTTCCAGTAATCCATGTCCTTTGTTGACATGTCTTCAGCAAACTGTTTGCGGGCTTTCTTGTGTAGAGACTTCAGAAGAGGCTTCCTTCTGGGGTGACAGCCATGCAGACCAATTTGATGTAGTGTGCGGCGTATGGTCTGAGCACTGACAGGCTGACCCCCAGCCTTTTCAATCTCTGCAGCAATGCTGACAGCACTCCTGCGCCTATCTTTCAAAGACAGCAGTTGGATGTGACGCTGAGCACGTGCACTCAGCTTCTTTGGACGACCAACGCGAGGTCTGTTCTGAGTGGACCCTGCTCTTTTAAAACGCTGGATGATCTTGGCCACTGTGCTGCAGCTCAGTTTCAGGGTGTTGGCAATCTTCTTGTAGCCTTGGCCATCTTCATGTAGCGCAACAATTCGTCTTTTAAGATCCTCAGAGAGTTCTTTGCCATGAGGTGCCATGTTGGAACTTTCAGTGACCAGTATGAGAGAGTGTGAGAGCTGTACTACTAAATTGAACACACCTGCTCCCTATGCACACCCGAGACCTAGTAACACTAGCGAGTCACATGACATTTTGGAGGGAAAATGACAAGCAGTGCTCAATTTGGACATTTAGGGGTGTAGTCTCTTAGGGGTGTACTCACTTTTGTTGCCGGTGGTTTAGACATTAATGGCTGTATATTGAGTTATTTTGAGGGAAGAATAAATTTACACTGTTAAATAAGCTGCACACAGACTACTTTTCATTGTGTCAAAGTGTCATTTTGTCAGTGTTGTCCCATGAAAAGATATACTTAAATATCTGCAGAAATGTGAGGGGTGTACTCACTTCTGTGATACACTGTATATATATACTGTATATATATATATATATATATATAAACAGTATATATATATATATATCCATAGCTGATACATTGTATATATTTATAACTATGACAATATCCTTACTTCTATATTTATTCTTATATATCTGTATATATTGTTTATAAGAGTAGATAAACTACTGCTTCTATTACATGTACCAGATGCACAATTTGCACATACTGTTTTTCTGTTGCATGCCGTATGCTGTATAAATGCACCTTACTTACTTACTTACTTAATTCATATTTGTAATAGTTTCTCTTTTTTTGCTTGTTAAACTACTGGAGACCAATAATTTCTTTCGGGATAAATAAAGTATCTATCTATCTATATGTAGTTTTTGTCTTTCACTGTTATACTTTGAGTGTTCATTCAGGAAATGTTTTATGGTGATGGGTGTCTGACATTCTTCGCAAAGTCTGGGATCTTCTCCTAGTATTAAGTGTTGGTGTGTCAGTCTGGAATGGTCTATTCTACATCTAGTGTAGATAATTTGGTCTGTACGTTTTCCTAACGTATATTTGGTTTATTTCTGATGTTAGGGTGAATCTTGTGTAGTTTATTATTTGTTTTTGTGTTCCATTCCATTTAAGTTGCCATTTATTTATTTATTTTCTTCTTTTTCTCCAATATTTCCCCAATTTTCTCCCTAATTTAGTCGTATCCAATTACCCTGATTGACCAACTCTGCGCAGGCGCCATCAATCAGCCAGCAGAGGTCATAATTGCACCAGTAATGAGGAGCCCTGGTCTGGCTTATCTCACCTTGTATGAACAACAAGCCAATCGTTGTTCATGTAGCTTCCCAGCCCAGCCAAATGGCAGAGCTGAGATTCAGTGTATTTGAAATCCCAGCTCTAGCGTATTTTACCGCTGCGCCACCTGAGCGGCTGCCATTTATTTTTAAAGTAGTCCTTTATAAGGGGGTTGATGTCCATTAGTGAAAGTTTGAGATGAATGATTTTTTTGAAGAGTTCGTCCTCTTGCCAACTGGTCAACTTTTTCGTTCCCTGATATTCCACAATGCCTTGGTACCCAGCATAGTCTAATATCAAACTTTTCGTCTGTGAGTGAGGAACAACTGAAAATGGTACATGTAAAAAAACTAATAGAGAATGGATCATCATTTGGAGATACAACAGCAGAGTTTCTCCAGACTATCTTCAGGCTTCTTTTTGAATAATTTATTGTTCCTCTTTTTGTTTCCATTCATCTTCTTGCTGGCTGCCCTCTTGTTTTTTTTACCTTTCACTCCTCCAAGCATGATTGTCTTCTTTTAGGTAGTATGTGAGAGGAGAACAAAGGACAAAATAAGGGCCATCCTGGATAATCCTTCTCACCCTCTGAATGAGGAACTATGGAGGCTGGGCAGTTATTTTAGCCATAGACTAATTCCACCAATTAGACTAATTGTGCCAACTGCCATCAGACTGCATAACAATAGCAGAATACACAGGCTGTCCTCACACTGACAAGCGACTCAAGATCCCCCCCATCCATTTCCCAGCACTGGACCCTACATCTCTAACTACACACATATGTATATATTTACATACAGAATATAGTACGTTATCATATAGCTGTAATTGTCACACTGCTGTTTAATAGTAATTGCATTTCATAGTTAATTTATATATCTTTTATTTTTATTCTACTTACTCTATTTACTGTACTTACACTGTACTGGAGCTGCTGTAACACTCAAATTTCCCCCATGGGGATGAATAAAGGAATCTTATCTTATCTTTTCCAATCAGTTGAAAAAATATTCTGTAATAAACCTGTCTGAAAAAAGATGCATGTGTATTTTGCCTCCACAAACTGTATAGAGGATTTTGCACAGGATGGTAGCAGTTAAATGTGTGTGTGTGTGTGTGTGTGTGTGTGTGTGTGTGTGTGTGTGTGTGTGTGTACCTGCTCGATGGTGTAGTTAATGTGCTGATACACGTCGTTCTGTGTGTGTACGGCAAGACCGTCCGAGTCGTCCTGGTAGTCTCGTAAGAAGAGATGCTTGAAGGAATCTGTGTTTTCATCCTTAAACATCACCACCATCTGATTACTCAACCCGAACATCACCAGCTACACAAACACAAAGAACAGTTACAATTTAAACTATACGTTTTCTGAAAGTCAATTTAAAAAGGAGGCCCAACGTCTCAGGACGTACAGGATGCAGTGTGTGTGGGAACCAGTGCAGTGCTGGAGAAGACTGGAGTGCTCACCTGTAAGGTGACGATAATGATCTTGAGCAGCTGCAGTATTAGTTTGTAGGGTTTACGTCCCTTGGCGTGGTACTTATCACATGGGCTCATGAAGAAGTACTTCAGCTTTCTGCGCAGCTCCTCTTCCTCCTCCTCCTGCACTTGTTTTGGGAACAAAGACCCCTGAAGGTTTAGTGAGGGTGGAATGCTGTGACCGCCGTCGCTGCGGTCATTTACGCCGTCATCGAACGTCACAGCAGTCAGCAGTCTCTCCTTTTCTGTAGCGGATAGTAAAAGCAGGCACAGACAGATTCAGCTAAATAATTAACAAACATCATTAATCCAGTCTGGCAGAATCAGTGTTTTTTCTTCAGGGTTGCAGCTGGTCCGGTTTCCTGGAATCTCTGGGTGCAATGTAGTAACACACCCTGGACAGTTCGCCAATCTATTGCAGTACCGCGGCCAAACCCCAATTAGATATTGACAATCATGTCTGTATTTAGACCGGTTGGGGGTGGCTGAAGCCCTGTGATAGATTGGCGCCCTGTCCAGGGTGTTCCTGCTTTGCGCCCAGTTTTTCTCGGAGGAACCGAGACCACCGCGACCCTGACCTGTATTAAGCAGTTGAAAGAAATGAAAATGAAAAAAAAAAAAAAAATAAGTGTGATCACAAAAGCAACATTTTAACTAAAATAAAGGTGCACAGTCCCATTGATACTAAACATAACTGTGATTAGGTCCAACACGTCCGGGTCCTTTCTGTGTGGAGTTTGCATGTTCTCCCCATGTCTGCGTGGGTTTCCTCTGGGTGCTCCGGTTTCCAAAGACATGCAAGTCCAAAGACATGCAAGTGAGGTGAATTGGAGACACTAAATTGTCCATGACTGTGTTCGATGTAACCTGTGTGAACCGATGAATCTTGTGTAATGAGTAACTACCGTATCTGTCATGAATGTAACCAAAGTGTAAAACATGACGTTAAAATCTTAATAAACAAACAAACAAACAGGTCCAACACACAAGAAGAGTGACAACAGCTCCCCCTTGTGGAGATTATTCCTCCTGCTAAACGTGAGTAAATGAATCAACCAGTAAGTTAAAACTAAGGATGCAATTTATTTTTTGTTTGTCTGTGAGTAGCATGAGCCAGCACTCAGCAATTTAGAGTTCAACTTTTTAAAGCTGCAGTGCTATTGACCACCATGTGGATTTAATCTACAGTACACATAAAGAAACGTTTTAACTAGGGCTGGGTATCGCCACCAATTTCCTGGATCGATTCGATTCCGATTCACCAGGTCCCGATTCGATTCGATCTTCGATTTTCGATTCGATTTTCGATCCAATTTCGATTCAACACATTTAGGCATATTTGAGTTACATTAACAGGTTTTGTTTACATATGTACAGATGTTCAGAGAACGAATGTGATAATTGTACAAAGAACACTCATTATTAAAAATAATTGTGTATTTTGTTTACATAAATAATTAATCCAAAACAGAAAACAGTAACATTCAACAGCCAGGTGTATGTTTACATTACATTTACAATGTTGTAGCATGTCAGACAAATGAAATAATAATAAAAAATGAATGTTACTGTTTTCTTCCATTTGTCTGACATGCTACAACATTGTAAATGTAATGTAAACATACACCTGGCTGTTGTACAGCTTATGCCAAGTTTACACTACACGACACTCTGATTAACACCTGGTCGCTGTAATGTTCACACTACACGACTGATCGGCGATGGGGGGTTTTACACTACACCATCTATCACCAGGGGGAATCACAGGCGAGCTTCTCTGCTCTCCAAAACTACGTTTTGTCACGAAAACACACGTGAGAAGTGATGAAAGGTTTAATGATACCACGTCCAAACATGCACATCAACAAGTAGCGAGCAATCAAAGTTTGTGCGCTGATGAAATAAATGAATCTGAGTGGATTTGGCAACACGAGCAGCATGGCTTGTTCTATAGTGAGTTGGAGGTTAATAAATATTTTGTTTTGTAGAGAACGATCAGGTCAGAAATACTGTAAAACTTGCGTGTGCTGATGTATTCTGATAGAAACTATATTGCGCTCCACCACCTGTTTCCAACCTCTCCCCTGTGTTTCCCCTCGCTGTTTCACACATTGATTGAGAGCCGAGTTTTGATCGCAGAGCGAACACCGAGTTCCTCCCGAATCCAGAGCCGAGCGAAAATCAGTGCAAAAAGTTGTGTAGTGGTCATAACTTGAGCTTCTGCCATGCTAAACTGATGTGCAGGTCAGATCTCGTTGCATGAAAAAACAGTGGCTGGTCACGCGAAATTAAAGGGGGTAACAATAGTAATAGATTTCCGTGTGCACTGTAAAAAGGGGCGTATTTAAAAAATCGCGTTCAAATAAAGATCGATTAAAATCGAAAAATCGATTTTATAAACCCACCCCTAGTTTTAACACTGCATACAAGCTGAGACCATGACAATTTAATTTGTTTTACTGTCTCTTGTTTCATTGGTTTTGATGCTGTAATGATTTAATTTCGGATGAAACGTCTGCTGCAGCATTTTTTGCTGTAGCAATTTCTTTATATTTTTGAAATTTTTAATAAAAAGGTAATTAATGGTTTAAAAAAATGGCCAAACAGCCTAATCTTTGGGAGGTGCACCTGTCAGTGCACTCTTAGTGCGCTCTTAGGACTCCAAGTCCAAAATTAAGAAGGGCTGCATTAGGAAGGGCATCCGGCAAGAAAACTGTGCCAATTCAGGTCTGCAAACCAGAATGATCCATCCACATTATGAGGAACCGACTAATTGGAAAATACAATTATTCTTGGAAGAAGGACAGTTGTAGCCTAGCGGTAAAGGTAATGGACTAGTAACCAGAAGATCAGGTGGCTGCTGTTGGGCCCTTGAGCAAGGCCCTTAACCCTCAATTGCTCAGATTGCATACTGTCACAGTACTGTAAGTTGCTTTGGATAAAGACGTCTGAAAAAAAAGAAGAAGACGGCCAGCAACAAGATGAATGAAAACAATGAACAAGTTATTAAGAAGCCTGAAGACCCCAACAGTACACAGGGTAGTCTGGAAAAACACTAACTAGGAGTCCGAATCAACGTGATTCTGATAATAATAGATAATAATAATTTAAAAAAATAATAAAGACTAAATCATTAGGTTGTAGCACAATCTGCCTGTCTGGCATATGTGCATCTATAGGTGCTGTGCACCTCTAAATGTCATCTTTTCATTTTAGGCATTTAGCTGACACTTTTATCCAACGTGACTTACAGTACTGTGGCGGTATATTATCTAAGCAATTGAGGGTTAAGGGCCTTGCTCAAGGGCCCAACATTGGCAACCTGACAGTGGTGAGGCTTGAACCAGTGACCTTTTGATTACTAGTCCAGTACCTTAACCACTAGGCTACAACTGCCCCATGTGTTCAACTGTAGTGATTCAAATAAACACACAATATAAACACACTTCAATTCTTTAAAAAATAAATACATTGTTGTAACACTGAAGTCAGCTACTTCCATTACAGCATGTTTTACAGTCGTGACTTGTGGCCAACAATATTGGCACCCCTGCACTTCTCCCAGATATGTACCACTTCCTCCAGAAAACTGCTGCAATTACAGATGCTCTTACAGATGTTTGGATGTTTATCTTTTGTTTGTATCGGAACAGCACAAAAAAGCTGAGATCAGATACTGTTCCACACAGACGACATAAACCATCTAAGCTGCTGTGTGTACATTTTGTCCGAGCGAATTTGTCTGATTTTCAGAAATTCCACAATAAACCATTAAAACAAACCATTAAAAGAGCATAAACACATTTTATTTTGGACCCTTTCCCCCCAATTTTCTCCCCCTAATCTAGTCATGCCGAATTACCCCGATTGCATCCTCCACTGATTCAACCCTCCACCGCTGACTGAGGACGCTTCTCAACTGACACACGCCCCCTCCGGCACGTGCTCAGTACAGACTGCATTTTTCACCCGCACGAGTCAAGTATATATATATACCGAGCAGCACTGTGCACGGAGAGCCACACCCCGATCAGCATTATTCCTCAGCCCTCAATCAGCCAGCATATGTCCTAACTGCACCAGTTATGAGGACCCATGATCCGACTTGCCCCTAACACTGTATGAACAACAGCCAA
Source organism: Trichomycterus rosablanca (assembly GCF_030014385.1). Taxonomy (NCBI): domain Eukaryota; kingdom Metazoa; phylum Chordata; class Actinopteri; order Siluriformes; family Trichomycteridae; genus Trichomycterus; species Trichomycterus rosablanca. Next base: position 45,496,026 of record NC_085989.1, on the reverse strand, counting down.
TCGTTGTTCATGCAGCCGTCCAGCCCAGCCGGTTGGCAGAGCTGAGATTCGATACGATGTATTCGAAAACCCAGCTCTGGTGTGCTAGTGTATGCCCATACACAGATGAAGTAATTAACATGATGATTAAAGGAGAACTGTGCTGAGTAAACAAACCTGAATCCTGCTCCTCACTCTCGGCTTGTTTTAATACCGCGGTTGCCATGGTGATTATTCTTTCATTAATAAAACCGCTCACTATATCTTTAATGAGTAGTAAAGCTGGTCATTAAGCGCTCAGAAAAGCAGAAATAAAGAATAACGAACATTTCTAACGCTCCTGTCTCAACACACCGGACATGTCAACACACCGCGGCATGAAAAATCCTGTCGCTCCGACACATCCTGCACCATTTCCGTCATAAAGTCAACAAAGCCTGCATCACTTCCTGCTGTTCCACGTGATCTTAATCACGTGACCATTCTAGTAAGCCTACATCATCAGTCATCAACAGTCTTTCTGTATTTTTATTCATTCATTTATTCATTAATTCTTTTGCTTTTTATTTAATTATTCTATTGTTCTTTATTTCTTACGTATTTATTTAGCTTTTTGTTTATTTATTTAATAATGGTGTTTCCTCTTATTAGTTAAATACCTATTTAATTATTTTTTCTATTTATTTAGTTACACTTTATGTCTTAGTTATTATTGTATTTTATTTATTATGTATTTATTCAGGTTTTCCTCTATATCTTCAGTATTTATTTAGGTAGTAAGTTATTCTTTAACTTCGTTCTTCCTTACTTAATTAATTTAATAATATAATAATTATTACCTTGTTTCTTTTCTTTGGATTTCTACAGTGCTGCCAGCGTCAGCCATAACATTAAAACCCCCTCCTTGTTTCTACACTCACTGTCCATTTTATCAGCTTCACTTACCATATAGAAGCACTTTGTAGTTCTACAATTACTGACTGTAGTCCATCTGTTTCTCTACACACTGTTTTAACTGGCTTCCACCCTATTCTTCAATGGTCAGGACCACCACAGAGCAGGTATTATTTAGGCGGTGGATCATTCTCAGCACTGCAGTGACACTGACATGGTGGTGGTGTGTTAGTGTGTGTTGTGCTGGTATGAGTGGATCAGACACAGCAGCGCTCCTGGAGTTTTAAAATACCGTGTCCACTCACTGTCCACTCTATTAGACTCTCCTACCAAGTTGGTCCACCTTGTAGATGTAAAGTCAGAGACGATCGCTCATCTGTTGCTGCTGTTTGAGTTGGTCATCTTCTAGACCTTCATCAGTGGTCACAGGACGCTGTTGGCTGGATATTTTTGGTTGGTGGACGATTCTCAGTCCAGCAGTGACAGTGAGGTGTTTAAAAACTCTATCAGCATCGCTGTGTCTGATCCACTCATACCAGCACAACACACACTAACACACCACCACCATGTCAGTGTCACTGCAGTGCTGAGAATGATCCACCACCTAAATAATACCTGCTCTGTGGTGGTCCTGACCATTGAAGAACAGCATAAAAGGGTGCTAACAAAGTATGCAGAGAAACAGATGGACTACAGTCAGTAATTGTAGTACTACAAAGTGCTTCTGTATGGTAAGATACTTGTTCCAGTATCTTCACATATAAAAGAGATATGAAAATAAAATCCTAAATAAAAGAAATGTGTTATCTTTATATAAATCTAAAGTGCTTTAAGACAGTTAATAATGTAAATAATTTTTTGTTTAAAGAGGGGTTTAGGGAATTTATTGTTTGCAAATATGTATTTAAATCTGAATTTATAAAAAAAATAAAAGATGGCAATATTTTAGCATTTTTGGCTTTATGATTATACTATTTAGCTAGTAATATAATTAGGTTAAATATTGATTTCCTTCTGTGTCATCTTAATTTTACTTTTAGGCTTTTCCTCTAACTGTCTTTTGTTAATTAATCGCTTTACTCTGCACTGTGCGCAAGCATCTGCCCTTTTGCTCCATGTGCCATATTGGCATTTTAAAGTGTTTTTGTCAAATCATTCTACATTTCATAAACAATTTAACTATGCCTACAAACATTTATTCATTTTCACTAATTGCTTTATACTGATCAGGGTCATGATGGGTCCCACACCTCACAAAACCACTGGGCTCATACACCCAGGACAGCATACCAGTCTATCTCATGTCATCACACACTCACCTATTTACTCACTTACTCACATCTTAGAGCAATTTAAAGTAGTCATTCAAGCTTCAGCCTGTTTTGGGAGGTGGCAGGGAGCTGGAACACACAAAAGATACTTACAGAGACAAGGAAAGAATGCTAACCCTGATCCATGTATACAGAATTGTGAACCTAAGAATTGATCACAAAAACAGTTGAGCATCTTTGATTTAATGTATTAAAAATAAAGGGATATTTTTAATTAAACCTTTTTGCAGTAAATTATTGTAATATGACAGTTAGTTTAATAAAGACTGCATATTGTGTAGACAATATGTTCATGTTTTGTCCTACCCCCATATGAGTGTTCCAATATTTTGGGGACACTTTTAAATAAAATCACTTTTCCGAAACCCCTTTACAGTTTTTCAACAGTTTGATGCAGTTTTGTGTTTGTGTTAATTGTAAATAAAAGGCTTAGACCACTGTTTAGATCTGGGGATCCCTAAAAGTCTTTGAGTTTGACTTTCTAATTACATAATTACAACTACAAATGTAAATATTAATGGTTGTAGCAATGTTGTAAACTTGTTGCTGGGTGAAACCTAAATTCTACAGGTTTGCTATAATCATACCAGGTTGGGTTTTTCTTAGATTAGTTGGTTTCTAAAGCTTCTTTTCCATTCCTCAGTACATTATGGTACAGTTTTAAATCTGTGATTACACACATGCCTTCATTACCAGGTGACCCAAACCGTATTCAAGTTTATCATGCCAAATATTGTTACCCTTCTTGTTTAGGGAGCAAGTGTACAAAATCTGTAATTCCACAGTTTGTAGAGGTTTCCATTGTCAAGTGAAACATATGCCCCTTTTCCAGGACACGGCATCCTATGGTATGGTACGTTTTTTAAACTTGTGGTCCCACATGAGGATGCCTCCATTGCCTGTACCTGTGCCAAAACGATTTAGCTACATTCGAAGGAAGTTTAATTCTATCATTTCCTCCTTCAGACACACAAGTCTCAACTCGCATCTCAGCATGTCTGTGAGATATCTCACAGTGGATGTCAGCTCATTATCTAAAACTCAATCCCAGCAGGACAGAACTGTTACTTATTCCTGGAGATCAGTCTTCAACCCAGGACCTAGTCATCTCTCTTGATGACTCCCAGATCAAATAATCTAATAATGTAAGAAGCCTTGGTGTTGTCCTGGATAACCAGCTGACCTTCTCTTCTCATGTAGCCAACATGACGAGATCGTGCCAGTTCCTCCTTTACAATATCCAGAATATTCGTCCATTTCTTTCTATGGAAGCTACCCAGATTCTGGTTCAGTCACTTGTAATCTCATTGTTGGACTACTGCAACTCCCTCCTGGCAGGTGCTCCTATGTCCACTACTAAACCCTTACAACTCATTCAAAATGCAGCTGCCCGTCTGGTTTTTAACCAACCTACACACTGCCACATCACCTCACTGCTGTGTTCTCTGCACTGGCTTCCTGTAGCTGCACGTATTCAGTTTAAAACACTGATGCTCGCCTACAAAGCCACATGGACCAGCCCCAAGTTACCTTCGAAGTCTAATCAAACCTCGCTCTGTACCACGCAACCTCCGAGCCACTAGTCTCGCTCGACTTGATCCTCCACCCCGACTTGATCCTCCACCCTGAGTCTCTTACTGTCTTCAAAAGGCGATTAAAACCTCCTTCATCACCTCTTTACTAAGCACTTAAGCTGACATGTACTTACTAACACTTTTATTTATTTCTTGCTTAAAAAACAAACAAAAAACACTTTGGTTCTAACAGGTTTTTAGCAGATTTCTATTCTTGGACTGTTGTCTACTTAAACTAGAGTAAGGTTATGTCTACTATGGAAGCACTTCCGTAAGTTGCTCTGGATAAGAGCGTCTGCTAAATGCCGAAAATGTAAATATGTCTATCTGTCTGTCTGTCTGTCTGTCTATCCATCCATCCATCCATCCATCTATCTATCTATCTATAAAACTGTACTGTAGTACCTGTGCCAAATAGCTGCATTTCATTTTATTAACTTGCTAAACAAAGACGTTTAGTGTTATACAGCTAGTGTAATGTTAGTAATGCTAAAATCAAATACAGGGCTCTCAAAAGCTGGCATCCATGGAGAATGGAGAATGACTCCCACCCCATGCATGAAACTCTGGCAGCACTGGGTAGCTCCTTCAGCGACAGGCTGCTTCACTCCAAATGTGTGAAGGAGCGGTATCGCAGGTCCTTCCTTCCTGCTGCTGTTAGATTATACAACCAGCACTGCTCCAGACAGATCTCATACACACACACAACACATATTTTTCACTTTCCCATGTGCAATTTAAGATTTCATATGCAATCACTTGTAAATAAGATTTTTTCAGAGTTTTTTACTTTTATTATTGATAATGTATATATTGTTTTACATTGTACTGTCTATTTGCAGGGGCGGCTCATCCTTAGAGCGATCGGGCGACGCACCACCAATGGGCAAATGGGAAGAAATTTTTCTATCACAGCTGTGACTGTTCTGGAGCCTCTGATTATCGTAGTCCAATCAGCATCGAGTTGTGTTCCGTACAGTACCGCCCCCTTTGGGGCGACTTCAGTCTGACTGAAAATCGCCCCTGATTGCTCTCATAGACTCTCATGTTAAGGAGCAACTCCATCATGTCATTAAGGGAAATGCCATTCAGTCATCGTAGTAATCAGGATAAATTAGCAACTAAAGATTTAGGGCCACCCAGACCAAATTTAAACATCAAGCAAGTATCTACAAAGGGGGGAAAATCATATAAGTTTCAAGTAAATTACAAGTAAGTAATGTAATTTTTAAATTGTGAATTGTGATTGCACTTATTGTTTCTCCCCAATTGTTTAATTGTACAGTACTTCTTTATTCATTGCACATCAGCCCCGATGCCAATCTTTAATCTGGATCTGCTGCACCTAAAATTAAATGCTATCTGATGAAGACTGAATTAAATTGTTAGTGTGAAGGCTTTACTTCATTTTATGATTAATGGTAAAGCTGGTCTCTCTCTCCATGTTCAAAGTTATTTGTTAGGGCAAACTGACAGATGACTTAAGATGTTAATTATTTAAGCTTTAATTTACCCATTGAACGGGTCACCTGGCCATCATCGCAACAATTGCCCCCCCTGAGAGATTTAGCAGGAGCCACCACTGTCTATTTGTCTGTCTTTTGTACTGAGATGGGACGGGAATCTGGCATGTTGCAACAAAAATGTCCAGAACTTATAATGTCCAAGTCTTCTTCAAAGACTGGATTAAAAATAAAGAACTATCTATTTTAGATTAGAACACCTATCTATCTATCTTAGAACACCTCGTACCTGAACATGAGAGCACATCAAAGACTCTATTTCCTGAGAAAGCTAAAACAAGTAGTAGTAGTAGTAGTAGTAGTAGTAGTAGTGAACTTCTACCGCAGCACCATCGAGAGTGTCCTATCCAACTGCATGACTGTGTGGTACTCCAGCTGCACAGCCTCAGAGAGGAAGGACCTACGTCGGGTGGTCAGAGCGGCGGAACGTATAATCGGGACCGAACTCCCCAACTTGGACAGTGTTTACAACAACCGTTTACAGAACAAGGCCGACAGCATCAGGAAGGATGCAACACACCCTGGGAACTATCTGTTTTCCCTGTTACCATCTGGGAGGCGGTACAGGGCTATTCATGCACACATGAACAGACTGAGGAACAGCTTCTTCCCAAGAGCTGTGGCCTCCATCACCCCTCCCAGCACCTCATAGACTGTGAACTCGAACATTGCGTATTTGCACATCTTCATACAGCCATTCTCTCACTCAACATAAATCATCATTTCTGAAACTGAACTGGTATCTCCACATAGCACAGTCACTTTATATATTCATATTCACCCATAATTTATTTTATTATTTATCTTGAAATCCATACTTTAAATTTTACTGGTTATTGTGTAAATATCCATATGCTTATGTAAATACATTTGCTTCTTCTTAAATATCCATATGCTTATGTAAATACGTTTGCCTCTTTTTAAATATCCATATGCTTATGTAAATACGTTTGCCTCTTTTTAAATATCCATATGCTTATGTAAATACTTTGCTTCTTCTTTTTATCTTTCGGAGAGTGTCAAAGTAAATTTCGTTGTATGCAAGTATAATGACAATAAAGGTTCTTCTTCTTCTTCCTCTATCTTATCTAATCTAATACAACAGACAAACACCATGCAGTGTTACACAGCAGAAATTAATTGGCTGATTAAAACATAAATAACCACGGTGGTGAAATAGCTTTTTCACAAGGTGATGTGGATATTTTTGGTCATGTTTACTTAAATTCTGTTTGTGTGGTTTGTTGTCTTGGATGATTACATTTACATTTTCAGCATTTAGCAGACGCTTTTATCCAAAGCGACTTACAGTACAGTGACAGTATATAGATAGATAGATAGATAGATAGATAGATAGATAGATAGATAGATAGATAGATAGATAGATAGATAGATAGATAGATAGATAGATAGATAGATAGATAGATAGATAGATAACTTTATTAATCCCAGCGGGAAAGTCAGTTATTACAGCAGCTCCAGGTACATTAAAGTATTAAAGTACAAAGAATTAAAGTACACAAGTAATGTTGTACACAGTATGTAATTGAATAAACAGAATAAAATAAAGTAAAAAAACATAGTGTCATATAAAAAACTTAACAGATATGTAGTATGGTCTTTATGAACAGAGTGCTAGAACATGCTCCATGAGTCTGTCCAGATAGTACTTTAGTGTTCAATGATGTCCCGAACCAGTGAAGAATTGTACAGCGTGATCGCTGCTGGTATAAACGATCTTCTGTACCGTTTCTTGTTACAGCGGAGCTGGACGAGTCTGTTGCTGAAAGTGCTCCGCTGTCCGACTAACAGCTCATGAAGGGGGTGTGATGGGTTGTCCAATATGGTTTTGAGTTTATTCAGTGACCTCCTTCCAACCACCAACTCGAAACTGTCCAGTGAGCAGCCCAACGCTGAGCCAGCCTTCCTGGTCAGTTTATTGAGTTTCTTTACATCCCCTGCTCCTATATTGTCTAAGCAATTGAGGGTTAAGGGCCTTGTTTAAGGGCCCAACAGTGGCAACCTGGCAATGGTGGGGCTTGAACCAGCAACCTTTGGATTACTAGTCCAGTACCTTAACCACTAGGCCACAACTGTTAAAAGTTAAAACCTTAAACAATAACACGGTGTAAAACAATAAAAAAGTTTCCCTTTCAAAACACCTTTTTCTACACGTAAACAGAAACATCAGTAAACACAGCAAGTTATTTACAGCAGGTGGTTTACTTTACTTTGTGAGCGTCATGTTCAAAACAAGTGTGTTTAAATCAAATCAACAACTTGAACTACATAAAGTAACAATACACAGTAATGTACAGAAGTGTGGAAATGTATAAACGTGGAATGTGGAATTATTCACTGTGTCTGACTACTTATCAATCAAAAGCAGAGGATTTTAGAAAGGCGGGTGGTAAATGAGGTGAATATTGATGTACTGTAGAATAAATCTTTATTCCCACTCTTGTGTGTTGTGGTACTTTAGTGTGGAAAAACACAGGACCGGCACCGCCTCGTTTTCGCGCGAGTTTGTGATTGTGGGCGGGGCATCAGGACGCGCTCTGACTTCTGATTGGCTCGCGTTTGTGGTCCAGGTCCAGCGGTTGGCATTGCGCGTGCGCAGTGACCCTAAGGCGTAAAAAGCGTTTATCGCTAGGTTAAAATGGCTCCCAGCACAGTTGCTGCAGTAACAGAGGCATAGCGACCGTTGTTTTTATGAATTAAATCCACCCGATAGATCACATCTGTGCTCTGGGGGATCGCTGAGAATCACTCGTGCTATCGTTGTTTGTTTACCGGGCAGGCTAGCCGCGTTGCTAGCACAGAAAACTTCGATGTTTACCTAGCCGGTTAGCAGCGCTCTTTAGCCGTTAGCTCTGCTCAGATTTAGCTCAATGCTAACTTGCTAACTAGGCTAGTCGGTTAGCCGTGCGCGCGTGTCTGCAAATGGCCGATCCAAGAAAAGTGCCCTTTATCACGTTGGCATCCTACAACACCACCGGCAACACCACCTCCGCATCAGCCACCACCGCTACCGCTACCACCTCCACCCCGGGACCGGAGTGCAAGAAGCGCCGGCGGGAGGATGAAGCAGAGGTCGGAGGACTCGTGTCCGGCCCTTGTCCATCTCCTGCTCCTGCTCCGGCTGCTGCTGGAGCTGCTGTGGGCTTTTTAAGTAACGGGAAAAGCGCCGGCACTGAGAACTCGGGAGCTACCGGAGAGAATAAACCGACTGTAAGACTCACACTGACCCTGTCCGAGCCCAGCGACAAATCCTCCTCAGAGTTCAACTACACCGAGCTCATCCAGTCCTTCCATAAGGTAACAAACAGCTCACCTTCCATTCCCACCCATCAGTCTTGGTCTCCACGCCAGGGCAGGCCTGCTGTTACACACCAGACATCATGCACACTCATCATTCATCATACAGCCTTCAGGAACTCAGGCCAGATCATATATGCACATTTACACAGCTGGAAGGTCATGTTTACCACTTTGTCTTTAGATCATGGTCATTTCTTGGTGGTTTCCTACCGGCCTTGGCATTTGGACTCATTACTGTGAACTGTAGGCCCAGATCTGTTATGCCCATGGGCTGGTCATGCAAAGTGAGCCACAGATCAGGCTAGGTTATAATCATACAGTCATCACTCTCTCAAGTCAAAAGTTTACATACACCTGGAAGAAAACTGTATGTCATGTCAGTCCTTGAATACCCACATCAGTTCATTTTCTCTGACCAGTACTGAAGTGGGTAGAAAAGTGACTAGACTCCCTCTATTCACATGTTGATGCATGTATCAGCTTATATGCAGATTTACACAGCTGGAAGATCTTGTTTGCCACTTTTTCTTTTGATCATGGTCATTTCTTAGTGGTTTCATACAGGCCCTGGTTGTTGGTCAGCATTTGGATTCATTACTGTGAACTGTAGGCCCAGATCTGTTATGCCCGTGGTTGTAATCATACAGTCATCACTCACTTTACATACACTTAAAAGAAAAGACAGTTCTTAAATGTCCACAACTGTTTCTTTTCTCTGACCAGTACTGAAGTGAGTAGAAAAGTGACAATACTACTCCCTTATTGACAAAAAAAAGTGACAATACTTCACATGTTGGCGTATGTATCAGTCGTTATCAGCATATATGCAGATTTTCTCAGCTGGAAAATCTTGTTTACCACTTTTTCTTTTGATCATGGTCATTTCTTAGTGGTTTCATACAGGCCCTGGTTGTTGGTCAGCATTTGGATTCATTACTTTGAACTGTAGGCCCAGATCTGTTATGCCGTTGGTTGGTTGAACCACAGATCAGGCTAGGTTATAATCATACAGTCATCACTCACTCAAGTCAAAAGTTTACATACACCTGAAAGAAAACTGTATGTCACGACAGTCCTTGAATGCCCACAACAGTTCATTTTCTCTGACCAGTACTGAAGTGGGTAGAAAAGTGACAATACTTCACATGTTGGCGTATGTATCAGCCGTTATCAGCATATATGCAGATTTTCTCAGCTGGAAAATCTTGTTTACCACTTGTAATTTTTTAGTGGTTTCCTACAGGCCTTGGTTGGTGGTCAGCATTTGGTTGTAATCATACAGTCATCATGCACTCAAGTCAAAAGTTTACATACACTTGAAAGAAAACTGTATGTCATGACAGTCCTTGAATACCCACAACAGACAATGCTCGCTTTATTCACATGTTGACGCATGTATCAGCCGGTATCAGCATATATGTAGAATTACACAGGCCCAGATCTGTTATGCCTATGGTCGGTCAGTCGGGGACTGGTTGGGAGTTTTCCAAAACTCAGTTACCCGAGTCGTGTTTTTAGCTGCTTTAGACTTCATCATCTCAAATCGCTAAACACAAACATCGAACATTACATTTTGAACCTTACAGCAAATTGCATATTACACAGGAAAGGCTCATTCCACAATCCGTGACGTGATTTTCACGGCCGTGAATTAGGTAGGACCTTAGGTATCAGTAACATCACAGAGTGCCCTCTGGGTAATGCAGACAGTTTATATAAGGTCATTATAAATCACCCAGAACCTGATATGGGAGGACAAAAAAGAACATGGGCAGCTTGTGAGGAGTGCTGGTACGCCAAAGAGTAAAATGTAGACATGAGTACTGGCACACTTACTTCTCTGTCCAAAAATGTCATGAATTCAAGTTCCAGGACTTTCTGGTAACTTTCTAAACATATACATCCACCAACTTAGACAATTTAACCTATTTGGAACAGTGGTCTTTTACTACGTTCAGAATGAAAACTGAAGACCCACAAACTGTTATTTTTTGCTAGAAGAAAAATGTTCGGATGGTTAAACGTAATCCATAAACCACCAAAATAGAGGTTTGCCATAGATTAGAAGGTGCTGAAACGTATATAGCGCTAAATGTGTTTACATGTACACAATAACCAGATTAGTTCTGACTCCTGGTGATTATATGGTTAGTGTTTCTCCAGACTATTCGTCTTTTGTTAGAGTCGTCAGGCTTCTTAAAGGCTTGTTCAGCATTCATCTAATTGTATTCATCTGTCCATATTGTTGCTGGCTGTCCTCTTTCTTTTTTTACTTTTCCAAGCATTGTCTTCGTGTTCAAAATATGAGAGAGCTTTGGTTTGGTTATCTTGGCTTTGAGTTTGCATCGATTACTGCACTAAATCAAATGATGATGGTCAGATTACTGGGTTTACATCCACATCTGATATAGATTTGATAATAGGAACATGTGATTTCTCAGTGTGACAGCATGTAGTAAAGCTGTTTACTTTTCAGTACTTTTTTAATCTAGTAATGTTTGTAGTGCTGATGTTTGGGCAGTGAGAGATCAGTGGTCGAGATACTGGACTAGTGATCAAAAGGTTGTTGGTTCAAGCCCCACCACTGCCAAATTTCCACTGTTGGCTCCTTGAGCAACTGCTCACAACTGTAAGTCGCTTAGGATAAAGGTGTCTGATAAATGCTGTAAATTATATAACAAGTTAGTTACACTATATATAAGTTATACCTATATTGTGGCTCTAAACCCACATGTGGCTTCAATTTAAATAAAATGTAAATGCCTTAATTATTTATTAAATAACATTTATATCAGTAGCCGGTGATGATAGAGCCACAGACGACCAGTTAGAAATTATTTTGTACTTAGATCTGCTTCTAATATTTTTAATAAACACTATTCAAGATTTTATTAAAATATCAACTTGTAGGACTCGTGACTTAGCTCTGTAGTGCAATGTTACACGTTTGTATCACGTGCAGTATGTGGCTTGGCGTTATTCTGCTGAAACAAGCAGGTGCGTCCTAGAAAAATATGTTTTCTAGTTGGTAGCTCTGTGCCAGATGTCCTGAAGATCACGATGTCTGTTATTTTCTAAAACAGTTTTAAAGGCGAACTCGTCAGACCGAAGCACACATTTCCACCTTGCGTCAATCGCTTAGATGAGCTTGAGCTCAGAGATGATGGAACCGGTTCCAAATGTTGACTAATGGTTTGCTTGTTTGTGGATGCATTGATTAACTTACATGCATGAAGATCTTCCCGGATTCCCTGAGTCTTTTAATAATATAGACTATATGTGTCAAAAGTCTTAAATTTCTTGCTATTGTGCTATTTTTGCAAAGTAATAAAGCTTGACCAAACCTTGTTGTAAATGCTCCATCATACAGCATCATCGGAGCTTCATATCAACATGTGTTTATTCTTTATTAAATGAAACGGTGTAATGTAGTGAACATAGCATTAACGTAGAACGGTAAGATGATTCTAAACAGTCAGCAAAACCAGTTTAGCATCCACAATGTAGATTTTATACAGTCACTAGATTCATTAGACAGTCATTACAATGAATACAGCTGCAGTCTGTATATTTAAGCTTTTCCTGATATCATTAGTGTGTTTATTATAGAAAGATAATCAGAGTTTTACATTCATACTGGAGCATGATGAACAAACCTGCTTCGTGTTTATAAAAACACTAATATTCCACGTGTGCAGAGTTGAACATGCAGTCAGACTCCATACTCCATGCTTTTATCAATTCCATCATCCATCATTGATTCAAATATTATCAATTTGTAAGTTTTTATGCTCAGTCAGGTTGGAATCACTGAATCTGTACAGATAGCTTCTCTCTCAGTTGGAATCGAGCGTCAAATGTTGGAAAGGAATTTGAATAAAACGTTTAACTGACAACATTATTCGAACAATGATGTCTTTGGCGCTTTTTGGTTTGTGCCATGTGGGTTATATTTAAATAACTATTTGCCTCTGGATTTTATTTAGATTGATTGAGATCGACAGAGTGTCATCATTCACGTTGTCATATTCTGAGAGTCACAGACCAGAGAGTATTGTCATTTACTGTAAACTACCGACCAGAGAGTATCGTAATTCATATTGTCATTTACTTTGTACTACAGACCAGAGAAAAATGTAATTCATGTCATCATCTACTGTTAGCTACAGACCAAAGAATACTGTCATTTGTAATCATTTACTGTGCATTTCATTTACATTTACTATAGACCAGAGAGTATTGCCATTTACTGTTAGATACAGACCAGAGAGTATTGCCAATCATGTCATCATTTACTGTGAACCACAGACCAGAGAGTATCGTCTTTTACATTATCGTTTAGGTTGAAAAACAGACATTTTACATTTTCAGCAATTAGCAGACGCTATTATCCAAAGCGACTTACAGTATACAGTCAAAGCAATGGAGGGTTAAGGGCCTTGCTCAGGGGCCCAACAGTGGCAACCTGGCAGTGGTGGTGTTTGAACCAGTGACCTTCTACTTACTAGTCCAGTACCTTAACCGCTAGGTTACAACCGATCAGACCAAAGCCAAGTTGCCACTGTTAAGCTTAAATTGCTTGGGTTGTATTTGGTTTTAGTTGTAAGTCAGTTTGGACAAAAATGTGTGATATAGACTCAAAATGTAATCGTAATAATAATAATAATTATCTGGTTAAAAAATGTTTATTTTGCAAATGGTATTTAATACGTCTGAAGTTCTTCTGTTTAATATTTTTTATTCTATGGTTTATTTTTTTAGGTAAGAAAGCCTCCTGATGTGCTCACGCCAGTTCTGGACCCGACCGACCCTCTTGCTGACCAAGACCGAGAGAGGCAGGAGGTTGAAGCTCTAGCCAGGAAATTCGAGAGTAAATATGTGAGTACTTGACTCTAATTAAGATACACCGAATACATCTTTAGTCCCAGATGGTGCTATATACCTGGGTCCCAGGGTGCCCATATAGGCATGATTGACTGTGCCTGAATGGAGGGGGGTTGAAGTCATTGCCTCTGTACAATTGCACCTTCTGCTGTCTGATCAAGGTGCCTGCATTAGTGACGGACGATCTGAAGGGCTTAGCATGTCTCTTGATATGTGATGCAGCTCTCTGTGAGACTCCGTTGCGAGCAGGTTAAAAGGTGGCTAGATTACAATTGGATGACCAAATTAAGAGCAAATGGGGACATTGTGTTGGTTCTCGAATGTGTTAATCTGTTCACAGATGAGAGCTAATTGCTTATGATAACTAAACCTTGGTTTCTATATGAATCCAACCCTTTAACATAGCTTGGGCCACTTGTAAACATGGGGTTGGCTGGTTATGTTTTTTGGAGGAAGCACATGTTATTCTCATCTGTATTTTTCTGAAATAAACAGACTGACTACCTTGGCTGTGACTAGTCAACCTGAAATTTGCACGTATTTAGTTTTAAATCTGTTTTTTTACGCTTTATAAGGGGGGAACAGGAAAGAAGAAAAAGCGAGATCGGATGCAGGACCTCATCGACATCGGTTATGGCTACGATGAGACCGATCCCTTCATAGACAACTCTGAGGCTGTGAGTATTTTTTTGTTTTTCTGACCAGTTCTGACAGGATTGTATTCTTAATCAGTAATATTGTATTGTATTGTATTGTAATGTATTTTTTGTTGTGTGTTTTATTAGTATGACGAGCTGGTGCCTGCGTCTCTTACCACTAAACTCGGAGGATTTTACATCAACACTGGAACTCTGCAGTTCAGAGCTGCGTCCGAGTCTGAGGACGAGGACAAGAACAAGGACGGAAACCACTTCAAGGTTCACACTGCTTTAAATATCTCAGCAGCTCGCTCAGCTGTAAAATTACTAGCAGCACTTAAAAAAGAACGGAAGGTAAAACAGGCCATGGTAAGATGGACAAACGTACTGGGACGCCTGCACACTTACAGGAGCTTTTATGACATCACGTTCTAAATCCATAGGCTTTGATTGTATTTAATTGTCTAAATTATACAATTGTACAAATGTCTTGGAATGTTGAAGCATTAGGATTTCCCTTCACTGGAACTGAGGAGCCTAGATCACCCCCTGAAAAAAAAAAAAACCCTATAGCGTTATCCCTCCTCCTCCACCACTTTACAGCTGCAGTCAGGTAATGTTCTCCTTGCATTCCCCAAACCCAGACTCGTCCATCAGACCGCCAGATAGAGAAGCGTGGTTCGTCACCCCACAGGACACGTTTCCACTACTCCAGAGTCCAGTGGTGGTGTGCTTTACACCACTCTATCTGACGCTTGGCAATGTACTAGGCGATGTAAGGCTTGCATGCAGGTGCTCGTTCATGGAAACCCACGCCACGAAGCTCTCGGCGGTTTCTGTGCTAATGTTAATGCCAGAGGAGGTTTGGAACTCTGTGGTTATTGAGTCAGCAGATGTGACCTTTTTCCTCTATGTGCCTCAGCACTTTTTAACTCAACTTTTTAATAATACCGCTCACAGTTGATTATGGAATATCTAAAAGGGAAGAACTTTCACAAACTGACCTGTTTCACCGGTGGAGTTTAGTGCGCTCTTCAGAACAAGTTATTCCTTTGCAAATGTTTGTAAAGGCAGACTGCATGGCTCAGTGCTCGATTCTATAAACCTGTGACAATGGGACTGAATGAAACACCTACATTTTGAGACCTATCCCAATACTTCCGTCCACTAACCGTCTACTTCCAGCAACACGTACAGAGTTACCCTCAATGCTCTCTGTGTTTCAGTTATGTCTGTAGAATGCATTAGACCATCCTATACTCAGACCTCTGTGGGGATATTTGTCTCATTTTCCTTATTTTGCAGAAGCTGAAGGATGGAGAGGACCGAGTGATCAAGAGAAGAAAGAAAAAGCAGGATGGCATTTTAGATGAGAAGAAACCCAGAAAAAACAAAGTACCAAAGCCAGGGTGAGTTTCGACCTGGGCTTACACTGAGCCTTGTTGACTCGTGTGTTAAATTAAAGTATTTTATGATTTTTGACCTGCCCACGTTTTTAAACATTGGTCTATAAAAGTTAGTTGTAATACTGAGTTTATACAGACATCGAGGGATGATCATGAACATCATATTTAAAATGACAACCATAATTCGACTTTGAAAAATAAGTAACATCTAATGGCATTCTACTATTTTTAAATAAGGACTAGGTGGCAATGCTCAGAAATTGTATAGAGTGGATTCAGAAAGTGTTCAGACCCCTTGGTGGCAGAGTGGCTCGGTGGGTAGCACTGTCGTCTCACAGCAAGAAGGTCCTGGGTTTGATTCCCAGGTGGAGCGGCCCTTTCTGTGTAGAGTTTGCATGTTCTCCCCGTGTCTGTGTGGGTTTCCTCCAGAAGCTCCGGTTTCCTTCCACAGTACAAAGACGTACAAGTGAGGTGAATTGGAGACACTAAATTGTCCATGACTGTGTTTGAGAATAAAAAACTTGAACTGATGAATTATGTGTAACCAGTAACTACCTGTCCTGTCATGAATGTAACCACAGTGTGTAAAACATGACGTTAAAATCCTGATAAATGAATAATAAATTACCCGTCAATGCATTTGATCACCATCATGACAAACATGATGGTTGTAGCCTAGCGGTTAAGGTACTGGACTAGTAAGCAGAAGGTCACTGGTCCAAACCCTACCCCTGCCAGGTTGCCACTTTTGGGCCCTTGAGCAAGGCCCTTAACCCTTAGTTGCTTATACTGTAAGTCACTTTGGATAAAAGTGTCTGCTAAATGCCAAAAATGTAATTAAAAATTAAAAACTAAAATCTCTCTGTTGAGACCTTGTATCTAATCTCTGCGTTTTTGCCTGCCCCGGTCTCAGTGTGTCGGCTCTGAATCGCCCCGAGAAGAAAAAGAGGAAGAAGCTGATGAAGGACTCGCTCTCGCTGGCGGCCATGATCCGCCGCTTCCAGCGTGAGAAAGATGAGATGAGAAAGAAGAACCCCCCTGCTGCCGTCGCAGCCAGCCTTAAACCCCCTGCCGCCAACCGTGCCCTTAATTCCCACTCCGTGGCCCCTGTGAACGACCTGGCCGACCTAACCAACGACCCGGGTGTGTTACCACTGCTGGGTGCAGAGAACGAGGATCTGCAGGCTCTCCTGAGTGAGCTGGACTCTGTCTTCATGAATATCCCCGATACAGTGAGCCAGGAGGGCCAGAGCGAGGACGGCAGTCCTGTGGTCCAGAGAGGAGGCCTTTTAGCAGGGCGAGTTCAGAGGGCCAGTCTTATCCCCCCTCCTCCCCTACCCGATGGTTTACCTGCGCCCCTCGCAAAACGCATCGAAGATCTACGAGTGGTGAGTGCTGATTGTGTTAATACTTCTGCTTTTTAGAGTAACTCCCTGTGTTACTAGCATGATTTGGGAATTTGGTGTTGTAAAGAGATCCATGAATGTGGAAGATTTGCCAAAATCAGATCCAAGTCTTGCAAATCAATAGAATTTATCTGGGCAGTGCTCTGTGTGGAAGTTGGAAGCAAAACTAACAAAGACGGCAGCACGTAGAAGGACACGGAAGGAGAATTTATCCAAAGCTTTGTAACCAATTACAGAGTGCAAGTAGTTGAGGTTAAAGGGTCTTGCTCAGGGGCCCAAACTGTCTGACTTGTAGCTACAGTCACAAGAAAGTCACACAGAGAGATTATGTCCTTCTACATTGTGGGGGGAAAAACGTGTATTAGAGTTTCTGTCTTAGTCTGATATTGGCGTCATATACAGATCGGATATCTGACGGACGGGCTGATCTACTTACCGATCCAAATTCCAGTCCGCATCTCGTGCTGGATCATAAACCTGCCATAACTTAACAAAATGCAACATGAGGCACGTCACCGATCCAAGTTCCGTTACACATCTTATCATGAACCCGTGACCACTTCAGTCAGTAACAGGAAAAAATTTACATTAGCTGTTTATTTTACTAAAATGTCCTTTGTATGGAAATAATTTAGTCTGGAAATGCAGAAAAGCAAAACAGCTACAGTGGACCCTTGACTTACAAATGTAATTGGTTCTGAAGGGCTGTTCTTAAGTCAAAATGTTCGTTAATTAAATCTATTTTTCCCATAAGAAATAATGTAAATAGAATTAATCCGTGCCAGACCTCCCAAACCCCCCTTACCTAACCTCTCTAATGTCTTAAATTGTATTTTTTTGTTAATTTTGTTAATTTTTTGTTATAAATACAAGTATATTTTCTAGAGATGGGACGATCGATCGGCTACGAATCGGTATCGGCCGATTTTTAATCAAAATATGCGATCGGCGATATTTCCTAAAAGTAGCCGATCCGATCGTGTGATATATAAAGATCATGTTAAGTTAACAGCTCAGTGGATTGATCCAGACTTTGAGCTACGACGCACCAACCATCACATCACCATTCATCAACCATCGTACAGAAACCATGGTGAAAGCTCTTCATGACCTAAAATAACATCATTAACTTTGTGCATCATACATACGATGTAATTTTGCTGATTGTAATATTTACTTTAAAAAGATAATTCAACCCGGTCACATCTGAGTCGATTCTATCAGCACGTTATATAAACTCCTGGTTCACTTTGGTAAATCGTAAGCGGTTCTTACTTGTGATGTAGATGAGAACAGAAAACGTTACAGAGGCAAAAGTTTATTCATTACCAAATTCGTTAGTTCAGGATCATCAGCTGAACTTTTAGAAAACTTTTAGCTCCTTAGACAGAACGAGTCTGCCTCGGTTACAGATCTGTGGTAATAGCAGTTTAATGAAGCTTTTTAATGTAAGAGAGTCACACAAAATGTTCTGTAGTAGCTGGTGTTTATTTAAAACCACGACATTTAATTAATAACAGTAAACACGGAGAGATAACTGAGAAGAGAAACTTACGCTTCACATAAAAACGAATCAACTCATGAATCAATGAATCACTTATAGCGATACTGTGAACAAAGCGTCTCTTCTAAAGGCGCACACACACACACACGTGCGCTGCTCCGGTTTATCTTCACTGTGAGGCTCTTTTTAAGTTTATTTATTGCTAACCCCCCCCGATCGGAATCAGCTATCGGCCGATGTCCCTGAAAGGAGATCGGAGTCGGTGCCAAAAAACCCGATCGGTCCATCTCTAATATTTTCCCTTAAATCTTAAATTATAGAATAGACATTCCTGTAATAAACAATAATAAACAACAATACACAGTAGTACTGTACATAACACACATCACATTTCCAGTACAGTGCGTGTGCTGTACCATTCACCATAATACATTGTATCTACCAGAAACAACAATAACTCTCATATTTCTCTATTATTTCCTTCTTTATTTCAATAGTGTTGTTTTTTGTAATTGTAATTGCACGAAAGAAAGAATACTTTACTCAGCAAGTTCCTTCTTCTCTCTCTCACTCACTGTCCCCGCTGTCTGATACACAGTGACAGTTACTGGCAGGAGTAATTATACAACAACAAATGTAATAGATTTTTTCATTTTCTCACCACTGTGCTTCCATTGCACCTTCTCTGGGAACATTTTAATATTGAATTTTACAAAATATAAAGAAAACACCGGAAAAACACCAAATGCTTTCCAAATGTTCTCTCACTGTGTATGTATATATGTATATGTATATATGAGAGAGAGAGAGAGACGGTCTGAGTCAACTTGTTTGTGACGTCACGTGTTTCGCGAATTTCTGTTCATAATCCGAAATTTGTTCGTACATGAAGTTGAAAAAGATCGCTCGTAACCCGAAATATTCGTATGGTAAACCGTTCGTAACTCAAGGGTCTACTGTACTTGTACATGTGTGCAAACCTAGCGTGTCGAGGGGTGGAAGTAAGGTTTCGTCATATAACATGACTAATTTAATCACTTGCAGAAACTTCTTCACTCTTAATATGATGTTCTGTGTGGTTTCAGCAGTTGTGTGTCTGAATTGGGACTAAAAAAGTGGATTGACCCATCACTAATCATTAGTCTTATTATTGATGGTGCTTTTGTTTTCATTGGCTTTACTGCAAAAAATATCCAAAAAGGTTTTACATTCATGTCACTTTATTCTTCTAGTTTAGTTGGATAGTAAAATGTAATGGAAGACTGTGAGCAGAGATTGCAGTCTGTTTATGATCTGTGCCCTTCTCTTAATTACCTGGCTGTGCTGACAGAATGAAAACCGCTTCTTGTACCTCCAGTCAGAAAAGGAAGGATGAGGAAGAACAGGGTCAAAGTGAGAAGTGAGGTGCAGTGAGTGTTAGCTAGTGAAAGAGACAGACTAAAGCTGAAAGAAAAGAAAAAGCTATAAGAGAGGTGAAGGAAGGCCAGAGTGCAGTAGGAGTGCAGACTCATGAGGTGGGTATAGAACACAGGCACAAGGCACCTTCAGTTGTTTTAGCTTCCATGTTATACTTTTCAATTCCAATTTCCAATGATACTTTTTCCAATGTTTTATTTTGTAGCCGACCATCAGTAGGCTACGGTAAACTGAGAATCTTATAGCAACACATTAACGTGTTTCATTTCAACTCTGTAGTCTTTATTCAGTGAAATATTGGCTTTATCTGAGTTTGAAGCTCAGCTGTGCCCTCTGCCTTGTCGGGCATCCAACAAACACAATCGGCCCTGTGTGAGGGTGAGGAGGTTGGGCAGGGTGTCTCATCTGCTGTGGTGATATACCATCTCCATGACCAGTCGAGGGACTCTGACTTAAGCATGACTCTTCGTGGGCAGTGAGGCTCTGTGTGGATAAACAAGAAATAGCCCGCTCAGTTGCATGTGCGTCGGAGGGGGCGTGTGACAGTTTGCGGCCATTCTCCAGTCAGACCAGCGTGGTGCAAGCAGCAGAGGATTGCAGTATGCAACAGGGGGTTGGAATGATTTGGAATATGGGGGTGGGGGGTGCATAGATTTTTTTTCATGATGATGTCGAATAATGCTCTCCCAAAGATAATTTTTAGGCCAGTTTTCTGCCGTGTCCCAAATATCACATTATACACCACACAGCCTGTTAAATGAGTTTTTTTCTTTCAGCTGCCTCGGCAAATCATTCTGGTCCGTATACCTGATTTGGCACAGATTTTACACCGGATGGTCCTCCTGCATAACACTCCTTATTTTATGTGGGCTTGGGACCAGCACTGAGAGTGCCCTGACAAGCCATCCCATCCCCCCTTTACCAGAAATAGTCAAATTTGTAAGTACATCTGTGTAGGTTCTCCGTCATCCAGGTCATGGTAGAGTGAAATGAAGAAGTCTTTTGGGTGAGAGGTGAAACCTAAAAAGAAGTCCAGTCACCCTTATCTCAAGACAATATGTCATTACACTCCCGAGCAGCCAATCGAGATTCAAACCCCCGATCCCAGCAGCAGTGGGCTAGTGTATTTTACCTCTGCACCACCTGAGTGCCCTTTAAATAAATGCAGAAGTACTGTGTACTATTTTGTTTCTAATGCTTAAAACAATAATTTTATTACATGACATGAAATAGAAACAAATCCTATAAATAAAGTTGTGTTCAAATAATGTGTATATATATATACAGTATATATTAGGGCTGAAACGATTCCTCGAGTAAATCGATTACTAAAAATCATCGATTCAAATTTTTTGCATCAAGGAATCGTTTAATCCGCACAACCATATACAGCTCACGGTGTTTTACACGGACGACTTTCACTTTTGCGCAGCGTGTTTAACGCTGTGTGCAGGTGACGTGAAGAATCTGAGGGCTGCGTCCCAAATATCTTAAACATAAACAGAACTTAACAGGACTTGATCCGGGTTCTTTTTGCGGACAGTTTAATGAACACTACGTATTTGGACACGTTCGCCGCTCCTGCGAACTGAACGTATCAGTTTAGGACGCAGCCGAGATTTGATAGCGCGGACTGCAAAATATAGAGAGAAAATAGCGAACAGGAGGAGACTGGACAGAGAAAACCACAGAAAGTTTGAGATCATTTTAAGCTGATAAAACTCAGTATAACATCCACACCATCAGAGCGTCGTGTTTACTTTACTCATGTTTACTGACTTTACTTCGTTTCAACCACCACAGGCTTTTATGAAGATTTAGGCAAACACACACATACACACACACACACACACACACACACACACACACCAGATCTACCTCATCTAGAGACACAATCCTGACAGATTTTTATCCCCCTACAAACACCACAAAACCTCCCAACACAATATTAAAGCTTTATGTTCTGCGTGAGCTGTAGCTGAAACTTTGAGTTTTGAAAGTTGCACTAATTACAGGCTTATGTTCATGTATTTTTGTTTATTATTATTTATGACTTGATGACCTGATGTTTCAGGTTGCCTGTTTACATTTTAAAAGTAAATTGATTTATTTTTGATTGATTTATTTTTGCATTTAAAAAATGTTAAACTGTCCTGTATGCAAGGAATACAAATGTACAGTTTGGTTTAAGAAACATGTCTTATTTAATCTAATATGTATTTGTTTTTGCTCTTTGTTAAAGCAAAAGTATTTCTTATCCGATTACTCGATTAATCGCTGGAATAATCGATAGAATACTCGATTACAAAAATAATCGATAGTTGCAGCCCTAATATATATATTTTATTTAAATAATACAATTAAGAATACATTGTATGGTAAGTAGTGTGTGGTTTGAGACACAGCCCTGCTGTCCAAAGCAGCACCTCTTTGATTTGAAGACATTTTATATTGAGCCGTCAGCCAACTGGTCAAACTGGTCATGAAATATTTGCACTTTAGACACATTTCTGTCTATAGTTCCCTGGGTTTAAACCCACTGATTTCAGGTTAATAAACATGTTCTTTTAGTACTGCAGATAACTTTGTGCTGCACATTTAAGTGCTCATGATTTTGTTTTGTTTTTTTCAGGCATCTCGGCAGTTTGATATGGAGGGAAGGAAGAAGTTCTTCACGCTGGACATGAACAACATTCTGCAGGAGTAAGTCTGCACCAGTTTCACTGCTTTTACATGCTCATTTATTGGCAGACGACAAAATTTGGCTATAAAGTCTGCAGGCTAAAACTTTTTCTAATGAAAAAGCAAAGTTACATTGCATTTAACTAGTTCTTTTCACTGACATTAACTTAACTCGTTTTTGTGTTTTCTTGTTTTGCACCACTGTCAAAAGTTTTTAGATCACACCCCTATTTCTCCAGTTTTTATTGATATTAAGTACCGTAGACCCTTAACGTACAAATTTAATTGGTTCTGAAGGGCTGTTCTTAAGGCAAGATGTTCCTTAATTATACCTATTTTTCCCATATATATATATATATAATAATAAATAATGTAAACAGAATTAATTCGTGCCAGACCTCCCAACCCCCCCCCCCCCCCCCCTTTTTGTTATAAATACAAGTATATTTTCCCATAAATCTTAAATTATAGAATATACATTCCTGTAATAAACAATAATAAACAACAATACACAGTAGTACTGTACATAAACACACACCACATTTCAGTACAGTACATGTGCTGTACCATACACCATCATAAATTTCCTTCTTTTTGTAATATGTATCTACCAGAAACAACAATAGCTCTCATATGTCTCTATTATTTCCTTCTTTATTTCAATAGTGTTGTATTTTGTAGGTGTAATTGAACGAAAGAAAGAATACTTTACTCAGCGATTTCCTTCTTCTCTCTCACTCACTGTCCACTCTGTCTGATACACAGTGACACCTACTGGCAGGAGTAATTATACAACAGAAGATAGTGATTTTTTTTTTTCATTTTCTCACCACTGCACTTTCTCTGCACCTTCTTTGGGGACATTTTAATATTGAATTTTACAAAATATAAAGAAAACACCGCCCGCTGTCCGAATGTTCGCTCACTGTGTATATATATATATATATATATATATATATATATATATATATATATATATATATATATATATATATACAGTGAAGCCCGAAATTATTCATACCCCTGGCAAATTTTGACTTAAAGTTACTTTTATTCAACCAGCAATTTATTTTTTGACCAGAAATGACACAGGTGTCTTCCAGAAGATAATAAGACGATGTACAAGAGGCATCATTATGGAAAAAAATATTTCCCAGCTTTTATTTACATTTGAACAAAAAGTGGCATGTCCAAAATTATTCATACCCTTTGCAAACTGTCACAGTCTATGGGAAAATCCAAAGTTCTATACCATTCCAAATAGTCCAAGCTGTTCTAAAGCATCCTAATTACCCTGATTCATTGGGAACAGCTGTTTTAATAAACTCAACAGGTGAAAAACAGCAACTCTCTGCAGTTGGTTTGTGGACAGTCATGGCTAAGACAAAGGAGCTCACTAAGGACCTGCGGCTGTGCATTGTGGCAGCTCACAAGTCAGGAAAGGGCTATAAGGCCATATCTAAATGTTTTCAAGTTCCAGTGGCTACAGTGCAAAGTATTATTAAAAAATACAAGACATTCCACACTGTGGAAAATCTCAGAGGACGTGGTCGGAAGCCAAAAGTGACACCTGTGCTGGCCAGGAGGATAGTGAGAGAGGTGAAAAAGAATCCAAGGATCACCACCAAGGCCATCCTGGTGAATCTGGGCTCTGCTGGTGGCAACGTCTCAAGGCAGACAGTCCAACGGACACTGCACACTGCTGGGTTCCACGGACGCAGACCAAGGAGGACGCCACTTCTCCAGAAAAGGCACACAAAAGCTCGCTTGGCCTTTGCAAATGCTCATCTGGACAAAGAAGAAGACTTCTGGTCTTCTGTTTTATGGTCAGATGAAACAAAAATTGAATTGTTTGGCCACAATGATGTATCCTTCATTTGGTGTAAAAAAGGAGAAGCCTTCAACCCTAAGAACACCATCCCCACTGTCAAACATGGTGGTGGGAACCTAATGATTTGGGGGTGTTTTTCAGCCAATGGACCAGGGAACCTAATCACAGTAAACGGCATCATGAAAAAAGATCAATACATCAAGATTCTCAACAACAACATCAGGCAGTCTGCAGAGAAACTTGGCCTTGGGCACCAGTGGACATTTCAGCACGACAACGACCCAAAACACACAGCAAAAGTGGTGAAGAAATGGTTAGCGGACGAAAACATTAACATTTTGCAGTGGCCCAGCCAGAGTCCTGACTTGAATCCAATTGAGAATCTGTGGAGGGAGCTAAAGATCAGGGTGATGGCAAGGAGACCCTCCAACCTGAAAGAGTTGGAGCTCATCGCTAAAGATGAATGGGCAAAAATACCAGTGGAGACATGCAAAAAGCTGGTCAGCAATTATAGGAAGCGTTTGATTGCTGTAATAGCCAATAAAGGCTTTTCTATTAATTATTGAGAAGGGTATGAATAATTTTGGACATGCCACTTTTTGTTCAAATGTAAATAAAAGCTGAGAAATATTTTTTTCCATAATGATGCCTCTTGTACATCGTCTTATTATCTTCTGGGAGACGCCTGTGTCATTTCCGGTCCAAAAAAAAAATTGCTGGTTGAATAAAAGTAACTAAGTCAAAATTTGCCAGGGGTATGAATAATTTCGGGCTTCACTGTATATATAGAGAGCGAGAGAGAGAGAGACAGAGACACACGGTTGGAGTCAACTTGTTCGTGACGTCACGTGTTTCGCGAATTTCTGTTCCTAATCCGAAATTTGTTCGTACATTAAGTTGAAAAAGATCGCTCGTAACCCGAAATATTTGTATGGTAAACCGTTCATAACTTAAGGGTCTACTGTAGTTTAAGTCCAGTGTGGTAATTTAGAGGTTTGCTAGAGGTGTTGATTACTTATAAAACATCAGAGTTGGAACACTTTGTGTTTCTACACCCTCTAGGTCAGTACGCTAACAGTATTGCTCTGCAGGATATGGGTTATTGCTTTTGTACTGTTTAGAAAATGGCTATTGACAAGACGAGACAGACGATTCTAACTAAGAATTCATGACAGTGAAAATTGCACCATGAGCCTTTTCCTGTGTAATATTCAAATCAAACTTTAAGGTTTGTGTTTAGCAATTTAAAATTTTTTATTCACATACCATTCAAATGTCTCCTGTTTACTGGTTAATTTGCACTATAAGGTGTCCTAGCAATCCTACAGCAATTCAGGTAGCAGTCGCTTACTTAAAATGTCCAAGATGTTGGACTATAAAGCAGCTAAAAAATGGAGTTTGTGAGTTTGGAAAACTCCCAAGCAATTCTGTGTATGCAGAGGGGGATGTGTCAAAATAAATTCCATTTATTCTATCATTTAATTTATGAGTGTAATTTAATGACTGCCATGAAATGTGGCTCTTTCCTTTGAAAATCCATGAAATTAAGCACATTTTCCCGTGAATTTAGTAGGGCCCTAATCATAACCCTTAAAAGTGACTTTTTCCTATTGAGAAATTCAGAAGAAAGCCAGCGTGTAGGTGAGAACAGTTTCCTACACCAACAGCAAGTGTTTAAACTGTGAGGAGAAGCCTTCAGTTGAAAAAAAGGCGTGTCTGGGACCACCTCTAGTGGTCTACTGACGTCTGGAGGTTACGGCTCATATTTGGAGGAGGAAACAAAATGGTTTAGGCCTGATTTACAGAAGCTACTACGTCATTTTTACCTCCAGGCTGCATCAGAACTACCTCGATCAAGATCTCAATGGCCGAGCTGGTTTGGGATAAACTGGACAAAAGAAATTTGTAGGAATCTCTGCAACAGTGTTGGGTGGAACTTTCAGCTTTCATAGCTGCTTAAAGAGCTACTGCACTTAGTCCAACATGTACATTTCATTGTGTGACACAAAATAAATCCATCACTTCTTTCTTATTTTTGACAGTTTATTTATTTTATGCTTTAATTGTGGAGTACACACAGACATCAATCCAAAGTAGAAAAATGGGGCACCTTGCAAGTGTATATATGAACTGTATGTGTTTCCTTTAAGCCGTTAGTCTAAGTACGACCAGATAGGGAAGTTATTGAGGGAAGTTATTGAAAAAATAACAGTGAGAAATAGTGACACAAACAAAAGAATAAATGCTAATAAAGTATAACACTAACTGAGATACTGGAGAGGCTGCCACTCGCGACAGTGCCTGGAACAGAAATATTAAAAAAATATTTTAAGAAACATTATAAAACTAAATTATATCATACCTTGTGTTTTTCTCTGTGTGTGTGTACAGTATCGAGCTGCAGGTACAGGAGCAGCCAGCTGAAGTTCGCTCTGCAGTATATTCTCACCTGGAGGCCTTTGTACCGTGTAATAAAGAGGCTCTGCTGAAGCGGCTGAAGAAGCTCAGTCTGAACGTGCAGGACGACCGTCTGAAAAACCCGCTGCTCAAACTCAAGCTGGCCGTGTGCAGCGCCATGCCCGAGCAGATCGCCCGCTACAACATGGACTGCCTGGCAAAAGTGGCCAAGTAAGAACGTCGCCAACTATCATGTGATTTAAAAAGAACCTTCCTCTGTTACTACTGATGTTTCCATTGTTAAGATTTTCTGTAGTTTGTGGTTTAACAGTTAGTTTGTGTGTGGGAACTTCAGGCAGCAGTCGGAGGACGGGGAGAAGAACGGCTCAGAGGAGGAGGATGACGAGAGGCCGGGTAAACGGGTAATGGGACCCCGCAAGAAGTTTGTATGGGATGACAAACTCAGGTAAAAAACCTCTTTTCTTCTTTATTTATTTGTTTTTGTCATATTCCTAAAAAATTACAATCAACAAATAATCAAGGTTATAATACATTACAAATGTTTCTCAGACTGATTTAGTATTTTTGTCACATATTTTTAAAGCAGTTCCAACACTAAGTTGACCTTTGAAATATCTTTAAGTATGTTTACTACTTATGCCTAGTTCACACTACACGACTTTTGCCTTGATTTTTGCTCGGCGACTGGTCGGCGCTAGATTTTCCGGCTCGGGAGCAACTCTGAGTTCGCTCGGCGATCTAGACTCTGCTCTCGATCGCTGTGTGTGAACTACTCAATAACTCCATCCGAGCAGCTCGCCGAGTGCTCGGCAACCAAATCGAGATTTCTAGCATGTCAGATATCTGGATAGGTGTTTCCCGACTTGCAATGAGTGCTACGTCGAACAGCCAATGAGAACGCCGGATACGGTGTGAGGGGAAACGCAGGAGAGGAGTGTAAACAGGTGGGACAGGGGGATAATATAGTTTATATCAGAATACACCGGCACACACACACGTTTTACAGTATTTCTGACCTGATCGTTCTCTACAAAACATAACAACAAAACACCAACACTGCAAAAATATTTATTAACCTCCAACTCACTACAGAACAATCCATGCTATTCGTGTTGCCAAATCCACTCAGATTCATTTATATTTCCTCCTTGATTTCATCACATCAGCGCACAAACACTTTGATCACTCGCTACTTGTTGACGTGCATTTTTGGACGTGGTATCATTAAACTTTTGGGCACATCTCTCGTTTGTTTTCGTGACAAAACGTAGTTTGGGAGACCAGAGAAGCTCGCCTGCGATTCCAGTTGGTGATAGATGGTGTAGTGTGAAACCCCCTATCACCGATCAGTCGTGTAGTGTGAAATACACACCGACTTGAAAGACTCCCGATTACAAGAGATCCAGTCGTGTAGTGTGAACTGTACAGCGACCTGACGACTTTGAAAGTCGTGTAGTGTGAACTTGGCATTATGAAGTATCATAATGGTGTTGTAGAGTTGACTTGCTTCTATAGAATTTACGAACTCCTATTGTTATTTTGCTCTGGTCCACATGCATACCGGATCCAATGTACCAAATCCCACCAATGGACATCAAACCTACAATAAACTCATATATCAAGGACAAATGGCAAAACGACTGGAACACACACCAGATTAATTATTTGTATGAAGTTAATCCCACTGTTGGGGAAAAAATGAAGACCTACCTCGAAAACCGTTGGGATCAGACAGTGTACACAAGATGCCGTATTGGACACACGATTAACACACGTACCTGATAAAAGGCGAAACTGCCCCATATTGTGCAACATGCCAAACACAGATTACAATAAAACATTTAATGCTGGAATGTATCATCTATAACCATGAATGACAAGAATTTTAGAAGTGTTGTTGCTTTTGTCTTGGTAAAGAGTTCTTTTATGGTTTTTGCTGATAAGATCTGTTGTCTTTAACAAAACTGAAGCAATACATATAAATGAACATACATAGACAACAGACATAACTCCTCTAAGTCAAATGAAATAAGTAAATGAGACAAATCACAACCTTTTCTGCCATGAACATGGCCCAAAGGGCAGACATGGCGTTAAAAACTAAACACTAACTATTTTGCTCTGGTCTGAATCAGCATTGTATAATCAGATGTATCCAAGGCAGGAGCACGAAAGTAAATATAGAGAAAACAGGTCCAGTGATTTGGATTAGTGCAGTGGTTCCCTAACATTTTCCTTTTGTAGATAAGAATACTCCGACACACATGTACACGTCTTTTACTTCATTGGAATTTATTTTAAATATTGCAGACCATACAAAACTGCAACTTCTCATGTAACGCTTACATTTACATATTCGCATTTAGCAGACGCTCTTATCCAGAGCGACTTTCACAGTAAACATTTCCCTACTCTAGTATTAAACCCTGCTAGTATTTCCTACTCTAGCAGATACTACTCTAGTTCCTATTCCCTACTCTAGTATTGAACAAAACAGAAAGAACATTGGCTTATAGCTGTAGTAATAACCGACTAAACTACATCAAGAGAATATCAATTTCATTTTGAAGGCCTGTCTATAAAATGCTGTACTGCTTCGGACTTTGCATATAAGACCTTTAGACGACTGGGCAGTAAAAGGGAGCTGATATGTGAAACGACATGCTAGCTGGGTCGAATTGAGTTCGGACTACATTCTCATCACAGATCAACTGCTCCAGAGTTGTGAGACTGGACTGAGACCGCTCCCTCTCAAGGGTCTTGGTGTGGTTGTTTTGTATCACTCCCAAGTGCAATTATTGTGTTCATGTCTGCCGAAACGAATCAGACACCCATTACCATAAAACACATCCTGAACGAGTACCCTGAATACCCAGAGTACAACAGTGAAAGACAAAGACTACATTTGTCCAAAACAATAAAAGAAACCCTCACCCAAGATAATAATCCTCAAATTCCTCAATAAAACTGAAAACACACATATAATACAAGACCAATAAAACTAGCATAAAACACAGATTCCTGCTGTGAATGTCATAAATAAAAGGGGCAAGCCGTAGCCTAGTGGTTAAGGCACAGGACTAGTAATCCAAAGGTTGCTGGTTCAAGCCTCACCACTGCTAGGTTGCTGCTGTTGGACCCCTGAGCAAGGCCCTTAACCCTCAGTTGCTCAGACTGTATATTGTAATTGTAATGTAAGTCGCTTTGGATAAAGGCGTCAAATGCTAAATGTCAAATGTCAAATAAACTAAACAAACTAAACGAATTACATCAGGGGGAAAATTAAACAAATTTGGTTCAGTCAAATTTACCCAGAACTAAAACATACATGTGTTTAAATATCCTTAAGTAACTTTAATGTGTAGCCACTTAATTGTGTGTGTGTGTGTGTGTGCGTGCGTGCGTGCGTGCGTGCGTGCGTGCGTGCGTGCGTGCGTGCGTGTGTGTGTTGGTTGCAGAAATCTGCTGTGTAATCTGGTGCGGGCGAAGCTGGGATGTTATGAGGTTGAGGGTCAGACCTCTCCCTCTCCAGAAGACTACCTCAAAGCCTTTATGGAAACTGAGGTGAAACCCCTCTGGCCTAAAGGCTGGATGCAGGCCAGGTTAGTGTGTGTGTTCCTCTAAATAGTTCCTTCCTGTTGTACTTTATGCTGTATCAGTGGTTCCAAAAGTTAAAGCCATTCCCCATTATTTTTATTTTTTATTTTTTATTTTTCAATCTAGTTGTGTTTCCTAAATGCAACTTTTCTTTTGCTGCTGCAGACCTTATCAGGGGCTGCAGGCTCACACGCCCCCTCCGACATGCCCCCTCATTGCCACTGATATGCTGGCACAATTACAGTGTGGTCAATGGTCAAATATAAATACAAATATAAAGGCTAAGTGGGTAGCACTGTCACCTCACAGCAAGAAGGCCCTGGGTTCGATCCCCAGGTGGGGCGGTCCGGGTCCTTTCTGTGTGGAGTTTGCATGTTCTCCCCGTGTCTACGTGGGTTTACTCCGGGAGCTCCGGTTTCCTCCGGCAGTCCAAAGACGTGCAAGTGAGGTGAATTGGAGATACAAAATTGTCCATGACTGTTTGATATAACCTTGTGAACTGATGAATCTTGTGTAATGAGTAACTACCGTTCCTGTCATGAATGTAACCAAAGTGTAAAACATGACGTTAAAATCCTAATAAACAAACAATAATAACGATAACAAGCCATTTAAAGTAATTACAAGGGACAGTAACTGATTACGTTCCTGGTATATTGGACTACCATGTTTTGATATGATGATGTATCCCAAGCCCCTTGTAAAGAACAACTGTGTATATAAACACAGATGATTTTTGGGTCTCTTCTGGTCTCTCTGCTTTTGGTTTTGGTTTGCTTCTATCATATTGGTGTTTATTTCTGTTCTGTGGGATGTTATGATGTGAACTCACTTCCTGCTGTGCACTGTTTTCAGGATGTTGATTAAAGAGAGCCGCATGGCCCACAGCCACCTCACAGGAAACATGTGAGTAGATTATTTTGCTTCTTATTAAACACACGAATGGAGCATGGTTACTAGTGCAATATAAAAATACACACTGACATTCTTAAAAGAAATGAAAAAGCTGTAGGACTTTTCATCCAGGTTGTGTATTAAAGCAGATTATGGGCTCCTGAATGGTAAATAGTTCTAGTCGAAAGCTTTTACACACTTGTACACCTGTGTTATGTTTTTAAACCAGCTGAAAAAGCAAATGATATAACTTTGCAGCAACAGTTTAGGGAAGGCCCTTTGACTGTGCCCCTGTGCACAAAGCAAGCTCTATAAAAACATGAAGAAAATCTTGGTTTAAAGAAACTCCAGTGTCCTGCACAGAGCCCTGACCTCAGCCCTACTGAACAGCCCTCTAATGAACTGAAACATCAATCAAGGCTTTTTTGACCAACATTAGTGCCCAGCCATACAAATGCTCTTTTGACTGAATGGGCACAAATTGTCACAGACAGACATACTACAAAGTCTCGTGAGAAGCCTCCTCAGAAGAGTGACTTGTTTTAGCTGAAAAGTTCACATAGAGGTCATGATGTTTTAATACAATTTGTTTTTGAAATGGGACGTCTAACAAGCTCATGGCCGGGTGCCCAAATACTTTTATCCAGTCCCAGTCTGGTCGTATCAGTTACTCAGTCTTATCTCCACTACTGCTTCAGGGCCTTACCTAACACACACACCCTTCAACATGTGTGTAATAACTGCTATCACCTGCCAGAGACTGGTTCAGACAGAGCAGAGGCACACGTTGTTCTCATACTCACCACCTCTGTGCAGGTGCCTTCGCCCAGCCATTAGAGGTCGTAATTGCAGCAGTAATGAGGAATCCCTTCGACTATCGGTCCCTTAGACACATCCAGTAACGTCTGTGTGGATGCCCGGCTGGTCGATAAAACCGGTATTTTTATTGCCGAGCGATAAACCAACAGCAGTCATCCCACAAATAATTCCAACTATGTTAGTGGATTCAAAAGGAATGCATAAAATCCAGCACAAGGGCACTGGAGTTTCTCTACAGCAAAACAAAAAGTCAAACCACGGCTTTATGGATGTTGCTTTGCGCTCAGGGGGGGAGTCAGACTTTTCATCCAGGTCATGTATTAAAGCAGATGAACGGCTCCTGAACGGTGAAAAGTTGAAGTCAAAAGCTTTCATACACTTTGCAGCAACAGTTTAGGGAAGGCCCTTCCCGGTTCCATCATGACTGTGCCCTGTGCACAAAGTAAGCTCTATAAAGATAGATACAGAAAAGCTCAATTTAAAGAAACTCCAGTGTCACTGAACAGCTTTAGAACAAACTAGAACATACAGGAGCAATACAAATGCTCGTTGACTGAATGGGCACAAATTCTCACATACATGCTACAAAGTCTTGTCAAAAGCCTGAAAAGATCACATAGAGGTCACCCTGTTTTATTACATTTATTACATTTTGTTTTCATAGTCAGGTGTCCAAATACTTTTGGACTTATAGTGTATGTGCATGTATTTTAATGCAGGCACAATTTCAACTTCTGCAATTTTAGCAGTAATGAGGAATTCCTTCGACCATCTTTCCCTCGGACACAGCCAATAGCGTCTGTGTAGACTCCCGATCAGTCTAGAACACAGCTTAGAGAGATTTCAACTTGTATCTCGGCGGTGGGGGGGCCAGCGTTGTTGTCTCATGCTTATTTATTCCTACTACACTAAAGGACAAGGCTCAGTGTGGCTGGAATTTTAGTGTTAAGCGATAAATCAACAGTAACATCCAACAAATAATTCTAATTACATCAGTGGATACAAAAGGAATTCATAAAAATATAGTACAAGGGCACTGGAGTTTCTTTATGGATGTTGCTTTGCGCTCAGGGGTGAAGTCATGCTTGACCAGGAAAGGGCCTTCCTCAAACTGTTTGTTATACAATTGTTAGTCATGGGAGTGGTCTAACCATCTGATTAAAAACAGTATACATGGCTGCTTCAGTGTGTAAGTGTGTGCTGATGTTTTCAGGGTGAAGAAAAGGATGGTCCCCACTCCCAAAGCAAAACCAAAGGTACTTCAGAGATTAAGGATTTAAAATAAACAAAAATAATAATACTAATAATAATAAAATTTGTGTGACGTCGTCTATAATCTCCTTTCGCTTCTCTTTTTCTTCCAGCCTCAGGATGGTGCCTGGCTCCAGCAGTCACCCATGTCCACCTCCACACCCACTGCCACTCCGGGGTCCCTCCCTCAGCGCCTACCTTCCCCCTCAGAACCCATCTGTTTGTCGGACTCTTTGGACGAGGATCTGGGCGGAGCTCCGTCTCTGGACTCCATCTCTCAGGCTCTGGCTCTGCTCAGCAGTGCCGCCAAGGGCTTGATCCAGTCAGACGGTCCTTCCTCACCTGAGGGTCCTAAACCTGTCAGTTCTGCCTCTATGGTTGGCCCCGCTCCCCCCGTTAGCTCCTCCTCTCCACAGATTAGTAAAAAGAACAATCTGACGTCGGCTACTAGCAGCCCTATTATCGTCTCCTCATCCAGCTCCTTATCGTCTCCGTCTATCTCTCGCCCCATGCTCGTCTCTGTCTCTCCGTCTGTCCGGAACGAGGCGCTGATGGTAGTAAAGCCTGGCACGGTCGGCATGTCTCCAACACAGAGACACACCATGACCACGCCCCAGCGTCCTGTCTCTACAACCGTCACGGGTAACATCAACAAGTCCAGTGCCACGTCTTCGCCAAAGCCGAGGCCTCCGCCTACCTCATCACCACTTCACCCTCCTCACAAGAATTTCAGCCCATCGCTGGTCACGCCCACAGGCCTTCACAAACCTAGCAATAATAACATCGGTAGAATAGGCGGGGTAGCCACGACACAGTCAGCTCAGCCTCACTCGACCAACCTGTCGATAGCCTCCTCTTCATACTCTCCTTCCTCTTCCTCCCCCTCCACCCCGTCTTCCTCCCACCTCAACGCCAAACCTCAGCCCAGAAACACCCCCTCCCCAGCTCTACTCAAACCTCAGCCCAGAAACACCCCCTCCCCAGCTCTACTCAAACCTCAGCCCAGAAACACCCCCTCCCTAGCTCTACTCAAACCTCAGCCCAGAAACACCCCCTCCCCAGCTCTACTCAAACCTCAGCCCAGAAACACCCCCTCCCCAGCTCTACTCAAACCTCAGCCCAAAAACACCCCCTCCCCAGCTCTACTCAAACCTCAGCCCCCTCAGCATCATCCTCAGCCGCAGTCCACGTTTGTCACACCCATGCAGGCCACGCTCACGAAATCGCCCCACAGCTCCAACTCGCCCATCCTCAAGCTCACGCCGCGAGTCACGCCCTCCAGCTCCCCCTTGCCCACTATCTCCAGGACGCCTACGTTACCCAGCATGCATCAGTACTCCCCCAAAGGCCCAGGCTTCCACGCGGGGTTCTCTGGAGTGGCGGCGGGTTACAACGCCTCCGTGGCGCAGCAGAAGAATTCCTCTCAGGTGAACAACGCCGGTCTCGCAAGCACTTCCACCCCCGTTAGCAAGCACTCGATGCCCGCCGCAAGCTCGGCCAATCACGGCCAGCGGCAGAGGCCGGCCGGTGGAGCTAATCAAGGGGTCAAACCCATGGTGTCCATTTCCTCGGTGACCGCTTCTCAGCTATCACAGGTAAGTGAGAAGTAGGACAGGAGAACTTCTTCTTTTTTGCAGTAATGTTGACGATAATGAAATAATGAACAGGTGCTCTGTTATCATGGAAACCATAGCTGGAATTATGTTCCACCTCAGCATCAGCACGCTGTTTAGTTTCATTCCACAGTATCAGTCTAGACCAGCCTTTCTCAGCCGGGGTGCCGTCTGGCTTCGTCAGGGGTGCCGTCAAAAATATTCTGACGTTACTGATATTATGAAATAAATTTAAAATACAAAAAGTCAACTTATCATGAAAATGTGTTCCATTAGCCGCCTCAAATATACAACGTTTCCTATAGTGATGAGTCGTTCGCGAACGATCCGATTCTATTGAACGGCTCTTTCAAATGAACAAAAGGAACCGAGTCGCGCCTCTGGGAGCCGCTATATATACAGGGGTTGGACAAAATAACTGAAACACCTGTCATTTTAGTGTGGGAGGTTTCATGGCTAAATTGGACCAGTCTGGTGGCCAATCTTCATTAATTGCACATTGCACCAGTAAGAGCAGAGTGTGAAGGTTCAATTAGCAGGGTAAGAGCACAGTTTTGCTCAAAATATTGCAATGCACACAACATTATGTGTGACATACCAGAGTTCAAAAGAGGACAAATTGTTGGTGCACGTCTTGCTGGCGCATCTGTGACCAAGACAGCAAGTCTTTGTGATGTATCAAGAGCCACGGTATCCAGGGTAATGTCAGCATACCACCAAGAAGGACAGACCACATCCAACAGGATTAACTGTGGACGCAAGAGGAAGCTGTCTGAAAGGGATGTTCGGGTGCTAACCCGGATTGTATCCAAAAAACATAAAACCACGGCTGCCCAAATCACGGCAGAATTAAATGTGCACCTCAACTCTCCTGTTTCCACCAGAACTGTCCGTCGGGAGCTCCACAGGGTCAATATACACGGCCGGGCTGCTATAGCCAAACCTTTGGTCACTCGTGCCAATGCCAAACGTCGGTTTCAATGGTGCAAGGAGCGCAAATCTTGGGCTGTGGACAATGTGAAACATGTATTGTTCTCTGATGAGTCCACCTTTACTGTTTTCCCCACATCCGGGAGAGTTACGGTGTGGAGAAGCCCCAAAGAAGCGTACCACCCAGACTGTTGCATGCCCAGAGTGAAGCATGGGGGTGGATCAGTGATGGTTTGGGCTGCCATATCATGGCATTCCCTTGGCCCAATACTTGTGCTAGATGGGCGCGTCACTGCCAAGGACCACCGAACCATTCTGGAGGACCATGTGCATCCAATGGCGGTGCCGTGTATCAGGATGACAATGCACCAATACACACAGCAAGACTGGTGAAAGATTGGTTTGATGAACATGAAAGTGAAGTTGAACATCTCCCATGGCCTGCACAGTCACCAGATCTAAATATTATTGAGCCACTTTGGGGTGTTTTGGAGAAGCGAGTCAGGAAACGTTTTCCTCCACCAGCATCACGTAGTGACCTGGCCACTATCCTGCAAGAAGAATGGCTTAAAATCCCTCTGACCACTGTGCAGGACTTGTATATGTCATTTCCAAGACGAATTGACGCTGTATTGGCCGCAAAAGGAAGCCCTACACCATACTAATAAATTATTGTGGTCTAAAACCAGGTGTTTGTTATTTTGTCCAACCCCTGTATATTTATATATATATATATTTATATTTCTTATTGGCTGTAATTCAACCATTCCGCTTCCATCAGTAGAGGGAATTAATCAGTCATAATAAGAGCTGTTTATTGTCGAAATTCTAATCACTTTCAGTATCGCGGAGAGAGGAAGCGACACACCGACACACTCAAACTCTCAAACTCAAAAGAAGCTTTATTGGCATGACAATAAGGCCATTCGTATTGCCAAAGCAAGTTACAGAGAAATATTACAAATATCAATAAAAAAAGAACAAATATATACAGAACAGTTACATGTGCAAAAAATATAAAATAGAATAAAATATTAATAAAAACAGTGCAACAATAATAACAATAAAAATTATAATATTTACAGTAATGATGTAATAATAACAATCAGTTTGTGTGTGTGTGTGAGAGAGAGAGAGAGCTCATTACCTCATTAATGTAAATATTATAATTTTAATTGTTATTATTTTGCACTGTTTTTATTAATATTTTATTCTATTTTATATTTTTGCACATGTAACTGTTTTGTATATATTTGTTCTTTTTTATTGTTGTTTTTATTATTTCTCTGTAACTGAACTTTGGCAATACGAATGTCATGCCAATAAAGCTTCTTTTGAGTTTGAGTATGAGAGCCGTAACCGAGCTACAGAGAAACCATGCAGACAATGAGCAGTGCTAGTGGTATAATGACAAATAATTGAGAAATAAACTATAAACTTGTTTAATGATGTTAAATCTGATTGGTTCATGGCACGTATGTTTTAAAGCAGAAACAAACACAGGCTCATCTCTTCACAAGAGAGGATTTTTCTGAAGCTTAATGCGATGCAACCACAGTACGTCTCATCCCCGTAGTGTTTTTGTGTGTTAGCAGTCCGAGGGATGCAGAGTGTACGTTTTTAAATACATTTTAGACTGGGGTGACTCGAGATTTTGAATACTTTTAAAGGGTGCCGAGACTGAAAAAATGTTGAGAAACACTGCTCTAGACTATGCTCAACCACTTTGAGTCTAAATACTTGGGTAAAAATAAGCTGTATTTAAATAATCTTGTTTGGGTCGTATTTACTCCTTGACTGACGTGTTAAACTTAAAATTATTGCTAGATAACACTGCTGTTTTTAGAAAACAGCCTTTCTTACCTATATGTCAACTTATAGCTGCAGCTGAAAAATCATCCATGAAAAGCGGAGGCTCATTAAAAAATACTGTGTGCGCTAGTAAATAAATATTGTTTGTTGTTGGTATAGTCCCAACAAAACTAAGAAATGCAAAGAAATAATTCCTAAACATTATTTTCTTGATAAGACCATTAAAGAGTTAAGGTGGAGTAGTTTGTTTGAGGCTTTTCTCTGATATTGTTACGTCCATTCACTCATGGGCAGCTGCAGCTGGTACGGCTCATGTCTGGTATGCTGCTGCCCCAGAGCTTTAGGGAATCATTTCCAACAGGTTAAGCACTTCCCCCTTGATGAGTAAAGTGGCTAGAGAGTAGGGCTGGGCGATATATCGATATTTTTAAAATATCGATATATTTTCATACGCGATATAAGATAAGACAATATCGCATATATCGATATAAATGTTGCGTTCCAGTTAGATCCGACAGTTCGTCTTTCTCTTCTCCCAGTTTGTCTCTGCACATGTTCACCTGCCCCGCCCCTCTCCCTCACTGCCCCGCCTCTCTCCCTCACTGCCCCGCCCCTCTCCCTCACTGAACACAACTCTCTCCCTCACTGAACACAACTCTCTCCCTCACTGAACACAACTCGCCCCTCCCCACCGCTTCACCAGTAAGTCCTGCAGGCAGGTGATAGCATGGAGACGGATAAAGACATGACACAAGCTATCGAAGAGGAGCTGCTTACTAAAAAGAAAAATAATGATTCTTTTTGGAATTATTTGGAGATGGTTCGAATTCAAAGTGTCAGATGAGCAGCAGAATAATGTATTCTGTAGAGAACGCCGAAAACAAGTCCAGACAAAAGGTTCCAGCTCCGTGTACCTTCATTCGTTTTCACTTCAAATCCCAAAGTTAAAAAACAAGAAAACGAGTCGTTATTCGTTTCAAAAACCAATACAAGCGCATGCACACGCTGACATGCACGTATTTACTTAATATATAAACAGTATAAATCATGCAAGTGTTGAGAAAGTAATAATAACGTAGCGGTGCGTCTCCTGTTGTTCTGACTTGTGTGTTTGTATATGTGATGTGCATATATTTGCTCTATCTGTAAAAATCAAACATTATGGGGAGTGATTTCTGTACTGGATGTTGTACGTGGTCGTGTTAGTTTATACTGGACGATCGCCCGACGTCCGACACGTCATTTATTTATTCATCTTCTATTATAGTATTTCTTGTTGTCGGCCAATAAACAACCAAACATTATTAAATTGCATGAACTAACTCTGCAGTAAACAAGGAGCAAACAGCAATTAAACAACAAATAAAGCTGTTAAATAGTAATAAAGTGCATGAAGCAGAACGCTGATTAAAATGCATTAAATGTTGTAATAGTTACACAGTAACATGAACGATTAGTTCTGCCTGTATTACAGAACTGAGTTCTATACAGTAAAAGAAAATATTAATGTAAATGTTAATGTTGTGGCGACATATACATAAAATAATGTATAAAGTCCAAACATGTGGGGGTGGGGGGTTAAAGAGGGGTTTACTTTAACGGGGTTTTACTTTTAATGTCGCACAAGCTCAGCCGGAAACCATATCATTCCAACATCTTCCCTACACACTCGCTCCCTGCGCC
Organism: Trichomycterus rosablanca; assembly: GCF_030014385.1. Lineage (NCBI taxonomy): Eukaryota > Metazoa > Chordata > Actinopteri > Siluriformes > Trichomycteridae > Trichomycterus > Trichomycterus rosablanca. The sequence goes on along the minus strand of NC_085989.1, from coordinate 45,456,620 downwards.
CTATAGTACACTTAACATTCTTAAAGGACCAGACAATATATTTGTGATTCACATTACACAACAGGAGATGCCTTAGAAAACTACTTTTCTTAGAATAGCTCTTTTCTTTTTTTTTCTTTTTTTTTTAAGGAAAAATAATTCTTGTGTGAAGCTTCCCCAGCATAAATATTAATAAAAGTACCTGTAAAAAAATTGGAAAATGTAGCTTTGTCTCAGAAGTGTCTTTTTGTTATTACCTTATGGGATAAAAAAAATATCGAGATATATATCGTATATCGCCATTCAGAAAAAAATATCGAGATATAATTTTTGATCCATATCGCCCAGCCCTACTAGAGAGTATTCCATACTTTGAATAGGCCAGTCTAGTCATTTCCAGTTCCCTTTTGTGATTCTTCTGGAACTTGCACCACCTCCATGCTTTCATGTTGGCAGGGGAGAGCGGCAGACCTGCACATGCCCTTCCAACCAGCCGTGGATATTGTGCACGGCAAGCCACGCTATGCTCGATTTGTATTCCCTACTGCTCATGCCAGACAACAAGTACACACGCCTGCAACCATAAAAGAAATTCTTACACAAGACAGCACAAGAACAGTTTTAACTTGCCTCGCAGCCATAAAAGTGAAAATATAAAATGGCCATAAAATAGATAGACAAAATAGAATAAGCAGACAAAAACATTATACAGTGGACCCTTGACTTACGGATTTAATTGGTTCTGAAGGGCTGTTCTTAAGTCAAAATGTTCGTTAGTTAAACCTGTTTTTCCCATAAGAAATAATGTAAATAGAATTAATCAGTGCCGGAACCCCCAAACCCCTCAAAACTCAAGCAAACTGCTAATTCCAGTGCCTTGACCAGCCTCATTTCCTCCCTCACAGCCTTTATGTATTTAATTTATTTCAACTGTTAGCAATTGCTGTAGCTGACACACATATTCAGTAATTAAAAGCGATGTGCCAATACTTTTGTCCTTATAGGGTGTGTTCGAAAACTTAGGGAGCTGCCTTGCTGTCTTACTGTCTACATAGGCAGCTGCCTCAGTAGAGAGGATTCTAATAAGTCAATGACTTATAAGTCAGGTTATTCGAACGCGCTACTTAGATAGCGATTCCATCGGGTTTCGCGTTTAGCATTTAGCATCTCGCCATTAAAACCAATAAACTGAGGTAGCACAGCACGCTAACGTCAATATAACATCTCCCTTCATGTACCGATAACAGTTAAATTTCCTGACAAGCTCGAACTTGCAAATAAAAACACTCGGTACAAGTTTATACAAGTTAAAAATCAGTAATATTTTATTTACGTTTGATAATAACTCCATTCGTTTCTCCGCCCCGTCAGCCATGTTTATTTTTCTGTGAGAGAAGAGCACCCGACCCGCAATGAATTCTGGGATTGCCTTGATCACTAAGGCAGCGTCGGATGCTCACTCGTTCTTGAGCCAAAATAACATTGAACGTACCCACGGTTTAGTAATCCGTACCCTCGGTTTAGTAATCCGTACCCACGGTTTAGTAATCCGTACCCTCGGTTTAGTAAACCGTACCCTCGGTTTAGTAATCCGTACCCTCGGTTTAGTAATCCGTACCCTCGGTTTAGTAATCCGTACCCTCGGTTTAGTAATCCGTACCCACGGTTTAGTAATCCGTACCCTCGGTTTAGTAATCCGTACCCTCGGTTTAGTAAACCGTACCCTCGGTTTAGTAATCCGTACCCTCGGTTTAGTAAACCGTACCCTCGGTTTAGTAATCCGTACCCTCGGTTTAGTGAACCGTACCCTCGGTTTAGTGAACCGTACCCTCGGTTTAGTGAACCGTACCCTCGGTTTAGTGAACCGTACCCTCGGTTTAGTGAACCGTACCCTCGGTTTAGTGAACCGTACCCTCGGTTTAGTGAACCGTACCCTCGGTTTAGTGAACCGTACCCTCGGTTTAGTGAACCGTACGCACGGATTGTCTGCGCTACAAGTTTTACTGTGCGCCCACACCCCGTTTTACGGTAATACAGTTGCGAAGCATTGAAGAGAATAAAGCATCTTTTTACAGCTGGGGTGATGGGATAGCAAACTTATTAAAAAGTCAAATCAAAATCTTATCAAATGCCACCCCACAATCATAAATAACACGAGTACTTAGCTTGTGATTTGAGAGTATTTTACCTTAGGAATTTAGAATAATAGGATTGCAAACCAACATAAAGTGAAATGTACAGTATAAATGTCTGAGACTCATGAAGTCAGTAAGTAGAAGTAGGAGTATTCTTTAAGAGTCTGATGGGGTGATTTGATAATAATTTGATTTGCATTTTACTTTACGTTGGTTTGCAATCCTATTATTCTAAATTCCTAGGGTAAAATAGTCTCAAAATCACAAGATGAGTACTAGTGTTATTTATTGATTTATTTATTGTTATTGATTTGACTTTTTAATAAGTTTGCTATCCCATCACCCCAGATTACTACAGTAAAGATGTCTGAAATGTATTCCATTAATAAGAGTTAATGCTCTTAAAGAAAAAAGTGGAGTGCTTTGATAATAATTTGATTTGCTTATTTTAGACCTTTCAAATTGGTCTGTAACAATTCCACTTGTTTTAATGGAATTTTTAAATTTTACATTTGCATAATTTTACCATGGTATGACTTTTGTTGCCTATATATATATATATATATATATATATATATATATATATAAGCATTATATATATAGAAGCATTGAAGAGGATAAAGCATCTTTTTGCAGCTTAATATACTATATATTAGATATAACGTGTGTGTTATTATATGTAATATATAGTATATTAAGCTGCAAAAAGATGCTTTATCCTCTTCAATGTTTCGCAACTGTATTACCGTAAAACGGGTTTTAGGCGCGCAGTAAAACTTGTAGCGCAGTTAGCGTGACTGCGGACGGACTTTAAACTAAGAGTACTGTTTACAAATCCATGCGTACAGTTTACTAAACCGAGGGTACGGATTACTAAACTGAGGGTACGGATTACTAAACCGAGGGTACGGATTACTAAACCGAGGGTACGGATTACTAAACCGAGGGTACGGATTACTAAACCGAGGGTACGGATTACTAAACCGTGAGTACGGATCACTAAACCGAGGGTACGAATTACTAAACCGAGGGTACGGATTACTAAACCGAGGGTACGGATTACTAAACCGAGGGTACGGTTTACTAAACCGAGGGTACGGATTACTAAACCGAGGGTACGGATTACTAAACCGAGGGTACGGTTTACTAAACCGAGGGTACGGATTACTAAACCGAGGGTACGGATTACTAAACCGAGGGTACGGATTTTGTCTTCACATATTTATTTTCCTTAGTGACCCCTAAGGGGCTCCGTACACTAGCATGTTCTGGGGTTCAAATGAGTCTCATCAGTACACACAAGTTTGCAGTCAAATGATCAAGTATTGCAAAGGAATATCTTTGAAATTCTTTCCTCGTAATCTTAAGGTTATAGGCTATATTTTAGTTTTTCACTTGTCAGGGAAAATGAGAAAAAATAAAAAGCTTATTATGCTAGGCTTGATGTAATTCTACATGACACTCACTGCCTGTATAGGTAAACAAGTGAGTGACCAAAACACTACTAGATCCACAGCAACTTGCCACATAAAAAAATAAGGTATCAGACAGTTTCTGTGCCGCCCCTGTGTGAGCAATGGTCTCAGTCTGGCCACCCCTATGAAAATTGTCTGGCTCCGCCACTGTCCACAGTTAAAAAAGAAGCAGATGAAATAGCTGATAAGAGATGAAGGTTTTCTTGCCAGAAACCAGAAAAGAGGTTTGCAGGTACAGCCATCCAATTTTGGTGTTTTTGGCAGTTTTTCTGACATTTGTATTATTCATATCGATATCGGAATTATATCGTATCGACAGAAATTAGGAGTTATATCGTGATATAAATTTTAGCCATATCATCCAGCCCTATGTAGACAGCACACTAGCTTTTCGAACACACCCATAGTGTATGGACATCATCCCTGGGTACAGATTGCACCTTTTGTTCTACAATCAAGTGTACATCTTTTTTACATTTCATTCTTAATATTCTATTCTCTGGACAGCCCTCATACCCAGTGGACACACACTATATTTATTTGTTATTGTAAACTGTTCCTTATCAGCTCTGTGTTGTTGTTTTTTTTTCTTTTCTATAGGTATCATCTAGCAGCCCTCTGCTGGCTTCAGGAGCTGCAAACCTCCCTCTGCTGGCTTCAGGAGCTGCAAACCTCCCTCTGAGCTTTGGGATGCTGGGAGGTATCACTCCAGTCTCTCTGCCTTTTCCGTTCCCCAGCCTGATTAACCTGCCCACTGTAACGGGAACCAACGCTGGAGCTAGCAATGCTAACCAAAGCGGCTCAGGATACACCTTACAGCCTAGTAAGAGACCATAAACAATCATTTCCTTCGTCTGCTGTTCATTAGTTTTTTTTAACATGAATCGAACAGCACAGTCCAGGCTAAATGATTTATAAATGTAATAGAATCTTCCACCTTAAAGCCAGATAAGATCACATGGTTAAACATATACACAATTTTGCAGACGAGTAACAGCTACAGTCTGTAGATGCACCATTAATGTGTAAACATTTACTCTCACCCAACACTTCATTATTATTGTATGCCTATCTGATCAGCACGTTCATTGGTTGCTTTATTATCTACACCTACCATACAGATGAACTTTGTGGGTATACAATCACTGCCTGTAGCCCCTGTACCCAATTATCAGTAGAAATGAACCCCCGTAGGCCCCCGATGACAAGAAATTAGTGGGTGGTGGAGCATCCTCAGCACCGTACTGACACTGTCATGGTAAAAGCATTGTAGTGTGTGGTGTTCTGGGAAGAGTGCAGCAGGTGCAGCAGTGTTGTTGGGGTTTTAAATCCTGTTTAAACTTTGTGAATTAGTAACACACACCCATGTTACCCATTTTCAGCATTTAGCAGACGCCTTTATTCAAAGCGACTAAGACCATATACAGTACATTGCAAGCAATTGAGAGTTAAGGGCCTTGCTCAAGTGCCCAACAGCAGCAACCGGACAGTGGTGGGGCTTGAACCAGTGACCTACTAATCCTGTTCCCACTGCCCCTGCCCCACTGGTCTTTCATCAGAGGATACTTTCTGATCACAGAACGCTGTTGGCTTCTTTTAATGTTTGGCTGGAGCACTGTTGTCCTCCCAGTATCAACACCGAGATGTTTTAAAATCCCAACAACACTCCTGCACCTGCTACACTTATTCCAGAACAACACACACTACCATGTTATTAGCATGATGGCACAGTGCTGAGAACGATCCACCACCCAAACATCATTTAGTCAATAGAGGTTCTCTTTGATCGATAAATGGGGTACTGGTGGTGACGGGGTACAGTCAGTGTTTGTATACCCATAAAGTTCAGTTTATAAAATAATGTATGTACCACATAGGTACACCTGACAAAGTGCCTGGTGAGTTTATGTAATCTACCTAATACAATAAGCAGTGTGGAGATATAACCGTGGTAGCTCAGTGGTCACTGGACTAGTAATCAGAAGGTTGCTAGTTCAAGACCCACCACTCATTCTGTGTTCAGTCATAATTGTAAGTCGCTTTGGATAAAAAGCGTCTGCTAAATGCCGTGAATGAGAATAAATGATATGATGTGTACAGTCCTCTGCAGAATTTCACATGTTATGGGATGGCATACTATTTCAGGAATTGTGCTCTACAATTAGCAGAGAAATGCAACAGGCAGTTGTAGCCTAGTGGTTAAAGTACTGGACTAGTAATCTGAAAATTGCAGGGTCAAGCCCCACCACTGCCAGGTTACCACTGTTGGGCCCTTGAGCAAGGCCCTTAACCCTCAAGCGCTCATACTGTATTTAGTCATAATTGTAAGTAGCTTCGGATGAAAAAAAGCATCTGCAAAATGCTGTGAATGAGAATGAATGATGTGTACAGTCCTCTGCAAACGTTTGAGCACCCCTGGTCAGAATCCATGTTTTGGTAACCTTTTAATTAAAAAAGTTAGTGAACCCATGCACTATTTAATGCACAATTCATGTTTGTTGAATTTCACATATTGAGGGGAGAAATGCATGGCATGTCCAAAAGCGTTGGCACTTTTGGTATTTTTGTACTATTTCAGGAATTGTGCTCTACAGTTAGCAGAGAAATGCAATGGGCAGTGGTTAAAGTACTGGACTAGTAATCTGAAGGTTGCTGGTACAAGCCCCACCGCTGCCAGGTTGCCACAAGGTTGGGCCCTTGACTTAATAAAGTCACTTTGGATAAAAACGTCTGCTAAATGCTGAAAATGTAGGGATGTCCCGATCACGTTTTTTTGATCCCGATCCCGATCTTTAATTTTGATCCCGATCCGATACCGATTCTCAAACAGATACTTGTATTTTCTAGATATTGTCTAGATAAGAACTGGATAATACTGTTCACACAGTGCACACTTCAACTACATTACAGTTATTCAAATTAATCCAATGTATATGTTTAACAACTGAATAGCTCTGCAGTGTTGTAGGGAAAAATGCTGCATCCAAGCTATTGCTTAATGTTCTTTTACAAAATAAAAGTAAACAAACCTAGTGCAGCATTGTAGTAAAAATGAAGTGAGATAATTACAGTTTCACTTTGAACTTTATATTCAAAGAACATAATTCTGTTTAATGCAGTGATACACTAAAAATGAACAAAAATCTCCACTCACAAGTGGTGTAGCAGCTTAACTTGAATATAAAAAAACAAATAAGTTACTTAACAGCATTACAGTAAAACCTGAATACCAAAATAAAATGGAAAGTCACTCTTTTGTTATGAAGGAAAGCCAGTTCTTAAAGTGCTTGTTTTGTGAATGGTTTGATGGAAGTTTCTATGCGAAGTGAGTGTGTTTTGACCCTTTGGGGCTTCCATAGTGCATGGGATAGCGTGCTCGGCTCTGGCTGTCCGCTATTCGGAACAGAAGAAGTTAATAAAGTGTTCTGCTCCCGACAATTTGTGAATATAGCGTGTATTTTATTTCTTTATTAAGCGAGTGCATCACTACGACGCTCGATTACATAACTAAGCCAATCGGAGAGCTTGATACTGAGATGTCGTTCAGTCTTGTAACACGTAAACTTGTAAAAGCTGGATGTTATGGTCCTGAAGTTTTCATACTGGGATTAAAAGTTATTGTTTTGTAAAACCGGAGTGACCCTTGACTCACACACCATATGAACAGTAAAATTCTACAGTAATGAACGCAGCTCTGCTCCCACCGCCTCGTGAAACGCTCACATTACAGACATTACACCGCTGTTGGACTCGTTTCACTTTCCAATTTAAAGTATTTCCACACAGCGGACATGCTGACGTAAAACAAAAGATCGGGATTACCATCGGGTTTAGTAAAGCCGATTTCCGATCAGTTAAAAATGCCTTGATCGGCCCCGATCCCGATCTGTGAGATCGGATCGGGACATCCCTATGAAAATGTAAGTTTTCCCTGCTTACATGTGATTCTTTTGCATGAAATTATGACCAGGGGTGTGCAAACTTTTGCATAAAAGCATTAGTAAGAAGCGTATTAAGATTCTCTATGTCCTTGTCTCTGCTTGTGTCCTGTGCTCTTGTTTAATGTACTTTGTTTTTGACCTGGTGCTTTTCTGTTTTGATTTTTTTTCTTCACTCATTCTGTTTTTGTTGACATTTCACCTTCCTGCTGAACCTAACCTGGTCTACTTTAACGTCCTGTCCTCTGTACTTCTCTCTGTCCTGGCCTGTCCTTCCTCGGTTTGTTGTTCCTGTCCTGCTGTCTCTGTCCATCCCTCCTCAGATCTGTTAAAGGGTCTCATGTCAGGTGCTGCTCTGCCTCCTCACTTGCAGCTTGCTTTCTCAGGTAATGGGTAGCTCTCCGTCGCTCCCTCGTCCTCTGGGCTGTCACGGTAAACACAACCGAGACGTTATTCACAAATATTTTACTAATCGCCGCTGACTTGCATGTTTGACTTTAATGAACTCTGAATGCGGTAAAGCCGGCTGCACCGATCTTTCGGCTGTAATTGATAATTTGCTCATATACTGTAGCTGTCAGTATACACTGATCAGCCATAACATTAAAACCACCTCCTTGTTTCTACACTCACTGTCCATTTTATCAGCTCCACTTACCATATAGAAGCACTTTGTAGTTCTACAATCACTGACTGTAGTCCATCTGTTTCTATGCATGCTGTTGTAGCTCCCTTTCACCCTGTTCTTTAACACAGCACCACTACAGAGCAGGTATTATTTAGGTGGTGGATGATTCTCAGCACTTCAGTGACACTGACATGGTGGTGGTGTGTTAGTGTGTGTTGTGCTGGTATGAGTGGATCAGACCCAGCAGTGCTGCTGGAGTTTTTAAATACCGTGTCCACTTACTGTCCACTCTATTAGACACTCCTACCTAGTTGGTTCACCTTGTAGATGTAAAGTCAGAGACGATCGCTCATCTATTGCTGCTGTTTGAGTCGGTCATCTTCTAGACCTTTATCAGTGGTCACAGCATGCTGCCCACGGGACACTGTTGGCTGGATATTTTAGGTTGGTGGACTATTCTCAGTCCAGCAGGGACAGTGAGGTGTTTAAAAACTCCAGCAGTGCTGCTGTGTCTGATCCACTCATACCAGCACAACACACACTAACACACCACCACCATGTCAGTGTCACTGCAGTGCTGAGAATCATCCACCACCCAAATAATACCTGCTCTGTAGTGGTCCTGTGGGGGTCCTGACCATTAAAGAACAGCATGAAAGGGGGTAACAAAGCATGTAGAGAAACAGATGGACTACAGTCAGTAATTGTAAAACTTCAAAGTGCTTATATATGGTAAGTGGAGCTGATGAAATGGACAATGTATGTAGAAACAAGGAGGTGGTTGACTTCTTATAAATACGATGGTTTACTTGGCACTTAAAAGAATTAATTATTAGTTGCTTGCTATAACCGGTGTCCACCAGAGACGGCTCAAAATTTTAAAAAGTTACATACTGCAGCTTTAACTAAAGTAATAAGCCACGAGAGGCCGTGCATTACTGTGATTTTATCACGGGGAATGACGTTTTTGGCACGACGCGAAGCGGAGTCTCGAAACGGTCTCGAGTGGCTTATTGCTTTTATAAAACGGCGGTCAACATAAAATATAATAAATACAACAATGTTTAATTCATAAATGTATTTATTGTGTATAAACTTACAATAAAGCATTCTTCCGCGACGCAAAATAGTTCGATTAACAGTGTTGCTAGGCAACGTGAGGTCGAAAATAACATTAACTTTCTCTATTCAGTGGCGTATTAATATGGAATGATGTGAGGTGGTCATAGGTGTGAGTTTATCTGGGATTTTACAACGGCTTCGAACGCGGCTCAGCCAATCAGATTTTAGGACCGGAACTATCCGTTTTATAATTATTATTTTTATATATATATATATATATATAATTTTTTTTTTTTTTTTTAAATATACTTTTTTTAGACCACTACTGTCCAGGTCCTTTCTGTGTGGGTTTCTTCCGGGAGCTCCGGTTTCCTCCCACAGTACAAAGACGTGCAAGTGAAGTGAATTGGAGATACAAAATTATCCATATCTGTGTTTGATATTAAAAATGTGAACTGATGAATTGTGTGTAACCAGTAACTACCTGTCCTGTCATGAATGTAACCAAAGTGTAAAACATGACGTTAAAATCCTAATAAAATAATAGATAAATGTGACAGTTGATAGCTCAATTGGGCAGTTAGAGCTCAGTTGTTAAGGTACTGGACTAGTAAACAGAAGGTTGCCGGTTCAAGCCCCGCCACCACCAAGTTGCCACTGTTGGGTCCCTGAGAAAGGCCCTTAACCCTCAATTGCTCATCGTGTTCCGCTCACTGTGTAAGTCGCTTTGGATAAAAGCGTCTGCTAAATGCTGAAAATGTAAATGTAAAATAATTAAATACCTACCAGTGCTGGATCTAAACTGTGACAGCCCTACCCGTCTCTATTCTTCTTCTCACTGCTTGCTCGGTGGCTGTGTTGGTGTTTGTCTGGTGGTGGGTGGCTGTTTGTCCTGTAATCGTCTCCGGTGACTGTGACTTTACTATTCTGTTTTGGATTTGAAACTGATCTCTCTTTCCTTGTTGCAGATGTCAGTCAGAGTCAGAGCGGCGACCTGAAGCGGAAGCTCTAACGCAAACTCCGTTTCCGTTGGACTTTATTTTTTGTTTTTTTTTGGAGAAATCAGATGAAGTGACTTTCTGACGATGGCTGTCCCACTGGAGAACCCACTCACGCAAGGACTGCTGGCTTAACCAATACGAACGGCTCTATTTTTTAAACCTTTTTTTCCTCAATTGACTCGATGCAGAATCTGATGATGATTAATAATGTCAGTGGACTGGATGCTTTTTTTGGTGGATGTTTACACACACAGACCTTAATTGCTGTGGACGGGGAGGTTGTGTCCTGAGCGGGTGTAAACGCACCCGTACACACTCTGTGCGACGTATGAACTCTTGAGTAGCGTGTGAATGCTGTAGTTCCTCGTGAGTGAGTGAATGGATGGATGGATGGATGGATGAATAAATGGATGCCTCCCTATCTCAGGTCCAGGTGGATGTCTCTTTGGTGCTGTCCCAGGTGGAATTATGGGGAAAAAAAGCCCCTGCTGAATAACAGCAGACATTTTCTACACAGATGGAAGGTGGGGCTTCAATTTGTGATGTACTTGAATTTTCTGAAGTTTGTCTACTTGAGCTGAACTCCACACTAGCGAAATAAAAAGCAATAGTTAGTTTAAGCTCCGGCTTTGCAGGATAGTGGGGTGTGTGTTGTGTTCTTCTTTCTCGTGAGTTAGACTCCAGTGCATTTCTTGACACTAAAATGTAAAGTGGGCGTGGCTTTTCAATGTGCAATTTCACATTCTGAAATGAATTTGGGAGCCAGACTTAGATCCTACTAAAGGTTTTATCATATCATTTATAATAGCTGCTAATTTACCATCTGTACATAGTAAACAGCACAACCATAAAAGACATCAACATATTCTAAACAATCGTATTTAGCCTTCAGACTGTCGTTACGTTTTATTGAGTATTTTACAGCCAGGCGCTTGAATTGCACAGCGATCAATGACACTAACCCACCGCCGAGATCCAGGGTTTGAATCTCCAGTGGTGCTGTAGGCTGGTCGGACATTTACATACAGACATGATCGGCTGTGTCTGAGAGGGAAGGGGTCAAAGCCATTTAATTGAATGACGTCCAGTCGAAACGTGTTACTGCATTGTGCCCAGTGATTTTGGGGAAACCTGACCCACCACGACCCTAACCAGGAAAAAGCCTGCTGAACATGAAAATTAAAAAACACGTTAGGTTGAGCTGTTGTGCTGAATGGCATTAGTTATGCTTACTATATACACCAATCAACCATAACATTAAAACCACCTCCTTGTTTCTACACTCACTGTCCATTTTATCAGCTCCACTTACCATATAAGAGCACTTTGTAGTTATACAGGGTGGGCCATTTATATGGATACACCTAAATAAAATGGGAATGGTTGGTGATATTAACTTCCTGTTTGTGGCACATTAGTATATGGGAGGGGGAAAACTTTTCAAGATGGGTGGTGACCATGGTGGCCATTTTGAAGTCGGCCATTTTGGATCCAACTTTAGTTTTTTCAATGGGAAGAGGGTCATGTGACACATCAAACTTATTGAGAATTTCACAAGAAAAACAATGGTGTGCTTGGTTTTAACATAACTTTATTCTTTCATGAGTTATTTACAAGTTTCTGACCACTTATAAAATGTGTTCAAAGTGCTGCCCATTGTGTTGGATTGTCAATGCAACCCTCTTCTCCCACTCTTCACACACTGATAGCAACACCGCAGAAGAAATGCTAGCACAGGCTTCCAGTATCCGTAGTTTCAGGTGCTGCACATCTCGTATCTTCACAGCATAGACAATTGCCTTCAGATGACCCCAAAGATAAAAGTCTAAGGGGGTCAGATCGGGAGACCTTGGGGGCCATTCAACTGGCCCACGACGCTTGTAAATAACTCATGAAATAATAAAGTTACGTTAAAACCAAACACACCATTGTTTTTCTTGTGAAATTCTCAATAAGTTTGATGTGTCACATGACCCTCTTCCCATTGAAAAAACTAAAGTTGGATCAAAAATGGCCGACTTCAAAATGGCCGCCATAGTCACCACCCATCTTGAAAAGTTTCCCCCCTCCCATATACTAATGTGCCACAAACAGGAAGTTAATATTACCAACCATTCCCATTTTATTTAGGTGTATCCATATAAATGGCCCACCCTGTACAATTACTGACTGTAGTCCATCTGTTTCTCTGCATGCTTTGTTAGCCCCCTTTCATGCTGTTCTTCAATGGTCAGGACTCCCACAGGACCACCACAGAGCAGGTATTATTTAGGTGGTGGATCATTCTCAGCACTGCAGTGACACTGACATGGTGGTGGTGTGTTAGTGTGTGTTGTGCTGGTATGAGTGGATCAGACACAGCAGCGCTGCTGGAGTTTTTAAACACTTCACTGTCACTGCTGGACTGAGAATAGTCCACCAACCAAAAATAGTGTGACCACTGATCAAGGTCTAGAAGATGACCAACTCAAACAGCATCAATAGATGAGCGATCGTCTCTGACTTTACATCTACAAGGTGGACCAACTAGGTAGGGGTGTCTAATAGAGTGGACAGTGAGTGGACACGGTATTTAAAAACTCCAGCAGCGCTGCTGTGTCTGATCCACTCATACCAGCACAACACACACTAACACACCACCACCATGTCAGTGTCACTGCAGTGCTGAGAATCATCCACCACCTAAATAATACCTGTCCTGTGGGGGTCCTGACCACTGAAGAACCACATGAAAGGGGGCTAACAAAGCATGCAGAGAAACAGATGGACTTCAGTCAGTAATTGTAAGACTTCAAAGTGCTTCTATATGGTAAGTGGAGCTGATAAAAAAAAAACAATGTGTGTAGAAACAAGGAGGTGGTTGTAATGTTATGGCTGATAAGTATAAGTGTTACCACGATGTTTTTAACAGTTTTAATTAACCGAGTGTCGAGTCGCTCTGATAAACACCATGATTTTTTTTTTCCTAATTTTTTTTTTATATAAAAAGTGTGATGCTGTGACTGGACCTCTGATCAGCTCAAAACAGCTAGTTTGGGCACAGATGTATAACAGCACCTCAGCAATGATGATAAAAAATACTTCAAGTACCAAATTTGTGTAGGGAGAAAAACCAGCAGCAGTGAGGGTTCAATTATTCAGCATCTGTCCCAGCAGTTCTTTTGGTAACATAGCTGCCACACAGTTCTGTTCATGCTGTTAGTCATTGTGTGTGTTCACATTACTGTGTAGATTTAGTTGGCAGTGTATCTAATCGAGTTTAGCTTTATTTTTCAGCAGTGTTTCAATATATTTCTTCCAACCCATCTTAGGGTCTCTGTCCTTTCCAGGCATAGCCAATCACGTCTGTGTAGACTCCTAGGGAGGCTGATAGCACCTGGGAGGTATAGGTTTGAACCTGGATCTCAGCAGTGGCGTGCTAGCGTAACAGACGGCTGTACCACTCAATTGCCTTATCCGAAATTTATAAAATTATTTTTTTTTCCTGGAACGTTAATAAACAAAAATAATTCGGATGGTTTATTGCATCCAGTGCTAAAGTAAATTAACAACCTATAGGCCATAAGGTGAACAAGTTTTTTGTTTAATCCTGTTTCCATATATGGGTACTAAATGATTTTTACTTTATTAAAAACATCCATTGGTTTAGAACGAGAAAATAAAAGTTCTCCATTTACTTTCCAGCAGTTTTTTTTTAATTAGTGTTTAAAGTCGGCAATAGTTCCCTCCTCACGTAGTCATATTTTGATCATGAGCGATAAGGATTTGCGGAGTAATCGTCACTTGCTTTCCCGCTGGACCAATCAGGTCGCCGCTCTTTGGAACCGCAATCCAAAATGTCTGCGCCCTTGTTGTCAACATCGAGCAGTGATGACGAGTATTATAGGACCAGAAAACCTTCCAAATCGCCCAAACAGGGTTACAAACAATGTTACATGCATCTCACATCCATATAGAAACAAGACGCAAAGGTTTGTACTCGCACGAGGTGGAATACCTTCAGAAACAGCGTTAAACGCTGGCTTGGATTGGAGGGTGAGAGCCAGAGGATAGCAGAAACATATAAACATTGTATAGAAATCGAATATGAGGATATTCCAGAAGATGCTGGATTTCACCTCATTTACTTAACTACAGGTGTTTTATAGACATAAAGCGCTTATATGCTGCCGAGAAACGCGTCACACTGTGTCCTGAAGCTCGAGATAGTAATGTGGGAGACGAGTCTGTGCCAGCCTGTAGTACCTCAACAAGTAATTGCCCAGCGAAGAAAAAGGAGAAGTACATACAGTAGTGTTCAGAAAAATTGCAGTGATTTTAAAAAAGAGAATAAAGCACAAAATCATTATAATAACTTTTATTTCCATAAATGCAAATGCACTGAAAATACTCCACTTTCAATTCTAAATCAAAACATTAACAACATTTAGCCAGTTTGTGTTTAATCCTTTACAGAAAGTTAAGAAAAATGAATATTAGGCTGTTCAAAATAATAGCAGTGCAGCATTTTTCTTTAAAAACTCAAAAAATGTATCTATAACATGAAAAAATGTTTGAGGTTTCACTTTACTTTAAATTACTGAACTAATATTTAGTGGCAGAACAATTGTTTCCGAGATCTGTGTTGCATGGAGTCGACCAACTTCTGGCACCTCTGAACAGGTATTCCAGTCCAGGATGATTAAACTACATTCCTCAGTTCTTCTGCATTTTTGGGTTTTGCCTCAAAAAAACGTGTTTCAGACGTCAGAACACAAGTTCTCTCTGGGATTGAAGTCAGGGGATTGTGCTGGTTACTCTATTACCTCAATCTTGTTTGTCTGTAACCAAGATGTTTTGGGTCATTGTCATGTTGAAACACCCATTTTAAGGACATTTCTTCTTCTACATAGGGCAACATGATCTCCTCAAGTATTCTGATATATTTAAACTGATCCATGATCCCTCGTATGTGATAAATAGACGTAACACCATGGTATGAAAAACATCCTCATATCATCATTTTGTACCACCATGCTTTACTACCTTCACAGTGAACTGTGGCTATGAATTCAGTGCTAGAGGGTCGTCTGACATACTGTCTACGGCCACTAGACCCAAAAAGAACAATTTTGCTTTCACCAGTCCACAAATGTTGAGCCATTTCTCTTTGGACCAGTCAATGTGTTCTTTGGGAAATTTGAACCCATTCAGGACACGTCTTTATCTTAACAACGGGACTTTGCAGGAGTTCTTGCTGGTAAATTGGCTTCATTTAATCATCTTCTGTACTCACTGGTAACTTCAGATGTTCCTTGATCTTTCTGGAGGTGATCATTGGCTGAGTATTTGCCATTCTGGCTATTCTTTGATCCATTGGAACAGTAGTTCCACGCTTCCTTCTGCATCTTTCAGGTTTTGGTTGTCACTTCAAGGCATTTGTACGGTGGCCCACCGAGTCAAAACACGATAACATTTACAAAACAAACAAAAGCTGACAACACAACAACATTAGGGAAAAACGCGAATACAAAAAGGACAACACAACAACATTAAGGAAACACGAATACAAAAGGACAACACAACGAAATTAAGGAAACACGAATACAAAAGGACAACACAACGAAATTAAGGAAACACGAATACAAAATGACAACACAACGAAATTAAGGAAACACAAATTCAAATCCTACAACGGAAATGCTCCCGGTCACTAGAGGGAACCTCTATCATTTTTTATCTGTATGAACATTGCAGCAAAGAAAGCAAGAAGCAGAGCAGCGTAGTGCAGAGAATCTGGATTCGGTTTAACTTTAATGTTCAGTGATATAATTCTTAATAAAATTGAGCTTTTGATAAATTTATTTCAAACCATTTTCATACAAACACATTAATGTTTCTCACCTACTACAAACTATTTTATATTAATTTTAAATAAAGATCAATAAATCTGATCATTTTATTTTGGAGATGAATTAATCTATGCAGGTCTCGTAATTTTATTTATTAGTATAAACCTCAATGTTTCCCATTTACTACAAACTTTTTTTAGTTACATTTTTAGTTATATTTTCTTTTAAATTTATAGTTAAGATAAAAAAATGTATGCTCATTGTACTGTACATCTGTATATGTATACATGACAAATAACGGATATATTACCTTATTTCATATAGGATCATTGTAAATTATAGAATTATTTGACATGATTACATTTATTAATGTAAACTATTTTATATATACACATACAGTACACACCCCTCACCTACAAACTTCTTTACATTATTAAATCATTTATTTTAATTTCTAGTTAAGATCAATAATTGTATGATAATTATATTTTACAGGTGTGTCCATTTGTGTCTAAAAATGGTTTGACATTAATCTAGTTAAATAATACAAGATTTAGATGTATTTATTTATTTTTTTTATAAAAGAAATACATTTTTGTAATGCTTTGTACAAGGTTTGTAATAGGTGAAAGAAACCGATGTGTATATAAAAATTTGTTTGACATTAATACATCAAATTATATGACACTTTAATGGATTCCTTTTTCTGAAAAAAATGCACAAAATGTTATGAACACGACTCAGTTTTTCCATTAGTTTTTTTTTAAAGTAAATAGACGTAATCTTAAAATTAAAATAAAATAGCTTTTTAAGTATGTTACCTATTTTCATGTGTAAGAATTCATAAAATAAGTCTTATGTGTTTTTTCAAGCACTTATTTAAACCAGAATGCCGAATGTCAAAAGAATGTTGAATATTAAACTAATGGGCATGAATACATACGCTTAAAATGCTTAATGATAACTAACTAATACATTGTAAATATACTGTTAAAAGGTTTATGACATTAAAACATGTTAAACTGTAAAAGCGTGGCACAGTTTGGTTAAAGCTCAAGTTAGTTGATTTTGCAATTATATTAAAACATTTGGCAAGCTAATTGCTGCCTGATGTTTAAAAAACAAAAAGGTGCTTTACAATTAAACAACCGACACTAAAAAGCTCAATTTTATTAAGAATTATATCACTGAACATTAAAGTTAAACCGAATCCAGATTCTCTGCACTACGCTGCTCTGCTTCTTGCTTTCTTTGCTGCAATGTTCATACAGATAAAAAATGATAGAGGTGCCCTCTAGTGACCGGGAGCATTTCCGTTGTAGGATTTGAATTTGTGTTTCCTTAATTTCGTTGTGTTGTCATTTTGTATTCGTGTTTCCTTAATTTCGTTGTGTTGTCATTTTGTATTCGTGTTTCCTTAATTTCGTTGTGTTGTCCTTTTGTATTCGTGTTTCCTTAATTTCGTTGTGTTGTCATTTTGTATTCGTGTTTCCTTAATTTCGTTGTGTTGTCATTTTGTATTCGTGTTTCCTTAATTTCGTTGTGTTGTCATTTTGTATTCGTGTTTCCTTAATTTCGTTGTTGTCCTTTTTGTATTCGTGTTTCCTTAATTTCGTTGTGTTGTCATTTTGTATTCGTGTTTCCTTAATTTCGTTGTTGTCCTTTTTGTATTCGTGTTTCCTTAATTTCGTTGTGTTGTCATTTTGTATTCGTGTTTCCTTAATTTCGTTGTGTTGTCCTTTTGTATTCGTGTTTCCTTAATTTCGTTGTGTTGTCATTTTGTATTTGTGTTTCCTTAATGTTGTTGTGTTGTCCTTTTGTATTCGTGTTTCCTTAATTTCGTTGTGTTGTCCTTTTGTATTCGTGTTTCCTTAATGTTGTTGTGTTGTCCTTTTGTATTCGTGTTTCCTTAATTTCGTTGTGTTGTCCTTTTGTATTCGTGTTTCCTTAATTTCGTTGTGTTGTCCTTTTGTATTCGTGTTTCCTTAATTTCGTTGTGTTGTCCTTTTGTATTCGTGTTTCCTTAATTTCGTTGCGTTGTCCTTTTGTATTCGTGTTTCCTTAATTTCGTTGTGTTGTCCTTTTGTATTCGTGTTTCCTTAATGTTGTTGTGTTGTCCTTTTTGTATTCGCGTTTTTCCCTAATGTTGTTGTGTTGTCAGCTTTTGTTTGTTTTGTAAATGTTATCGTGTTTTGACTCAGCGGGCCACCGTACATTTGAGATCATTTTAGCTGAGCAGCCAATAATTTGCTGCACTTCTCTGTATGTTTTTTCCTCTACAATCAACTTTTTAATCAAAGTACGCTGTTCATCAGAACAATGTCTGGAACAACCCATTTTACCCAGTATTTCAGAAGGAAATGAGCTATGACCAACATGTGCAACATTTGCCCCCCTCCTACCTTAAATAAGGGCCAAAACTGACACCCGTTCTTCTGCAGAATGAATGATTTCACCAATTGAACTCCTCACTGCTATTATTTTGAACAACCCCCTTTCAATCAATGCTTCGATTACTCAGAATGAGTGGCATGCATGTCCTAATTGTTGGGTTTGTTTTGTTTTCAATACTCTACTACACTTTCAAGTGAATTTTTTGCTATGTAGAAATATCATTTCTACTAAAAACAGTGATTTATCAGGTTAATGGTGTTGGACTGCTATTTTTTTGAACACCACTGTAACTGTTGCAGGCAAACGACAGAAGGACCATCGGTCACAGGCAGAAACGTTTTTAGCAGGTAAGAAAAAAAATACACACGTTTGAACCTAAATATATATATTTAAATAATATATACAGTATATATATATAATATATATATTGATAATACAAAAGTAACATATTGACCATTCAAATAGTGTGCTTGATTTCTGATCATACACACACACACACACATATATATACACTGCCTGGCCAAATAAAAGGTCACCACCTAGATTTAACTAAGCAAATAGGTAAGAGCCTCCCATTGGATAATTACTGCATGGGTGATTATGTTTCAGCTGGCAACAAGTTATTTAACCCTAACTAATGCTGTGAGTAGCTTCTCATTTGTTAAACAACCATGTGGAAAGACACATCCTGTGGTCGTGGAAAAGTTGTTAATCTGTTTTTAGAAGGGTCAAATTATTGGCATGCATCCAGCAGAGAATATACTGAACGACCAGGTTATTCCATCAATGGATTTTTTCTTCCCTGATAGCACGGGCATATTCCAAGATGACAATGCCAGGATTCATCGGGCTCAAATTGTGAAAGAGTGGTTCAGGGAGAATGAGACATCATTTTCACACATGGATTGGCCACCACAGAGTCCAGACCTGAACCCCATTGAGAATCTTTGCGCAGTGGTCCAAATCTCCCATCATCAATACAAGATCTTGGGGAAAAATTAATGCAACTCTGGACAGAAATAAATGTTGTGACATTGCAGAAGCTTGTGGAAATGATGCCACAGTGAATGCGTGCCGTAATCAAAGGTAAAGGCGGTCCAACCAAATATTAGAGTGTGACCTTTTTTTGGCCATGTATATACAGTGTATCACAAAAGTGAGTACACCCCTCACATTTCTGCAAATATTTCATTATATCTTTTCATGGGACAACACTATAGACATGAAACTTGGATATAACTTAGAGTAGTCAGTGTACAACTTGTATAGTAGTGTAGATTTACTGTCTTCTGAAAATAACTCAACACAGCCATTAATGTCTAAATAGCTGGCAACATAAGTGAGTACACCCCACAGTGAACATGTCCAAATTGTGCCCAAATGTGTCGTTGTCCCTCCCTGGTGTCATGTGTCAAGGTCCCAGGTGTAAATGGGGAGCAGGGCTGTTAAATTTGGTGTTTTGGGTACAATTCTCTCATACTGGCCACTGGATAATCAACATGGCACCTCATGGCAAAGAACTCTCTGAGGATGTGAGAAATAGAATTGTTGCTCTCCACAAAGATGGCCTGGGCTATAAGAAGATTGCTAACACCCTGAAACTGAGCTACAGCATGGTGGCCAAGGTCATACAGCGGTTTTCCAGGACAGGTTCCACTCGGAACAGGCTTCGCCAGGGTCGACCAAAGAAGTTGAGTCCACGTGTTCGGCGTCATATCCAGAGGTTGGCTTTAAAAAATAGACACGAGTGCTGCCAGCATTGCTGCAGAGGTTGAAGACGTGGGAGGTCAGCCTGTCAGTGCTCAGACCATACGCCGCACACTGCATCAACTCGGTCTGCATGGTCGTCATCCCAGAAGGAAGCTGACGCACAAGAAAGCCAGCAAACAGTTTGCTGAAGACAAGCAGTCCAAGAACATGGATTACTGGAATGCCCTGTGGTCTGACGAGACCAAGATAAACTTGTTTGGCTCAGATGGTGTCCAGCATGTGTGGCGGCGCCCTGGTGAGAAGTACCAAGACAACTGTATCTTGCCTACAGTCAAGCATGGTGGTGGTAGCATCATGGTCTTGGGCTGCATGAGTGTTGCTGGCACTGGGGAGCTGCGGTTCATTGAGGGAAACATGAATTCCAACATGTACTGTGACATTCTGAAACAGAGCATGATCCCCTCCCTTCGAAAACTCATGGCAGTTTTCCAACAGGATAACGACCCCAAACACAACCTCCAAGATGACAACTGCCTTGCTGAGGAAGCTGAAGGTAAAGGTGATGGACTAAACCCAATTGAGCACCTGTGGCGCATCCTCAAGTGGAAGGTGGAGGAGTTCAAGGTGTCTAACATCCACCAGCTCCGTGATGTCATCATGGAGGAGTGGAAGAGGATTCCAGTAGCAACCTGTGCAGCTCTGGTGAATTCCATGCCCAGGAGGGTTAAGGCAGTGCTGGATAATAATGGTGGTCACACAAAATATTGACACTTTGGGCACAATTTGGACATGTTCGCTGTGGGGTGTACTCACTTATGTTGCCAGCTATTTAGACATTAATGGCTGTGTGTTGAGTTATTTTCAGAAGACAGTAAATCTACACTGCTATACAAGTTGTACACTGACTACTCTAAGTTAAAAAGATATAATAAAATATTTGCAGAAATGTGAGGGGTGTACTCACTTTTGTGATACACTGTATATCACTTTGTCAAGAACTCTTGATTCAATTGACTGCTAATATACTATATTTAAAAAAGATAGTATATTGTGAAAGTTATGGTGCATAAAATTATATATTCTTTCCAATTTTAATTTGTATTTACAGAAATGAGCCAAGCTTTGATGCCAGCTACATGATTTTCCGTGAGAAAGTTTGTCAGATGGCACTGGCAGAATTAATGAGACACTGTCTGAAAAGTAAAATGTGTGCCCCTTCGCCCGTCGGCAATGGATGGCACCTTGAGGATGGAGAGCCAACAGTGACTTGGATGACTAAAAATCCTGCCCCTGAAAGTGTGTTGCAGGTAGTCCACTGCAGCTGTTAGCAAGGCAAATGTGAGACAGGAAGATGTTCCTGTATGTCTGCAAGACTATGTTGTACCGATTTATGTCGATGCCAAAATTGTGCAAATGTTTCAAAGGAATCGGAAGAAAGAGCTACGTGGGATAATGACTGATGATAGTGACATGGAGGAATTATAGTGATGAGTAAGATATGCACTGTGTTACCCAGGAGATGGACTGCACCATGACGATCTATGTGGTCAGGCACAGGGTGGCTAAGAGGGTGACTTACAAGGAGACAGGATTGGAGAGTTGGAACACCTGGTAGCTCTAGCTACATTCCAGTAATAAATGCTAGAATGAGTCATGGTGTGACATTACCACTGATTTTAAGTTGTATTGCAGAATTCTCCATTTTTGCCATTATTCAAAACTAAAGGGGTTGAGTAACGAATTGACTAATTTCAACCATCTCGAACAAAAGTGTATTTTTTGTATTTCCTTCCTCTGAATACCCAGTCATTACTGACATTTTGATGTGTAAAACATCAAAAGAAATTTGGCATGTGTATGTATGCTTTTATTTAGTGCCAGTTTCTGAAGATCAACCATATCTTGTTCAAAATTCAAATTTGCCATATTTTATGGTCTGATTCCACACTTGAGCATACTAATACATGAATACTTGTCTTTGATGTTTAGGTACATGTATGAATGTCAGTTTGGGATATATTTTGTGTTATTAAACTAAATATAAATAAAGTTAGAAGCAAAACCAGCAGCATATAATTTTCGTTTTTTCAATTTTACATTTATATACATTTATGGGCTGTGAAAAAAAACTGCAGGATATTTTGTGGAGAACTTTTAACGCAAAGTCTGTAACGGCATTGTCTATGCAAAAATGCATTTAAAAAGTAGTGCCCAGACGTGGGAACGTAAATTACTTTCTAGGCACTTTTTCTCAGTTCACCTTATGGAACTTTAATGTTTGTTTATTAGGATTTTAACGTCATGTTTTACACTTTTGGTTACAGTCATGACAGGAATGGTAGTTACTCATTACACAAGGTTCATCACTTCTCAAGGTTATATCGAACACAGTCTTGGACAATTTAGTATCTCCAGTTCACCTCACTTGCATGTTTTGGACTGTGGGAGGAAACCGGAGCACCCGGAAGAAAACCCACGCAGACACGGGGAGAACATGCAAACTCCACACAGAAAGGACCCGGACCGCCCCACCTGGGGATCGAACCCAGGACCTTCTTGCTGTGAGGCGACAGTGCTACCCACTTAGCCACTGTACCGCCCGGAACATAAAACATTAAAATAAAAATAATTCGGATGGTTTATTGCATCACCGTGCTAAAGTAATTTAACAACCTAGTGTGTTTGTGAAAGCCAATCAGTGGATCATTAAACCACTTTCATTTTCTTTGTGACGCTTCGCAATTCTGAACCTGACACATCTAACACTAATGATTAGATAATGACAAAGTCTCTACAAGTTTTTGCTAATGCAAGATTAGGCTAATTAGTTGACCTGTTAGCTGTGTGCTAATGTTATCTACCTAAACATAGCTAAGATTTTACATTCGTGATAATATAATGATGCAAATCAAGACTATAACACTGCAATTTCATTCATTTGTACCTGACAAAACTAAAAAGGCATTAGCTTACTGCCAGGATCACCTGGCATGATGAAGTTGCTAAATATTAAACTGCATACTGATTTGTACAACCGCTAATACAAATGGTGCACTAATATTGAATTAAAATGCTCAGAATGCCTAGAATAATGATGAATAATAGTGACATCCAAACTGACACAGAATCAGTATTGTTTGCGTAAACGCCTGCTAATATTAAAGCATGACGTTATTAGGTGAATAATTCATAATAGTGACATACAGATGCATCTTAATAAATTAGAATATTATTGAAAAGTTCATTTATTTCAGTAATTCATTTCAAAGGGTGAAGCTCATGTTATATAGATTCATTACACACAGAGTGATATATTTCAAGTGTTGATTTCTTCTAATTTTGATGATTATGACTTACAGCTAATGAAAACCCAAAAGTCAGTATCTCAAAACATTTGAATATTGTGAAAAAGTTTAATATTGTAGACTCATGGTGTCACACTCTAATCAGCTCACCAACACAAAACACCTGCAAAGGTTTCCTAAGCCTTTAAATGGTCCCTCAGTCTGGTTCAGTAGACTACACAATCATTGACACCCTCCACAAGAAGGGTAAGCCACAAAAGGTCATTGCTAAAGAAGCTGGCTGCTCACAGCGTGCTGTATCCAATCATATTAATGGAAAGTAGAGTGAAAGGAAAAAGTGTGGTAAAAAATGTGCACAAGCAACAGGGATAACCACAGCTTTAAAAGGATTGTCAAGAAAAAGCCATTTAGGAATTTGGGGGAGATTCACAAGGAGTGGACTGCGGCTGGAGTCAGTGCTTCAAGCACCACCACAGACTGACAAATCCAAGGCTTTGGATTCAATTGTCGCATTCCTTGTTTCAAGCCTCTCATGACCCAGAGACAAGGTCAGAAACATCTTACCTAGGCTAAGGAGAAAAAGGACTGGACTGTTGCTCAGTGGTCCAAAGTCCTGTTTTCATATGAAAGTAAATGTTTGTTTATTTGGAAATCAAGGTCCCAGAGTCTGGAGGAAGCGTGGAGAGGCACATAATCCAAGTTGCTCGAGGTCCAGTGTAAAGTTTCCAGTCAGTGATGGTTTGGGGAGTCATGTCATCTGCTGGTGTTGGTCCACTGTGTTATATCAAGTCCAAAGTCAGAGCAGCCATCTATCAGGAAACTTTAGAGCACTTCATGCTTCCCTCTGCTGACAAGCTTTATGGAGATGCTGATTTAATTTTCCAGCAGGAATTCGCACCTGCCCACACTGCCAAAAGTACCAATACCTGGTTTAATAACCACAATATCACTGTGCTTGATTGGCCAGCAGACTCGGCTGACCGAAACCCCATAAAGAATCTATGGGGTATTGTCAAGAGGAAGATGAGAGACACCAGACCTAACAATGCAGACGAGCTGAAGGCATCTATAAAAGCAACCTGGGCTTCCATAACACCTCAGCAGTGCCACAGCCTGATCGCCTCCATGCCACGCCGCATTGATGCAGTAATTCATGCAAAAGGAGCCCTGACCAAGTACTGAGTGCATATACTTTTTAGTAGACCAACATTTCTGTATTAAAAATCCTTTTTTTATTGGTCTTCTGTATTATTCAAATTTTTTGAGATACTGACTTTTGGGTTTTCATTAGCTATAAGCCATAATCATCTGAAAGAAATTAACGCTTGAAATATATATTTTTTTGCATTTTCTCCCCCCTTTAGCGCGTCCAATTTGCATTGTGCTTCCTCTCTGCCTATCCCGAACCCTGCCCTGACCGAGGAGATCGAAGCTAACCCACATCCCCTCCGACATATGAGCAGCAAGCCGTATGCATTTTTGCCACCCACACATTTATGAGTGGTGCGCCACCTAGCGTTGCATGCGGAGAGACACACCCTAAGAGCACTCCTTCCTCATCTGTGTAGGCACATCTACTCAGCCAGCAGAGGTCGTAATTGTCACTCTGACAGAGAGAGAGACCCACATTTTGTCCCACCCCCCAACTGAACAACAGGCCAATCGTTGTTCATATAGCCACTCGGCCTCAAGGCTGAGGCAGAGCTGGATTCGATACCATCTATTCGAGATCCAGCTCTGGTTGCAGCGTGTTTTTACCGCTGCGCCACCTGATCAACACTTGAAATATATCACTGTGTGTAATGAATCTACATAATATGAGTATCAATTTTTGAATTGAATTACTGAAATAAATGAACTTTTTGATGATATTCTAATTTATTGAGATGCACCTGTAAACCTGTTGATGGGTGCTGATGTGCCTGAGGTTAAAACACCAAACGTATTTGTTGAAAAACGTTCTGCTTTTGTGCTGCCATTATTGTCAGTATCCAACACGCAGAAGTAGCTCACTGCAACATGTATTATGTAAAACTGTCAGTTGTATGGGTAACGCTGCAAGTCTTTGTTAGAAAATTGGCAGAACATCCAGACAGGGAGTTTCTAAAACAAAAATCCTGCATTACACTGTGCCTGACCTATAAGATACACTTCTCTCATTGGTGCTGCCTCCACCCCTGATCGAGGAGGGCAGTGGTCGTCACGCACATCCTCCAACACGTGCGGCTGCCGATCGCTTCTTTTCACATGCCAGACGGTGCCTCAAGATTGTAGTTTCGCGTAGGGAGAAAGCTGACAATCAACATTCCAAATCATTTGAAGATCTTAGTGAGGTTGATGTCAGGGCTTTGTGAAGACCACACCAAGCTCACCAAACCATGAACCACGTCCTTATCACGTGAAGACCTTATCCCAGCTCTCAATGGGCACAAGGCACACAGAAACACCCTGGACAGGGCATCTTAACACACACACACATCTAAGGGCAATTTCTAGTATCTTCAATTAACCTGACTACATGTCTTTGGACTGTGGGAGGAAACCCACACAGAAACGGGAAGCACATACAAACTCCATCGAACCCAGACCGTTCTTGATGTGAGGTGACAACCTGATTTTTAGAAATGTTTATTTTTGTCATGGCAACTACAGACCTGATCTGGTTTATTATTTAAAGATGCACTGAGTAAAGAGAGTTGGTACAAAGAGAACAACAAAAAAAATCATTCACTTTATTTTGTCTGTTTTCCCCCTTTATCTCTCAGTCTAGTCGATTTCGATTCCCGATTGTGAATCCGCTACCGCTTATACAACCAGCAGTCTGATATAGGAGAGTTGGATCACCATGTGACCCCTATGACTCGTCCAATCTGCGGCTGCTTATCACATGCCAGTTTTGGGTTCCCACCTAGATCCATATTTCGTACAGAGGAACTCCCCCGTATTAAACCTCTGCACTAGCTGAGCGCCCCCTTCGGTTACGTCCTGACCTGATACTCTGACAGTTGAGCACAGATCACCACTGTGTTTGCATTTAAAGAATACAGGGACGTGTTGGGTATGACCACACCACGAGAGACCTACAGAACCAAGGGTTCAACCTTTCTGCTTATTTGGAGTACTAATAAGAGCAAAAAATCAGCAGTGCACCTTTAACGATCTTTTTTTATAATATAAACTGGATCCAGAGTGTTTGTATTTTCATGTCTAGGATTGGAACTTGGTTCAAACGCCGCTTCCACCATAAAAAGCAACAGATGAGTTGGATCAGACGACACCGCTTCATTCAGAATTTGGCATTTAATTTTTTACCCTTAAATTTAGATGGACATCGTTTACCCAAAATAAAGAGAAAACAAAACAACAACAACAAAAAACAGAAAATAATCTGTCATCAGTTCTGATACTACAAACACCAAAAAGTATTACACTAATACCAATAAAGGATGATCAGGTTTAAATCACACGTTTAAAACACGTATCCGAATCACCTGATGACTGCAGTGGGCACAGACTGGGTACAGTAAGACTGGAAACCTAAGAACTAAAGGGCAGGGGAGGAGAAGATAAGCAAATGAAGCACACGCTGACGTTTCTCCTGGGCTGTGGTGTCGGACGGCCCGGGGCGAGTCGCTCGGCAGAGTCTATTTGACCAGAGGTCTGGTTTTGTCATCGTCTCCACACTGGTGAGCTTTGTACTTTTTCACCTCGGCCATGTACTTAGTCCAGGCGTCTCCTTTACCCGTCTCAGCCTGTAAACACACACAGAAGGATCGTGATGCACAATATCAACTACCCAACCTAATTCACGTACACTAACACACTACTGCTGGGATCAGGGGTTAGAATCTTGGAACTAAGGGAGCATCTGATGCTTCTTTAACGCTGAAGGCAATCCCAGCATTCAGTGCTGCACAACTTTACTCACAAACCATTTTCGGTACACGGAGGGAGACGTTAGCTGGTATGCTAGCGGGTTGTGCCACCTCAGCTTGTTGGTTTTAATGGCCTGAAGCTAACTGTGTTAGTAGTGGTCGTGCGTATTTATAATCTGCCTTATGAGTTTATCTTATTAGAATCTGTAGGCAGTAGGCAGCAAGGCAGCTCACTAAGTTTTCAGACAGACCAAATGGCATTAAAAACGAGCAGCTCTAAAGCTGCAGACGTCGTAGTGAAACAGAGCCTAACTCACCTCTGCGTCCGTTTTCTGCTTCTTAGCCACCATTCCAGTCTTGAGGGCCAGCTTGGCGCCACCTCTGCGCTTGCCCACCTGGGTTGGGGGGAGAAGACTGACACCGTTACATGGGTCGAACTGGGCACGTCTGCCATTCACTTAGGTCAGCAAGGAAAAAGCAGCATACAGTGGGCGTGATTCATTCACCCCAAAACTTCTTCAAACAGCTTCTGACGATAGGCAGGATTCATAGGAGGCTAATCTGGCAGTAAAGTACCCACTCATGCTTTATAGCTCTAAACGTCTATTATATAGTTGAGGAATTCATCCGTAGCTGGAATTGGGTAAAAGGTTTTAAAATGTGACAGTAATGTCAACTGGAGACGTACTGTGCAGCAACGATTAAGACAGATTGATTAAGCTAAACACCTTTATGTGTATTATAAATGCCATCATGACAAGGTTGAACTTATAAGATGGGGGAGGTGTGTAATCAAATAATATCTATAAAAGGTCTAGAACAGAGGCTCTCAACTGGTCTTTCATCATGACCTACGTATGAATAAAACAATGGATCAGCTGGATTCAGACGCACCTTCATAAAGCGTCATATTCTAGGTTTTATTCTAGCAAATAATGTAGCCCTCTTGGTTAAAAAAAATCTCCCAAGGTGCTCGAGGGGCACAGCGGTCTAAGGCGCTAGCATACCACTGCGGAGTGTTTGAGGAAGGAAAGGTCAGATGGGGTTACCACGGGGTTGCCACTGTTAAGCCCCTGAGCAAAACCCTCAGTCAGAACTGTAAGTTGCTTTTCAGTCCCCCCCATCTAGTCGTGTCCAATTACCCTGAACGCGTCCTCTATACTGATTCGACCCTTCACCGCTGACTGAGGACGCCTCTCAACTGACACTGCCCCCCTCCGGCACGTACAGTCAGTACAGACTGCATTTTTCACCTGAACGAGTCGAGTTCGTACACAGACGGGCACACCCCCCATCAGCATTATTCCTCAGCCCTGTGCAGGCGCCATCAGTCAGACAGGACCTATGATCCGACTTTTTTAACCCTGTGAACAACAGCCAATCGTTGTTCATGCAGCCGCCCAGCCCGTTCGGAAGGCAGAGCTGAGATTCGATACGATGTATTCCGAACCCCAACTCTGGTGCGCTAGCGTACTTTTTACCGCTTTTGATAAAAGCGTCTGCTTAATGCCGAACATGTAAATAGTAAATGTAAATAGTAGTGTGCTAGTCCTAGCTCTCCTTGGCCAGTGCAGGGGTGGTACACTAGCCTCCGCATAATGCTTGAAATGTAATATTTTCCCAACCCTGGACTAGAAGGATTTTTGGCTGTATCACCCTAGGCAGTTGCAAGTGGTGGGGTTCAAACCCCACCACTGCCAGGTTCCCACTGTTGGGTCCTTGAGCAAGGCCCTTAACTCTTAACAGCTTGGACTGTATACTGTACGTCGCTTTGGATGAAAGTGTCTGCTAAATGCCAAAACTGTAAATGTAAATCCTAGTACAATGACAGGCCCAATAGGCTTAGAGGTTAAAAACCACTGAACTGAAACCCCAGACGTTGAGAACAGCTGATCTATGACCCTGATCGAGGCGCCTCATGATGTGTAGACTATCCTGAATCTAACTGCGAACATAAATGTATGATGAATGTACGTGTCCGGATCTGAGAGGAAGCGCTAAACCCTCTTACAAAGCTGGTCATGTTAACGGCCTTCTTATCCTGAGACTTGTGTTCGATCTTCAGTTCCTCCTGCTCCTTCTTCCTGCGCTCCTCCTCCATCTTCTTCTTGAACAGCTCCATGAAGCTGCCGTCGTTAGCGAACACGTTCCCGGAGGAGCCGCCGGCTGCACCCGCTCCAGAGCCGCTATCAGCATAAACTCCAGCCCCGGGACTGGCGGGGGAACCGGGCCCAGCGCTCGACTCACTGTCGCTCCCACTGCGGCTGCTGCTACTGCTACTGCTGCTGCTGCTGGTGTCTCTGCTCTTACGGCTCTTGTGTTTCCCTTCCATGATGAATTTACTGACCAGTCCTTCAGTTCTTAAAGCAGTCTTTTATATTCTGATCCGTTACCAGGGAAACTCAACCGTCCAGCTAGCTAGCTAACTAGCTCCTGAGCTAACGGTAGCTAATAAACAATGTAACCGAAACGTGTACGGTAAAATATATGTGCGCGTTCCTGGGTTACAAAAAACACCTTTAAATACACTTAAATTAAATTCAAACAAAACACAAATCAAGCGCAAACGAGTTTTATCAAAAACAACAAATTAAATAAAACGCCGGCTAAATGCTAACTAGCTAAATGCTAACAGCGAGCAGGGAACCGATAAACGGAAAATCCTTCAGAAATCCAAAAGCTCGCAAAACGAACGCAATAACCCGCGACACTTCTTCTTCTATATTAAACCGTACTTTAATACTCGATTAAAATAAAGAATATCTGTGTTTAAGCGACATTATATAAGCAGATAGAAAATTCCAGATGTTGTTTGCAGCTCACAGTGTCTCCGCGGCCATGTTTCATTTCTTATTCGGGTGAACTCAGTGAGTGCGGATCAGCAGCGCCACCACCTACACGAGTTAATGCACTGCTTCATACTCATACTGGTTTATCCAGTCACACTCTTCTGCAGAAGTCTGGACACCCCTGACTGACTAACTAACTTATCTATCTACTAACTATCTAGCTACACGCCACGCCATAGCCTAGTGGTTAAGGTACTGGACCAGTAAACAGATGGTCGCTGGTTCCACTGCCAGGTTGCTGCTGTTGGGCCCTTGAGCAAGACCCTTAATCCTCAATTGCTTAGACAATACATACTGTCACAGTATTGTAAGGCGCTTTGGATAAAGGCGTCTGCTAAATGTCGAAAATGTCTGTCTATCCATCTATTTATGGCAGGACAGGTAGTTACTGGTTACACAAGATTCATCAGTTCAAGTTTTTAATGTCAAACAGTCATGGACAATTTAGTATCTTCAGTTCACCTCACTTGCACGTCTTTGGAGGAAACCCACGCAGACACGGGGAGAACATGCAAACTCCACACAAAAAGGGTATTGAACCCAGGACCTTCTTGCTGTTAGGCGACAGTGCTACCCACTTAGCCACCGTGCCGCTCCACCCCTGACTAAAGGAAAGATGCTTTGCACACACCCAGGACTGAAATAAAGAAAAACAAGCAGTAACTGCACGGCATCAGTGTTACCAACAACAACATGAAATTTCTTCTAGCTGCTGTTACAGGTGCTGAATAATCCAACCCTCACAGCACGACAGCATTATTATCGTTGCTCTCATGTCGTCTATGCATTTTGAGGTTGTGCTGAGATAAAGCTTGCAAAATGAATGTTACATCCAGTTTGTGCAGAACGTTTCTGGTGCATAATATTTCTTTAGTTATGAGCGTTTTTCCACACTTTATTTATTAAGAATTTAAAAAACAAATGACACCACTTGTCTACACGGTCACCTTCCTTTGCGGTGCATTTTTCCTCAGTGTGGTACCATTTTAATGCCATCGGCAAAAATGTTTTTGGTTGAGGGCGTAGCCACCAAAAGGTGGAAATCAGAAGGTGCTAAATCCAGACTAAAAGCATCTCTCAGTCATTACTACTTCTCCCACCCTCACCGTTTCCAACCAAAATATAAAAGTGCAGAAACTTTTTGAAGATCCCTTGTATTTTGTTTTTGTTTTAAAGCAATAACTGCTAAGAACAGCATTATTATTCATTTGTGACATCTATTTGATTATGAACAAATACATGTTTATTTCTTTCATTAGACTGTAAATATAAGTGGATTTGCACTAGAATTAGATTTTAAAAGTGGCTGAATACTTTATTACCCCCACTGTACATGCTGTACATTAAAACGTTCGGTCCGTGTGTTTGTTAAAAATATAAATATTGCATTGTACCAGAGATGTTCACAATAGGGGTGGGTTTATAAAATCGATTTTTCGATTTTAATCGATCTTTATTTGAACGATCCGATATCGATTCATATAAATGCGAGATCGATTTTTTAAATACGCCCCTTTTTACGGTGCACACGGAAATCTATTACTATTGTTACCCCCTTTAATTTCTCGTGACCAGCCACTGTTTTTTCATGCAACGAGATCTGACCTGCACATCAGTTTAGCATGGCAGAAGCTCAAGTTATGACCACTACACAACTTTTTGCACTGATTTTCGCTCGGCGACGGGTCGGTGCTGGATTCGGGAGGAACTCGGTGTTCGCTCTGCGATCAAAACTCGGCTCTCAATCAATGTGAGAAACAGCGAGGGGAAACACAGGGGAGAGGTTGGAAACAGGTGGTGGAGCGCAATATAGTTTCTATCAGAATACATCAGCACACGCGAGATCGTTCTCTACAAAACAAAATATTTATTAACCTCCAACTCACTACAGAACGATCCATGCTGCTCGTGTTGCCAAATCCACTCAGATTCATTTATTTCATCAGCGCACAAACTTTGATTGCTCGCTACTTGTTGATGTGCATGTTTGGACGTGGTATCATTAAACCTTTCATCACTTCTCACGTGTGTTTTCGTGACAAAACGTAGTTTTGGAGACCAGAGAAGCTCGCCTGTGATTCCCCCTGGTGATGGATGGTGTAGTGTAAAACCCCCCATCGCCGATCAGTCGTGTAGTGTGAACATTACAGCGACCAGGTGTTAATCAGAGTGTCGTGTAGTGTAAACTTGGCATAAGCTGTACAACAGCCAGGTGTATGTTTACATTACATTTACAATGTTGTAGCACGTCAGACAAATGGAAGAAAACAGTAACATTCATTTTTTATTATTATTTCATTTGTCTGACATGCTACAACATTGTAAATGTAATGTAAACATACACCTGGCTGTTGAATGTTACTGTTTTCTGTTTTGGATTAATTATTTATGTAAACAAAATACACAAATATTTTTAATAATGAGTGTTCTTTGTACAATTATCACATTCGTTCTCTGAACATCTGTACATATGTAAACAAAACCTGTTAAAGTAACTCAAATATGCCTAAATGTGTTGAATCGAAATTGGATCGAAAATCGAATCGAAAATCGAAGATCGAATCGGGACCTGGTGAATCGGAATCGAATCGATCCAGGAAATTGGTGGCGATACCCAGCCCTAGTTCACAAGTCACAAAATACAAGTTCGAGTCGAGTCACAAGTCATTATAGGCTAGAGTCCAAGTCAAGCCACGAGTCTTTATGCTAGAGTCCGAGTCAAGTCACGAGTCAATATAATCTACACAAAACATACTGTATATATATAATGTAGCGTAGAAATAAATAATATATACGTTCAGAAAAAAAAACTGATTAGCGACTGTATTTTGCCATTTACTTTCCTAGGTACCAGTTAAAAGCTTAAACTGACGTTTTGTTTTCATTGCAAATTACGGCACAGCGGCCAAAATCCCAAACACAGCAAAAAATCCATAATACTGCTTACCTTACCTTGTTCCAGATGCTATTAAATTTATAACCGTGTGTCCCATTAGGAATATAATCCGTTATTTTGTAAATGTGCCTATAATTAAAAACCTCCAAACTTTTCCCGGTTGTGAAGTAAAACACGAACTCGTTAGAAAGCCAATCGAGCGTTTCATTGACACATCATCTGTGTGACGCTGCAAACTAAATACATGCAAATAACAGCATTTCTTACTAACAATTACAATCAGAAGGTCTGATTGGTTCAGAAAGCAATTTTTGGATCATTAGTGCCAATTCTGTAGGAACTTTCCATTCACATTAGCTGTTACTGTGAAGTGCACTACGTAGGTATTCCACCATTTTAAGTGAGATTTATATTTAGAGGAGGGAGTAGGGAGAGACGCTTCATCACTACGCCGGAAGCTAACTGGAACATTTACCCATTGGTGGGTTGCGGGTTAAGACGGCCGGAGCGTTATTAGAGAGCAGAAAATGACACGATCAGAATGATACACACACACACACACACACACACACACACACACACACACACACACACACACACACACACACACACACACACACACACACACACACACACACACACACACACACACACACACACACACACACACACACACACACACACACACACACACACACACACACACACACACATATATATATATATATATATATATATATATATATATATATATATATATATATATATATATATATATATATACGTGTATATATATAATAAATTATTTTCCACCATAATTTACAAATAAATTCTTTAAAAATCCTACAATGTGATTTCCTGGATTTTTTTTCCTCATTTTGTCTCTCATAGTTGAAGTGTACCTATGATGAAAATTACAGACCTCTCTCATATTTCTAAGTAGGAGAACTTGCACAATCAGTGGCTGACTAAATACTTTTTGGCCCCACACGTAACTAATGTTGCTGACTTTTGTTGTCCACAAGTCATTTTCTGCACGTCACGAGTCATTTCAAACGTCAGAGTCGAGTCTGAAGTCGCTGTGTGCCCCCATATCTGCATTGTACAGGGAAAAACACAACAAAAACATGTTTTCTGGAACCATTCATCCATGAGATTTTTATTGCAAGGTGCAAAACAGTGTAAAACTCACTTTACCCAAAACAAAATAAAAACACACGAGATATACAGAAATAATCACCAAATCACATAAAACATAAAATCACTCCAGTGTCTTGTGAGAGTTCAAATTACATCACAAACCTTCAGTACCTTCATTCATTATTAGTGCTCAGTAGTGTAGTAGTATTTCCAAACAAGTGTCATCTTAACACACACACCCATATATAAAGAATTTCAGACAAAAATAATTGCTGAAATGTTGCAGGTTGTAGTCATGTTCAAACGCTCCAGATTTTATTTTTTTTACGGAACCAGAAAATGAAAAAAAATCGTGTTCCGTCGATCAGAATTATCAACATATACGTATATAACATAGAAAATACATTCACAGCTAAAGAATAAAAAGAAAGAAGAAAAAAGGACACTCATCTTTAAAACAAATTGCAGCAACACGCTCAGCATAAAGCTACACTCCCAGTACCAGAATGCCCTCGACCAGGGTTGGTACACATCTCATGTAATTCATGGGCTCATTATTAATTATTAAGCCCCCCAATAACCATAACTGAGCTTGTTGGACGAGGAAAACATGAAGCTCTCCAGTAACAGAAGATCTTTAGGTCCAGACTGAAGTTGAGAATCATGTCTTAGGTAATCCAGAACAACCTGGGACCTAAAACGTAATCTGGCTTCAGTGTGAAAGACTCTAGCTTCGTCTCAAACCCACAGACTCTTCTAAGCATTGTTTGTCTTTACATGATGACGAACTTAAAATGTGGCTCCCATCACACACCATGGAACTTGATTATGAACGGACTACTGACAGCCGCACAAGTCTGTCCAGTACTTTTGTATCGGGTCATAGTATGTGATTTGAGACACAGCCTACAGACATTATAGAACAAATAGATACAAATATATAGACACTATATAGACAAAAGAATTAGTGCACACCTATATATTAAATTAATGTGTTTGTCAGGTGTAATAAATCAGTTATATAAAGGAAATGATATGCCTAACTTTGCATCATCAGTTTAGGGAAGGCTCATTCCAGTTCCAGCATGACTGTACCCCTGTGCACAAAGCAGCTTTATAAAGACATGAAGAAAAACTCAGTTTAAAGAAACTCCAGTGTCTTACACAGAGTCCTGACCTCAGCCCCACTCAACAGCTCTGGAATGAACTGGAACATCAACTGAGGCTTTCTTGACCAACATCAGTGCCCAGTCATACAAATCAGATCTTTTAACTAAATGGGCACAAATTCCCACAGACTTCAAAGTCTTGTAAGAAGACTCTCAGAATAATGGCTGTTGTTCTAGCTGTAAAGATCACACAGTGGTCAATTCATTTTAATACGTTTGTTTTTAAAATAGGACGCCCAATAACACAATGGCTAAATCCTTTTGTGCAAACCGGTGAGTGTACAGTGAACATCACAAGCGAAGAGTCCACTCAGCTGATGCCAATTTAGCAATTTGTTCGACAGCAATTAACGGAAATAAGACACGCCCCACATCTAAAGCATCCATAGCTTCCTGTTTGAACTTTTGGAAGCATATCCCACAATACCTGAAGGCACACATACTGTCCTTCTTCATGAAAATGTATTTCTCACAATATTTAGTTTTTCAAACAAGCATAAAGATAAAAACCTTTAATATTTAATCAGCTACATTATGCAGCGAAGAATCACCCAAAAGTACGGACGACACCCGACGCAGAGTATTGACCCAACTGATCATCATTATACTTCACACTCCTAAGTGTGGGGCTCACTAATCCTAAATGTGACTTTAGTACCAAAGTATCAGAGTAGAACAATTTGTAGTGACGACCAGTTACAAAATCATTTTTAAATCATTTTAAATCATAAAATCATTCATTACTGGACCATGAAGCATATATAATTTTGTCTATTTTAAGCTCTCAGTCATGAGACTAACTAAATAGACTGCTAATCACATACTATACTTTAAAAAAAGGTACATGGTCTTTAAACCACAATTGTTTTTGGCGTTTATGCTGGTTTTAGCTTCTAAAGACGATCATAACAAATGAAGGACGTCCTTCATCATGACACCACTTAGTTTGATATATATTGTGTGATATACCAACTGCAATGTCTAGTAATATAAACACAATATGCAAGGTTTCTGCATCTATATTTGCATACGAACAACTTTCACTGATCGCCCGATACTGTTGTACTGGAAAAAGTGGACCGAAGGCACCCATGTTGATTAAGTATCGGAAAGCCTTCTTTAAATTGCCTCCAGGTCACCATTTCCAGATATACGATACCAGGTGTTTAGCTCCTTAAATTGGGGAAAGATCTACGCGGTAAGCCAAATTAATGGTTCAGTAACAAATCTGATACCACCAATGAATGGTTTATCCATATTTCAGGTCACTTGAGCAACTAGACATTTGCAAATTTAGGGATGATTTTATGCACTACACTGGATACAACAAAAAAGACTTTCATACATCAAGTAGTGCACTAAGTAGCCAACATGAACTTTTAGGAAACATCCTTCCGACTACATTTGTTAGCCGAAGTTCCACATTGCTACATCGGTTCAGATTTCTGGTGTGTACATTTTGTTTTCATCAAAGCAGATGAGTATCAGTCCAGGCTAAATGTAAGGTAAAGCTTTGGGACTAACGGTACAATTACAATGCTCGGCCTTTTATATCTCAGACAATATTTCTAGTCTAATATCATATCCACACAACTCAGACCGTGCAAGCAGACACACATAACCTGGCAAATAAAAAAAGCTTACCAGTATTAGAGTTCAAAGCTCTGGTATGATCATCTAAAAAAGTTCACCTATATGTAGGTGCTTTCCTACAAAGTAAGAAAACACTTTCACAGTGTAGCAGCAAGCTCAATTTAATCTACAGTGAATTATATACTACTATATTTATGTTTATACTTTAGCTAAGGTGCTACAACATGACTGGACTTTTGTTCAAGCCTTTGAAAGCCTTTTGTTCAACACTAGCTACAACTACAAACAGCACAAAAATCAAATACATAAAAGAACAAAAACTTAAAATGATACACAGTGAAAAATAAGGAAAAACATGCTTTCAATAAAATAAAACCAAGATAAAAAAACACAAATATATGCATATTATTAGTGTCATCAGTCGATTAAGTGAGCAACGTAGTAAAAGAATGAGAGAAAAAAACACTCACACCAAAAAGAAGTAGAAAGCAAAAGAGAAAGAAAATTAAATGTAAAAAATCGATTAAAATGTCTAATCCAGTTTAATCCCTGATTCCCGACTTGTTAGTTGTTGTTAGTGCACCGGTAAGAGTGATTTAAAAATGATTTAAATAGACCTTAATAAAAATTACTCTCACAAAAAGGAGGTGTAAAAGCAAAGCAATAAAGAAAAAGCTTCCCTGTTTGGGGTTTCCTCTCTGGAGAAGAGAAGGTAGAAGAGGTGCACCATGTCCTTCACAAGAAATAAAGGTGCATCTCAGCATTCAGCCATCAGCATGAAGGTGCTGTCTGTGGGGGGCAGCAGAGTCTCACAGCAGAACAGTTAGTGATGGATGTAAGGAAGAAGTCACAGTGTATGTGCTAGTGTATTTGTTATCTGGGCTGTAGGCGAGTGCTCAGGCCTCTCCGTGCCTGTGTGAACTGCCTCTGCTGGGCTAAGAAGGACTGAGCCTGACCAGGGACACTGGAGCGCTCATTCACCACCTTCTGATGGAGAGCCATTCCCTATATATATATATATATATATATAGATAGATAGATAGATAGATAGATAGATAGAGAGAGAGAGAGAGAGAGAGATAGAGAGAGAGGGGATGTCAGGGTTAATAAATTATATTTATCA
Source organism: Trichomycterus rosablanca (assembly GCF_030014385.1). Taxonomy (NCBI): domain Eukaryota; kingdom Metazoa; phylum Chordata; class Actinopteri; order Siluriformes; family Trichomycteridae; genus Trichomycterus; species Trichomycterus rosablanca. The sequence continues at coordinate 45,418,517 of NC_085989.1, read as the reverse complement.
TACATTAGTAGCTCAGCAAATCTGCACTGCATAAAAGCAATGGTGCAGTTACAATGCAACAGATTAGTGCTGCATTAATAGTGCAATCATGATGGAACAAATCAGCACTGCATTAATGCAACGATGCAGTTATGATGCAACAGATCACTGCATTAAAGCAACAGTGCAGTTATGATGCATTAATGCAGTGCTGATCTGTTCCATTGTAATTGCACTGTTGCATTAATGCAGTGATCTGTTGCAACAGTACAGTTATGATGCAACAGATCTCTGCATTAATGCAACAGTGCAATTATGATGGAACAGATCAGCACTGCATTAATGCAATTGTGCAGTTACAATGCAACAGATCACTGCATTAATGCAACAGTGCAATTACAATGCAACAGATCACTGCATTAATGCAACAGTGCAATTATGATGCAACAGATCACTGCATTAATGCAACAGTGCAATTATGATGCAACAGATCAGCGCTGTATTAATGTAACGGTGCAGTTATGATGGAACAGATCAGCACTGCATTAATGCAATTGTGCAATTACAATGCAACAGATCACTGCATTAATGCAACAGTGCAATTATGATGCAACAGATCAGCGCTGTATTAATGTAACGGTGCAGTTATGATGGAACAGATCAGCACTGCATTAATGCAATTGTGCAGTTATGATGCAACAGATCACTGCATTAATGTAACAGTGCAACTACGATGCAACAGATCACTGCATTAAAGCAACAGTGCAGTTATGATGCATTAATGCAGTGCTGATCTGTTCCATTGTAATTGCACTGTTGCATTAATGCAGTGATCTGTTGCAACAGTAGTTATGATGCAACAGATCACTGCATTAATGCAACAGTGCAATTACAATGCAACAGATCACTGCATTAATGCAACAGTGCAGTTATGATGCTTTGAAGTAAATATATGAGAGAGGATTCTCACCATGTTGTACCAGGCGCTGATGACCAGTTTCTCCTCTTGATCATGTCTTGACCGACTCTTCTCAAAGTTATGCTACACACACACACACACACACACACACACACACACACAGAGAGAGAGAGAGAGAGTAAAGCTTTTACATGTAAAACTAAAGTGTGAGAATGTGTTATCCAACAGTGTCCATGAACAACTGCACCAAGCATTAAATAAGAGACTGGGTGGTTAGCAGTAGCCTCTGTTTTTTTTTTTTTTTTTTTTTTTTTTTTTAAGAGGAGTTTACCCAGGGGCAAGGGGCAAGGTGTAACCCCCCACCCACCCTTTCCCATCCAAAAAATGAAAACACACAGAGAAAGTAGAATGGGTGACACATAGCAACATCCTGAGTATGGATTCTTCCTAGGGTCACTCTCAGTAAAAACTTTGTAACTGTAGTAATATTGGAGAAGAACGACTTTCCCCTCATGTTTCTCACCTCCAGATGCTGGATTTTTCTGTCCCTCTCTGTTAACTGGTTTTTCAGAGCCTGAACCTCAGTGGGGACGGGATTGGGCTTCTGCTTGGGGTCCAGAGTCTTGATCACCTACAAAAAACACACCAAACATAATACTTCACAATGGTTATATTCATGACAGGAAGGGAAGGTAATTTTTGTATCAGTCTATAATCTAGATATCTAGTCTATATATCGGTCAATGTGGTTTTGGTATTTTGCTTTTTTAGATGTGTTCTTTCAGATAGTTCTTCTCCAGAAACTGAGGATTGTTCTATTTTGGCTTGGTTTTCTCATATTCTTAGGTATTGTCGAGTCAAGTCAGATTTATTTGTATAGTTTTTTACAACAGACATTGTCTCGAAGAAAATTTACAGAATCCAGGACCAACAGACCAAACCCCCCTGCTAAACAAGACAAGGGCGACAGTGGAAAGAAAAAACTTATAATACAGGAAGAAACCTTGAGAGGAACCAGACTCAGCAGGGACCTTTATCATCCCTGGGTGGCCTGGAGAATAATGTCAATAAATAGGATTTACACAAACCATACATACACAAAATTAATGTAAACTACAAGTTATAACTAGCTATAGATTGTCAATCATGTAAGTATTTAGGGAATTCAGTCAGTATATGTTTGATAATGTATGAATGCATGAAATGTATTTATTTGGATTTTAATGCCATGTTTAACATGTACAGTGTATCACAAAAGTGAGTACACCCCTCACATTTCTGCAGATATTTAAGTATATCTTTTCATGGGACAACACTGACAAAATGACACTTTGACACAATGAAAAGTAGTCTGTGTGCAGCTTATATAACAGTGTAAATTTATTCTTCCCTCAAAATAACTCAATATACAGCCATTAATGTCTAAACCACCGGCAACAAAAGTGAGTACACCCCTAAGAGACTACACCCCTAAATGTCCAAATTGAGCACTGCTTGTCATTTTCCCTCCAAAATGTAATGTGATTTGTTAGTGTTACTAGGTCTCAGGTGTGCATAGGGAGCAGGTGTGTTCAATTTAGTAGTACAGCTCTCACACTCTCTCATACTGGTCACTGAAAGTTCCAACATGGCACCTCATGGCAAAGAACTCTCTGAGGATCTTAAAAGACGAATTGTTGCGCTACATGAAGATGGCCAAGGCTACAAGAAGATTGCCAACACCCTGAAACTGAGCTGCAGCACAGTGGCCAAGATCATCCAGTGTTTTAAAAGAGCAGGGTCCACTCAGAACAGACCTCGCGTTGGTCATCCAAAGAAGCTGAGTGCACGTGCTCAGCGTCACATCCAACTGCTGTCTTTGAAAGATAGGCGCAGGAGTGCTGTCAGCATTGCTGCAGAGATTGAAAAGGTGGGGGGTCAGCCTGTCAGTGCTCAGACCATACGCCGCACACTACATCAAATTGGTCTGCATGGCTGTCACACCAGAAGGAAGCCTCTTCTGAAGTCTCTACACAAAAAAGCCCGCAAACAGTTTGCTGAAGACATGTCAACAAAGGACATGGATTACTGGAACCATGTCCTATGGTCTGATGAGACCAAGATTAATTTATTTGGTTCAGATGGTCTCAAGCATGTGTGGCGGCAATCAGGTGAGGAGTACAAAGATAAGTGTGTCATGCCTACAGTCAAGCATGGTGGTGGGAATGCCATGGTCTGGGGCTGCATGAGTGCAGCAGGTGTTGGGGAGTTACATTTCATTGAGGGACACATGAACTCCAATATGTACTGTGAAATACTGAAGCAGAGCATGATCCCCTCCCTCCGGAAACTGGGTCGCAGGGCAGTGTTCCAGCATGATAATGACCCCAAACACACCTCTAAGACGACCACTGCTTTATTGAAGAGGCTGAGGGTAAAGGTGATGGACTGGCCAAGCATGTCTCCAGACCTAAACCCAATAGAACATCTTTGGGGCATCCTCAAGCGGAAGGTGGAGGAGCGCAAAGTCTCGAATATCCGCCAGCTCCGTGATGTCGTCATGGAGGAGTGGAAAAGCATTCCAGTGGCAACCTGTGAAGCTCTGGTAAACTCCATGCCCAGGAGAGTTAAGGCAGTTCTGGGAAATAATGGTGGCCACACAAAATATTGACACTTCAGGAACTTTCAATAAGGGGTGTACTCACTTTTGTTGCCAGTGGTTTAGACATTAATGGCTGTATATTGAGTTATTTTGAGGCAAGAATAAATTTACACTGTTATATAAGCTGCACACAGACTACTTTTCATTGTGTCAAAGTGTCATTTTGTCAGTGTTGTCCCATGAAAAGATATACTTAAATATCTGCAGAAATGTGAGGGGTGTACTCACTTTTGTGATACACTGTATGTGTCATTTTATGGCAAGATAGGTGTTATGTTTCTGTCTGCTTATTTTATCTTGTTTTTATAATTTAGGCTATTTTATATTTTCATTTCTATGGCTGTGAGGTTAAAACTGTTTCTTTTATGGTTTCAGGCATGTGTACTTGTATCTCCTTGGTCTAGTCGTATCCTAATCTAGTTGTATCCAATTACCCGAGAGTCGTGACTAACACACTCCCCCCTCGACATGTGTGCAGTAGCACACTTTTCACCTGCACGAGAAGAATTCATATGTGGATCAGCTTTGTGTATGGAGAAACACACTGTACACACATTATCCCCCGTCTCTGTGCAGGCACCATCATTCAGCCAGAAGAGATCAAAATTGCATCAGTTATGAGGAATCGTTGTTCGTGTAGGCGCCCAGCCTGCCGGTATCAGAGCTGAGATTTGAACCGGTGAGTTCGAGTGTCAGCTCTGGTGTGCTAGCATGTTTTACTGCTGTCCCACCTGAGCGCCCCAGTATGTGCTTTATCATAATAGGTGTTTGGCAGATTTCACAGGTTGGTGGGTTTTCTCCTTTTATCAGGTGTTATTCGGGTGTGGCACCTTGTGTGTATAACTTGGTCTATACATCGTGCTTGGTTTAATGTTGATGTGTGTTTGTGGTCTGTGTTCCACTCAGTTTTGTTTGATAAAAACAGGTATTTGGCAGATAGTGGGGTAGCTTCCCCCTTACATGATACAAGTGTGTTAAATGTGGTATAGACCACCTAATCAATACGTTTCTCTGGTTGTATTTTTACTTTGGTAAAACGTCGGGACATATTTCATGAAGTTTATATTTAACGTTTAATGTAAAAGAAAGCACGTGTACAGTACCAGACGCACGGTCAAATACAGTAAGTGTGTGTTGTGCCCAAAAACGTGGGTTGGACCGAAAATTCCGGTAATATTGAAACTGCACAAAAAAGTGCAGCGTGAACGCGGCTTTTGAGTAAACAGCAGCACAACTCGAAGTGCCAAAGCTAAAAACACAGAAAAATGTGGCTGATAAATATGGGGTTCAAAAATCGAAACACACCCCCACACATTAGTGATTCTGCATCTGCCAGGAAGAGCAGCTCAAAGTGTTTTATGTGTAACGTGGGATTTCTTTACCTACTGTACACTATATGTCCAAAAGTATGTAGACACTAGAGATGTACCGATCGGGGTTTTTGACTCCGATTTCTATTCAGAGCGATCGGCCGATAGCCGATTCAGATGGGGGGGGGGGTCAGTCTGAAAAAACCTTACAAATAGGACGAACAGTGAAGATAAACCGGTGACAGAAGCATTGATGTGTGTGTGTGTGTGTGCCTTTAAGAGAGACGCTCTGTTCACAGTATCGATATAAGTGATTCATGATTCATTTTATGTGAAGCGTAAGTTTCTCTTCTCAGTTATCTCTCCGTGTTTACTATTATTAATTAAATGTCGTGGTTTTAAATAAACACCAGCTACTACAGAACATTCTGTGTGACTCTCTTACATTAAAAAGCTTCATTAAACTGCTATTACCACAGATCTGTAACCGAGGCAGACTCGTTCCGTCTGTGGAGCTAAAAGTTTTCTGTCAGTCAGAGCAGATGATCCTGAACTATGTATGATGCACAACGTTAATGATGTTATTTTAGGTCATGAAGAGCTTTCACTGTGGTTTCTGTACGATGGTTGATGAATAGTGATGTGATGGTTGGTGCTTTGTAGCTCAAAGTCTGGATCAATCCACTGAGTTGTTAAGCTTAACGTGATCTTTATATATCACACGATCGGATCGGCTACTTTTGGGAAATATCGCCGATAGCATATTTTGATTAAAAATCGGCCGATACCGATTTATAGCCGATCGATCGTTCCATCTCTAGTAGACACCCTTTCTAATGTTTGATTTCAGATGGTTAAGCCCAGCCACACACACACACACACACACACACACACACACACACACACACACACACACACACACACACACACACACACACACACAAGCGTGTGTAAGGGCAATCCACAACACCACAGCCTGCACAGAACCATGAACTCACAAATGCTCTTTGAACAAAATGTGGACAAATTCCTACATACACACTGCAAATTTTGGTTTGGAAATCCTTCTGAGAATAGTGAAGACTGTTAAAGCAACAATTCAAGCAGCTGAGGGTTTAGGGCTTTGCTCAGGGACCCAACATTGGCAACTTGGTGCTTGGTGGGGCAAGAACCAGCAACCTTCTGATTACTAATTCAGTAACCGCTGAATGTTAAGCAAGTCCTCAGATGTCTACATACTTTTGGCTATATAATGTACGTTTAATAGACATACAGAGATAAGACAGTAATAGACTGTGTCTGTGACGAACAGCCCTGACGTCCCAGGTTTGATGCTCGCCTCTGGTTATCGCCTATGTGAAGTTTGGCAAGTTCCTTGAGTCAGCCTATTTCATCCCAGAAAATGTGAACTTGGAGGGCTTGGCAACCCTTATTGCGGAACATGTCTGGCTCAGCAATACCACTAATCAGAATACTGCATGTTTCAGTTCTAGCTCTGACCAGTTGCCACAGCTGGGCCCCTTCAGCTGCTCCGTTTGTCCAGATATAAGTTACTGTGAATGAAAGTGTCCGTCAAACGTATAAATGTACATCAAAGCCCCACACGGTTGAGTGTGTGTGTGTGTGTGTGTGTGTGTGTGTGTGTGTGTGTGTGTGTGTGTGTGTGTGTGTGTGTGTGTGTGTGTGCACCTACAGTGCGAGCTTTCTCCATGTAGCGCTTGTATCTCTCCTCCATCTGCCTCATGTCCTCGTCTTTCTTCCGGAGACTCGCCTGCAGTTCATCGATCTTCTTCGTCACTGAGAGAGAGCAGGAGAAATATGCAACAGATGTGAAAAAAAAACCAAGTGGAGCTGCTGTTTTCTGTTTTGCTGGCACTATACTATGTCTAAATACCTATATATTTATTTTTAACAACCTCTCCCTCCCTGCTTTATCCTGGTCAGGGTTGCGGTGGGTCTGTTTCCACCCAGAAACACTGGAAGCAGGGCAGGAATACCCTGGACAAAGCAATAATCCAATCACAGGGCTTCAGCCACTGAAAACACAGAAAATCATGTCTGTGTAGATGCCCGGGTTGCTAACAGGTGTGATAAATCATATAAAGGAAATTATACGCTTCCAACTTAGCAGCAACAGTTTAGGGAAGGCCCTTTCCTACATAAAGAAAAGCTTGCTTTAAATAAACTCCAGTGTCCTGCACAGAACCCTGACCTCAGCCTTACTGAACAGCTCTGGAATGAACTGGAACATCAACTGAGGCTGTCTTGACCAACAGTAGTGCCCAGCCATACAAATGCTTTTTTCTGTGGGAATTTGTGTCCAAAGTATTGTGACAAGCCTTTACAGAAGAGCAGCTGTTATTATAACTGAAAATATCACATAGGGATCACTATTTTAACACTATTTGTTTATGAAATTGGAAGTCCAACAAGCTTATGGCCAGGTGTCCAAATACTTTTGGCCATATAGAGTAATAGCTAAAGCAACAAAGCCAAACATTATGATTACAAATCAAATATTTTTGGACTCCTATTTTAAACATATGAAGAAAGCTTTATCCTGGAGCTTTTTTGTTGGGTATTATATTGTATACAGTGTAATGTATACATTATATGAAGCTAAGCAGCATATTGCTGTAAATTGATACACTGGTACACTGATACACATTGATACATCCATTTTTGGTGTACAGATTTACTTTTTGTTCTCCTTCTTTAATTAACCATTTGTTTTAATCCGCTCTACACAAAGTATCTTCATTATTATATACTTGTCAGTGTATTTTTTGGATTCTATGTTCAAGAGTCCACGTTGGCCACCCCGCGCCCTCGTTGAATTTGACTAGACTAATTCAATAGACTAAATTTAGCTCAAAGATAAAAAAAAAAGATGTTAAAATTCCACTCAAGACTAAAAAAACAGCTCATTTAATGAACGCACTGCAACTGCAGCCTTCAGCAGAGCATCCTCGAAACCAGATTCTCACTTTCGCTTCACACATGCTGGCGGAAAAACCTGATGCTGGCAAAAGCCACCTGAAACTCGAAAGCAAGAATTGTGGCACAATAAAGATGAAAAAAAAAATGCACCTGACCTCAATTTCACTTTTCTTCAATAGCAGAGCCGACAACACCCTCAGCCTAAGCTATGTGGTGTGATGTGTGGGGCTATAAACAAAATGCTTATTTCAATACTGTTAAACTTATGCTTGTGTTGTTTCTCACACTGTTTAGTGAGAGAAAAACCCCCACTAATGATCTCTCTATATAAATACTTCATATTAATGATGCCAAAGAAATTTTAAAATATAAAAAAAAATAGAAACAATCCTAATTGTTTAGTGTAGTGGAGAATCTTTAAAAAATATTTGGCATTACAGACTCCATGAGTCTGTCTGAAAATCTAGTGATCTCTCTACATAGATGCAATTTACGCCATCCTACACTGAGGCACCTTAATTCTGAGTGATAATCTGACTAAATAACGAGGGAGCGTCCGATGCTTCCTTACCGGTAAAGACAATCCCAGCATTCAATGCAGCACAACTTTTCTCACAAAAGAGTTCTTATCAAATGTAAATACTAATTGATTTGAAATATTGATCATTGATGTTTAATTTGTATAAAGGTGTACAAGCGTCATTTATTTGCAAATTCGGGCTCGTCAGGGGCAGTTTAACCGTTTTCGGTACACTGAGGGAGACGTTAGCTGGTATGGTAGCGGATTGTGCCGCCTCAGCCCGTTGGTTTGAATAGCCTGACGCTAACGGTGTTCGCTTAGTAAGTTAAAACTGTGGTGACGTAATCACTGTACATTTACATTTTCTGCATTTAGCAGACGCTCTTATCCAGAGCGACTTACAGAAGTGCTTCCATAGTAAACATTTCATTTCTCAAGTTTAAGTAAACAACAGTAAAATAACACAAATCTGCTGAAACCTTTTAGAACCAAAGTGTTTTTTTTTTTTTGTTTTTTTTAAATGGAAAAACAATGTTAGTGAATAGGTACAAGTCAACTTAAGTGTTTAGTAAAAAGGTGATGAAGGTTTTTGAATCTTTTTTTAAAGACAGCAAGAGACTCAGATGTTCGGACAGACAGAGGAAGTGTATTCCACCACTTGGGTGCTAGAACAGAGAAGAGCCTTGATGCTTGTCTTCCTTTAGGCCTGGGTGGAGGCTCAAGTCACTACTGTCTAAGTAGTGCATCTAAATAATCTGCCTTATGAGTTCGATGTCTTATTAGAATCCTCTCTACTCAAGCAGCTGATCAGGTAGTAGACAGCATGGCAGCTCACTAGGTTTTCGAACAGATTCCATAACAGATAATGAAAAGTGACTAACTGGGTCATGGTTGAAATTTCAATTAAGACAGAAATTCGAAATATCCAACAAAAATCTGGACGCAAACGGTTGCCTGAGGAGAAGAAAGGCTGTAACAGTGGATTCTGCTAGCTGGTCAAGCTGTGTGCACGAGAGATGGTTACCAATACTGCTGGTGAAAAAAAGCAGGCAGCGACTGCACACGCATCACTTTTTATTCTTTGTTTTTGGAACAAATATTAATTAATCAAAGTTACCAAGAGTTGCACTGACTGTGGAGCTGAGTGTACTGCACACCCCAATGGAACAACGGCTTATAGACCAAGTAAAAACTTACTGTTGCTGTCCACTCCGGGTTCCAGGTCGTCGATCACTTCCCGCTTCTTCTGCAGGTCAGAGTGAGCCTCATGCAGCTTCTCCCTGCAACACACACACACACATCTATTATCAGCATTTTAGTAAGTTGTATCAGCAGCTACATTAAATGGCCAATAGTACATGAACACCTGAACACATGGGCAGTTATATGAAGTTGGCTTTGTAGTGCAGTAGCATGTACGTTTGTTAAAATAAGTTTATACCTGACAGGTATGCACAGTGTAACTGGTACACCAGCGGTATCGACCGGCAGGGATGCGCACTACAGTATAAGGGACTGACGACCTACAGTGCCTGTTCATCTAATCACACATGAAGAGCAGTCTCTGCACATGATTAAGCATTATATATATTTGACAGCCTACAATGCTTTTAGCATTTTAAATAAAAGAATTACGCTCTTTTACGTTTATTAAAAATTGAATTATGCAAGCCCGTTCAAGGTGCTTATTTAAATGCTTTTAATTCAGATTGAGCTATCAGACAGATTGTAGTGGATTATTAGCTGCATATAAACACAGTAAGTGATTGATATTAAGTTACTCACAGATGCTCCTCGAGCTTCTTCTTCAGCAGGGACGACTACAGGAAAAAAGAGAAAACTTGTCAATACAGACGTCCAGCTTATTCAATGTTGTTTCATCAAGGCTGTCAAACTCAAGTCATGGAGGAAGAGCAAAATTCAGGCGTTTCCCCCCCCCAAAGAGCTGTAAAACAACATGCACTTTTTTCAAACGAGTCCGAGTATGATCTAAGCATAGACCTGAGCAGCTGAATGCCTCAGTACAAAGCCTTAACGTAAAGCACATTGTCTTTTTTCCTTTCTATTTTCCCCTTTCTCCTGATCCAGTCGTGTCCAGTTACCCGATTGTAACATCCTTTGACATGGTCTAAAGCCAGATCAGCTTATAGGCCATTTTCCCGGCAGAAGCAATTGCAGCGGATATTGTCATTCAGTTCTATGATTTTATTTCTGTTATTAACAGAAACCTGAGCAGTGTTTTAGTTTTGGTTTGGGTAATGTCCTCTATCGTTGGTGCCATCTCAAATTAGCGCCTTTTATGTGTGGTAGGTCGTACACTCTGTTAGCAAGTGCATGACAGTAAGGGGAGTTTGACTGGTTTACCGGTGTGGTGTAACCTCGTCCCTTACTTGGGAGTGTGTGTCAAAAAAATATACCACTATACAACATTTGACAAAATATGTATACAGTATACGTATGTTTTAAATTAAATTTGGAAAAAGGACAAGGTGGTGGTTGAATCAGGTTTGCCAGTAAAGACAAACCAGCAGAAAAATACAGAACAGAGGTATTTCATGCACTATGCTGGAAATCATTAAACAAGCTGGTGCAACCCCTCATATCATGTTCCAGTTTTTTTCTGGCACACATAAAATCATTTTCATTACATTCCACATTAAAGTAAGCGGTAATATGGGCCACTTCTGCTATTTTGTTCACACATGCAAGATAAAAAGAGACACAAACAGTACTTACGATTGCCTAAGACGTAGATGATTGGTGGATTGCAGGAAGGGGGGGCAGAGACAGAATCAGGCAGGTGTTAACTCAAAATTCACCACAGCAAACAGTGATTAACAAGACACAACATTAAGCACGAGACAGTGAGGGAGAGAGAGAGAGACGAGCAACATGACGGATCACCAACATTTTTAAGCTGCATCTCAAGCTAGTCAGGGGACCAACTATTGAATTCAAGCATTAGGCCAGTCACAGCTAGAATAACTCCAGAATATTATATATACTCGCTCTTTAGATCGAATGAACACAAATTCCCACAGACATACTTTAAAGTCTTGTGAGAGGCCTTTTGTTATAGCTGAAAAGATTACATAGAAATGAGATGTGCAACAAGCTCATGCTCAGGTGTCCAATTAGCTTTTTAAAACTGAGGGCCAAGGTCCATCTAAAGGACCGAACAGTGGCAGGCTGGTTACTACTGTTACTACAGTTACTACTGTCTATTTATTAACATGATCATATTTTAAATCTCAATAACTAATACACTGTAATACACATAATTATATAGAAAATCTGTAGTCCTATATGTACGTCAACAGCCCCAATGCTTCTGCCTTTTCAGTGTATATATCACATATATTTTAACATATACACATTTTCAATTATTTATTTATTTATGTCCAATTTCTACTGGTGGCAACGTTTCTCCTGCTGCTGCAGTCCCCCAATCCTGATCGAGGGGGTGCTAGAGTGTGCAGCAGAGGAGTCTGTATTTGCAGTGAGAAGAAACCCCCGCTCGACCTTTCCCCTCCCTACAGACACACGGCCAATAGTGTCTGTATAGGTGCCCCGCCAGCGGATAGCACGACTGAGATTCGAACATGCCTCCCAGCGGTGGTGGGCGAGCACGTTCCGAGTGCTGTGGTACCCAGGCGCCCTTTAATATTTTCAAATTCATCATTAAGTAACAAAGTCAAAGAGATAAAAATCATTTGTCACAAATATGACAATTATTATATTTCATAATATTTAATAATAATTATTATATGTTTTATTTATTTTGCTTCATAGTTTTGTACAGTAATACTTGCTTTTTCGCCTGCCTGCCTGTCTGTCTGTCTGTCTATCTATCTATCTACGTCTAGCTATATGTCTATCTGTCTATCCGTCCGTCTATTCATCTATTCATACATCCATTCATCTGTTATATTTTATATAGCTGTGACAGGCCTAACAAGCATGCATCTGAAATCATGGCAGCTATAGATTGGCCAAAAACATTTACACAGCTTTAGGGCATAACTGAAGAGTCAAACTTCCATATCAATTCCATAAACGTCTTTTCCTTTTGGCCAAACTATAATGATGCACATTTTAGTGATTGTTATTGATTTTTAAGGTGATTTTCTGGTGGTGGGTGCACAAACACATAATTTATAAAACAGCATGTGCGGTAAACTTACATCCTCAGATTTACTCTCCTGCTCCTGCAGAGCTCTCTGAAGCTCCTCCAACTGAGAACACAACTCTGCTATCTGCTGCTGGCTCAGCCTGAGAAAGAGAGTCGTCTGTAAAAATGTGAACAATGTCTATGCAACAATCTAAATTTAATCCTTATCAACAATTTTTTGCCCAAAGACCTTGTAAGAAGAGCAATGTAGAGCTTCAGACTGTGTCTCAAAGCCTTTGTCATTTCTCAAATGTTTGTCGAGCTCACGTCAGGTTTAAATTCCATTTTTTTATATAGCCTAGCTCTTCTCCCTTCAACATACTTGGTACAATGATCTAGATCTATTGAATTAGACTAGTCTCTGATATGTACAATGACTGAGTGTACACCAATCAGTCCCACCATTAAAACCCCGGTCAGGTTTGTTTGTTTATAGGGATTTTAACGTCATGTTTTACACTTTGGTTACATTCATGACAGGAACGGTAGTTACTCATTACACAAGATTCATCAGTTCACAATGTTATATCAAACACGGTCATGGACAATTTTATATCTTCAATTCACCTCACGTGTACGTCTTTGGACTGTGGGAGGACATGCAGACGTGTTATGACACGGTGAAAGACGACTAATATAAACAACGCTACTAAAACAACAAGCGAGGAATTTCATAAGTGGAGAACTTATGAGCAGTAATAATTAAGAGAAGCTTAGTGTTCCTGTCTCCATTTTTTAAATACATTAAGTCATGTAAAGCTTTTGTAACAATAATTGTTTTAGACTCTCGGAGAAGCTGATTCTCACAATTTCTCAGAACCTCGAGCTGTAACATAAGTTTACGTGTGAAACAGGAGAAAAATACAGATAAACACAGATACATGTGGAGCTTTCAGACTGGATTTGATTGTTATTCCACTCAAATGTAGATTCGTCTCATATTCACACTTTGACAACGTTTTACCGCACTGCTCAAGCCAAGTGCTGAACAAAGTGGCAGTTTGCACCGAGGCACATGGCAAAACGCTTCTCATGTAAATGCACCCTTAGTCAACAGGATAGATAGTTATATACACATAGAAGAGTGAAGACCAAGCTTGTAGGTGCATCCTAGGCTTAAATACCTAATATGAAGCAAAATGGTAGATATCTTTCATGTAAGTGCTTTTCTTTCACCAGGTTGTACAAGGCATCCATGAAGAGCTTCTACTCAGAAATACAATAGAGACACGATTGCACCGTTAGCTTTGCAAATGAATCTCCGACTCTGGCATATGAAAAGCGCATAGATAGCCTGTAAATCCCCTGCTTGCCGAGTGTGGGCAAACTGTGATGCAATCTGTTGCTCCGTCAGCCCACACTAAGCTCGCTGCAGATGGTAAGTGACGTAAAGCCTGTAGAAATGTGTGTAGGCTCACTCACACATCGACATCTTTCGGGAACTGACCTAAATGATTCTGTAATTAAATACGCCCCAGTCTAAAATTAAACCACACACAGTAAAAATAACACAAAGTGACGATTACTTTATACCTGTTTTGTGTTTCCAGCGTGTTCTGGCTGCGCTGTGTCTCCTCTAGTTGGGCCTGGACCTCTCCAAGTCTCTGCCTGTAGTCCTCCTCTTGAACACACAGCATCTTGTTCTCGTTCTGCAGACGCACCAAAGTCTCCCTGAGACGCATACGAACATCGACGGAGACAGACAGGGGAAAGAAATGAGTATGCTACACAAGCGCTATCGGACCCACAATGACAGAAACCAACGACAGGAGCTATTCAACTGGTTATAACCAGGGTCCTACTAAACTAAACACAGGAAAATGTGCTTCATTTCAATTACCTCGTTTTTCAAAAATCACAGATTTCACAGATTTTTAAAGAAAAGTGCCACATTTAACAAGTCATTAAATAACACTCATAAATTAAATGATAGAATAAATGGAAGCTACAATACAGAGCACAGCCGACCTTAATAGTTAAATGTAAACCTAGAACATCCAGTGATGATGCAAGGTTCAAATACGTGTTTTAGTTGGGAGTTTTCCACGCAGTTACTCGACAACATCATAGACATTTTGACTAACCGATTGCTAACTGAATTGCTGTAGGATTTCATTTTCCTTTCTAAAGTGTGTGTGTGTGTGCGATTTGTAGGTTTACTTGAACTCTGCGGGCATGATCTCAGATGCTAGGTTGCCTACTGTGCCATCAGAACCCAAAGAGCCTGCAAGATGCAAAAAAAAACTTTATTTAGCAACATTTAGAAATAATTTCCCCCCTATGCTTCTGTGCAATTCTATTTTTACGCTTAAGGTCATACCTTCCTGAGAACGCCCAATCTCAGAAACTAAGCAGCATCAGGCCTGGTTAGTACTCGAATGAGGGACCGCCTGGGAATACCAGGTGCTGTAAGCTTTTTTTAAAAATATTTTTATTTTATGCATCTCCCCTTTTTTTTATCCCTTTCAGCACGTCCAATTGCCCGAAAGTATCTGCTGTTAGTGTTTAGATACCATTTCAACAGCATGAGTCAAGTTTCCCTTATTAAAACATCGAGTGGTCACAAAACCCATTTAATTGAACGATGAAAACAAAAAAAGACAAATAACCTAAAGAACCTACATCTAAGTCAATGTACTTTCAAATATGTTACATGAACTAGCAGTAAAATTAAGACCATGCACAGTATATAAGAGTGGAACAAAGTGACAGACCTGCCTCGCTGAGACATTTCTGCTGGACCTGAACACAGCGCAGCTCCTCGTTGTTCTCTCTTAGTGTGTCCCGCTCTGATATCAGCCTCTACACACACACACACATGAAATATGTATATTTACTTCTCTACAATCATAGCTAAATAATGCCTTCCATGCAATGACAAGCCAAATCATTAGAACCACTCTCAAAAACGGTGAGGTGTATTTTGTAACAGCTGTGCATGTGTTGATCATGGATCTATTATTTTATTAAGATTTTAACGTCATGTTTTACACACTCTGGTTACATTCATGACAGAACAGGTAGTTACTGGTTACACGAGATTCATCAGTTCAAGTTTAATATCAAACACAGTCATGAACAATTTTGTATCTCCAGTTCACCTCACTTGCACATCTTTGTACTGTGGGAGGAAACCGGAGCTCCCGGAGGAAACCTACACACACACACACAGGGAGAACATGCAAACTCCACACAGCAAGGATCCGGACTGCTCCACCTAGGAATCGAACCCAGGACCTTCTTGCTGTGAGGCAACAGTGCTACCTACCGAGCCACCATGCAGCCCCAGGGATCTACTAAATGTTGGGCTAATGGTAGTTCCTTATAGTGATGTGTTGAATGCAGCAAATCTGATCAGCATAAAGACCTGCGGACTAGCTGTAGTGAGTACCCACAGACAGTGATCTGAGGTGAGCTGTTTTGACAGCATGTTGGGTGGGTGGTCCAAATGTTTTAGCCTTTTATTCTACATTGATGTAGCTTTATTTAAAGTAATTTGTCAAGAAAAAAACTCTTCACAGGGTCAAAACCATCCTGTTTTACTGATTCTGGTCCTAATGAAAAGTTATTAAAAATATTAATGCACGTCTACACCCTCACGTGTCGTTCAAATGTGCAGAAATAAAGCAACATCATGTAAATGTATACACAACTACATTATGCTTCTTTCTCTACGCAGTCAGTGACAGACGCACCTCTTTCTCCTTGAGCAGAGCTTCATATTTCTCATGAAGGTTTTTGTATTCAAACTGCCACCTCTCAGCCTTCACAGCCTCTGATGAGTGTTTGGTGTGAAGCTCATGCACCTGTTAATAATAATGATAATAATAATAACTTAGGTTTTTATGTACAGTCTTTTTCCTTCAGATGACTACCTACTAAACCTGACTGCTGGTCCACACCTGTTTTTTGTAGGAGTCCAGCTGTGTGCGTCCAGCATTGGCCCTGCACAGCTCCTCCTCCAGCTCGCACGTGCGCTGCATGTACACGGTGTTCTTCTCCTCCAGCAGACGCACCTGTCTGCGCAGGTCTCCCAGATCCTCCAACTTCCGCTTGTACGTCTCCACCATGGCCTCCAGACGACTCACACGGTCTGATGAGTGCCTGGGAAAAACAACATACGGTAAGGACTTTGTGGAAAGCTCACGGTGTGCACACTGGAGCTGCCAACGTCCATGCAATGGACTAAATGTGTATATTGTGGCATGATTCTTCTATAGATGACAGGGGCCACACAGGGGCAGTTGTAGGGCAGTTCTAAACTCTATAGGACAGTTGTAGCCTAGCAGTTAAAGTACTGGACTAGTAATTCAATTGATCGCTGGTTCAAGCCCCACCACTGCCAGGTTGCAGTTGGGCCCTTGAGCAAGCCCTTTAACCCTCAATCGCTTAGACAAAATACTGCCACAGTACTGTAAGTCGCTTTGGTTAAAAGCGACTGCTAAATGCCTAAAATGTAAATATGAACAAAGTATTGGGACACCTGACCATGAGCTTGCTCCGAAAGCATGGGCATTTATATTGAATCGCTCCCTCTTTCCTTTGTAGCTGTAATATCATCCACTCTTCCCAGAAGTCTTTCTACAGGACTTCGGAGTGTGCCTGTGGGAATTTGTTCCCATTCAATCGAGAGAGGTCAGGCACTGATGTTGGAAGAGAAGGCCTGGCTTGCAATCCAAGTTTAATTCATAACAATTTATTTATTTTATCAGGACCTTAACGTCATGTTTTACACACTTTGATTACATTCATGACAGGACAGATAGTTACATAAGATTCATCAGTTCGAGTTTAATGTCAAGCACAGTCATAGACAATTTTGTATCTCCAATTCACATCATTTGCATGTTTTTGGACTGTGGGAGGAAACCAGAGCTCCTTGAGAAAACCCACACAGAAAGGACCAGGACCGCCCCACCACTCGAAAAGTATTGGGACATCTATTCCAAAGGCATGTTGAATCGATCCCTTTTTTCCTTTGTAGCTGTAATATCATCCACTCTTCTGGGAAGACGTTTTGGAGTGTGTGTGGGAATTTGTGGCCACTCAGTCAATAAAATCAGTGAGATCAAGGCATTGATGGATAAGGTTAATTCATCCAAAAAGTGTTGAGTTGGGTTGGGACCAGGGCTCTGTGTTCAGACCGTGCTTTGTGCTAAGGGACATAATCATACTCGAACAGAAAGGAGACTTCCCTAAACTGTTACCACAACATCAAAAGCATAGAATTTACTTTATATCATTTTTAATACACCTGTTAGCAATGGACGTTGAAACAACTAGACTCAATGTTAGGAGGGGTGTCCACATACTTTCGGCCACATAGCGTGTGTGTTTATACCGGAGGATGTCCATCTCGTCTTTGAGAGTCTGTGCCTCCTGGGCCAGACTGGTAAGGTCCTCGTTGCGATGCTGCAGGTCGGCCACTTCTCTCTCCAGAGCTTCATTTCGTATACGCACGTCATCACGGCTGTTCTCCAGCCTACACACACACACGTAAAACCCTTTTATTTCTAACTGGAACTCACTGGTTAAACTTTGACCCAGTTTGCCACTGATCTTTATAAAGCGCCTTCAATGAGACCAACTGTTTGATATGACGCAGAAAACAAACAACGCTTAACATGAACAAAACTTAACGTGACATTGTATTAAGACAAGTGAGGAATTTCATTAGTGGAGAGAACTTATGAGCAGTAATAATTAAGAGAAGTTTAGTTTTTATTAAACCACATTAAGCTTTTTTTTAACAATAAGCGTTCTCACAATTTCTCAGAACCTCGAGCTCTAACACAAGTTTAAGAGTGAAACAGTGAAGAAAATACAGATAAACACAGATACATGTGGAACTTTCAGAGTGGATCTGACCGTTATTCCACACAAATGCAGATCCGTCTCATATTCACACTTTGATGACGCTTTACTGCACCGCTTGAGCCGAGTGCCGAACAAAGCGACAGTTTGACCTCAGACTCGTGGTCAGCGAAGTGCAAAACGCTTCTCATGTAAATATGCCCTAAAACTGCAACTGTGGGTACATTTTATAGCGCACTGGCGTTCTCGATAGTCGATACGACTTGAGTGTCTGTGACTGTCAGTGCAGAGCTCTGTGAGGGGCTCTAACCTGTAGTTCTCCTCCTGAAGCTGTTCAATCTGGCTCTGTAGCAGCAGCAGTTTCTTGCCTGTGATTGTGGTAGAAGCATCCTGAGGCTCACAGCGACCCAAACTCTTCTTTAGAGTCTGGAGTTCAGTCTGCATCAGACACTTCTCTTCCATCAGCAGAGACAGCTGGAACACACACACACACACACACACACACGAAGTACAGTAAAAAAGAACAAGGGGAACATTGCACTCCCCCCCCCCCCCCAAATGATTCAATTTTGATTGTTCATGTCATCTTATTAATTATTATGACTTAATTCAGATTTTTACACTTTCTGTTTTTTAATCCTGAAGTGGCTCTGACGTGACGTGAACATTTTTACCCACCCAAGGCTGAAGCCTGCAGGTTTCAAGCTGCAATGCCAACAATAGATTCCCAACACATCAGGCAGGAACGTCAGAGTGGCTGCACTCACAATGTCCAGAACTCACTATTAGACTTTATTCTACCACATAATTAACTAATATAATGAACTATACATTCTTTATGCTTTTTACTAGGTATAACTAATGCAGAAATACTTTTATTTACACATATCTAGTTTATTTTATCCAATTCAAATTCGCTCAAATCATCCTCAAGGCTGCCGGTTAAGTCCTTTCAAGGTTTCTTCCGTGTAAAATTTAGAGATTTCTTCCATGCCACTGTTGTCCCTGGTTTGCTCTACTGGACTTTTTTGGTCCTGGAATCTGTAGAGTTGCAGTGAGAACGTCCATTGTAAAAAAAAAGCCACACAAATAAATTGTCATTGTTTGACTGTCATTCACACCAGTCTGCACGTTGCACGGTCCAACATTTTGGCGGAACGCTAGATGCCTGTGTTTGTGTCCCATAACACACAAAGCAGTAAAATAAATATCAATACAGACTTCTTCTTAGTAGGAAAAAAAAAATCAATAAAAACATTCTGTAAATCTATATTGGTTTAAGCATAGTTAAGTTGACAATGACGACCATCATGCATGTCATTAGAGCAGCCGGTGTTGTTAGTCTGGTTTGTTACTTGCACTGGGTCTCCATGCTTTTCTGGGTGTTAGAAAGCAAACAGAATGAAACGCATGCTGCTCAAACAAAGTACATTTGGGGTTGGGTTTTTTTTTTTTTACTGAATAAAACAAGACAGGACAGTTGTGGGTGTTGAGGACTAAGGAAAAGAATTTGGTGATAAATCGGTAAGAGTAATAACCAGGGAAAATACTTACAGAATGACATGATGTTCCCTTAACAAATCCAGTGGCCTATAACAAACTTTTTAAGGAAAAATGACTTATTTTAGCACCGAGGATTCTTTCACTATTGCTAAAGGTGTGTGCTACCTGAAATTTTCTATTACAAAATGTGATCAGTCTGAGATAAGTGAGCTTTTAACATCTGCTATTTTTAATGTTACGTTTTAACATTAACATTGACCAATGTTATCTAATGTGGGTCAGTATTATTCCATTCTCACTGGGTCATACTTGTAACAAGTGGTGGTGTGAAAATTTGGTTGGCTTCAATTTGTTTGGAGTTTTATAAGCTAATAAAATTGTTCAGCGGCGGAACTTGACGGAGAATAAAACAGGCTGCGTCCCACACCACATAATGCTGTACTGAACAGTTTGTCAAATCAGAGAAACCTGGGTGTTTCTGCTGTAGAGAATTAAGACAAAATATATACGATGTTAAAAGGACAGCTGTGTATGTTCGGAAAAAAGATCAACACTATGACTTCATTTGGAACCAAGTGGAGCGCTATTGACTAAAAACATTCCAGAAAAAGTTGGGACATTTTGAAAATTCAATAAAACAAGTTGTTGTGAATTTTATAATATGAATTTTTTTGCCTGCAACACACTTCAACAAAGTGACATTTTAGTATTATGATTGGGTAAGAAGAGAGGATCCATTAAAAACTCAAGTTCAAAATAAAACTTTTTCAACAAGACTGCAATTCCAGGACTTTTCCCAACTACTGTACATGATATTGTGAAAAGATTCAAGGAATGTAGATAAATCCCAGTCCGTGAAGGGCAAAACCAGTGTGTGACTTACGAGTCTTCACATTTACATTACATGAGAAACCGTTAGGCTACTGTGACAAATATAACCACATAAGCTCAGAGGTACTTGTGGTAAACAGTGGTAAATTAACACGTGAGACCACTGCAAAGGAGTTCACAGTTCAGCTTGTTTTCAGGTAAAATGGACATTAAATTTTTTGTGCCGAACACTAAAAGGCCATCCAGACCGTTATCAGTAAAAGATGCAATAGCCAACATCTGTCATGGTTCGGGTACCATTGCAACATACGTCTCTCTTAAATCTCAAAAAACACCTTTATGTCAAAGTGATGTTTTTTTCCTTGGAAGTCTATGATTTTTTTCAGTTAGACAAAGCATGTGTGTGCTTGATTGGCCTGCCTGCATTCCAAATCTGTATCCTATTAAAGATGTATAGCACATCATGAAGAGAGGAACCAGACAACGGAGACCACAGACTGTTACGAAGCGGAGGACTCGTATCAAGCAAGAATGGAGAACAACCCAACTACAAAACTGCATCAATTTGAGTCCTTTTGTTTCCAAACAATTAAAGTCTCATTAATAGGAAAGGTGATGAACACATGTGAACACACCTCAGTCCCAACATTTTTACTAAATACAATAAAGTTGATCAGTAAATTCATTGGAATTTTTTATCTTCTTACTCGTCAGTTAAATAAAGATTTAATAGAACTAACAAAATCACAGATTCTTCTTTTTACTGCACTTTACAAACCATCACAACTTTTCTGTAAATGGGGTTTGTATAAGAGAACAGCAGCAGTGCATAATAATCACCTCAGAGTGAACTGAACTAAAGGTTAACACATTGTGTTGCTTGTTTTAAAGATTTATAACTACTACTAGTGCAGCTTTTAATGCAGGACCACGTTCAACCCAAAGCCAAAACCCAATAAATCTACTCGAACACCCTGAGCAAGTCACAAAATTAACACCCTGCCGAGGGATCTCTCTGGATCCCAATCTTCTTGGCATCCGAGGAGCTGGCATCTCAGATGATCACTGCTGCTGTATTCAAATCCATCACGCTTTGATAATGATCTAGTGGAACTGTAGTGGTCTATTTATACTCGACAACGAGAAGCCGGTTTAACTTTGCAGTCGTGTCCTAAAACTTGTGCACACAGTTCTCATTGTAATGAAGCACCTTTATGAGAAACCAGCAAATCAGGAGCACAAAACCAGTTGGACAAACCAGAAATAAAAAGGCCCATCCCATTACAATAAAAATACACAGTAAAAAAAAAAATCTTTTATGTTGAATACACATTACACATGCTGGGTAAACAAGGGCGGAATTTAAAAAGTGGATTATGTAGCCTAAAGCCTTTACGACAGTAAGTGTGTATATGTGTCTCTGGATACCTGGTCATACAACCATGAAAAGACTGGTTTTGCTGCATCCTGACCAGATTACAATTTGAATCGGTTCATGCCGCTGTAAGCAAACATGCTGCCAGTCTGCTTTGCAGTTTATAATACATGATATTTCCTTTTTTAGCACAGTATGCTTTTTAATTTAAACACTGCAAATTTTTAAGAAAAGGAAGTGCCTAAACAATAAAAACAAAGAAATCACAGTTCCATTTATGCTGTCGGGTAAAAAAAAAAATCATTTTGATTCATTTCCAACAGCTGACGATCATTTAAATTGAGGGTGGAGCTAATAGGAGTTCAGACTGCTGATTTGAAACACAGTCTTACCCACCCTCAGTGCACATGAGCCAGTTCTGTGTACAAACACATTCAGAGAGAAAGCATTACTGTTCTAATGTCTAATCCGAACAGAAAACATTGATTATCTGCTTATCATTTTAAACATGAATGGCAGAACTATTACACATTAGAATTGGTGTCAGTATGGAGTCTGACTGCATATATGAGAGTGTTTTTTTTAATCTTACATTTCACAAAATTGGTCAAAACATCCATGTATATTGTTTTCCAACAAACAATATACACACATGATGCAGAGGTCTCTAAAACTCATGTATTAAATATGAAATGCTTGGTGTTTTAGGGTAAAGCATTAATTATTAATAACTCCATCGCCCACTCGCCAGTGAAAAGACTTTTCAGTATTGGAAAGTGTTGGGAAATATGCACATCACGTGCAAGCTTCACTTACACAGATGATCTGTCCTTATTCGAATAGCTGCTCTGGATAATTTGTATGAATGAGCACACACACACACAAACACCTTTTGTACATGCGACTCCTCATGCACCACTTGATTACAAACTTTGAGTTGAGTTGAATGTAATCCACTTCAACTGCATCTCTCACACATGGACATGATATTAAAACCATTCCAGTCAGTGAATTTTAAATAAGTCGCTGGTTTTGGTATCTTCATGCACACACCATTATTATTATACTAAATCTAGAGTCGTTTAGATATCATAAACTCTAAGGTGCATGCAAAGTCTACAATTTGAAACTTGTTCTTCATTTGTAACCAATTTAACTCAGCTTTTATTTGAATAGAGAGTTTGGAAAGCTATTTTAAAGATGAAGTGAATGACAAAGGGGGCACCGATAGTAACACGTGTACCTAACAGCTCCAGTAGCACTTATCTGTTAGATGACATACTGGCATGATGACACTACCTCCTAAACCATTACAGTAGATGTACTGGTTGATCCAAATGGCTCCAAAACGTGAGAAATTGAACAGGTGTGTGGGGTACTGCGATAGACTGGTACCCTGCCCATGTGGTTTTAGACCCATCACTACCCTGATCAAAAT
Source organism: Trichomycterus rosablanca (assembly GCF_030014385.1). Lineage (NCBI taxonomy): Eukaryota > Metazoa > Chordata > Actinopteri > Siluriformes > Trichomycteridae > Trichomycterus > Trichomycterus rosablanca. The sequence continues at coordinate 45,395,076 of NC_085989.1, read as the reverse complement.
AAAGCAGTAATTGAATGTAGATTAATGTTGTTTTAACATTAACAGTGGGGCAGTGGTAGCTCAGTGGAAAAAGGTAATGGACTACTATTATTTACACTCTATATGCTTCCACTAGGTGAAATTATTCATAAACATGGCATAAACTTTCACTGCTATGCAGATGACACACAGCTGTATATATCAGCCAAACCAAATGATACTGACACAATCAGTAAGATAGAAGATTGTGTAAACGACATAAAAAACTGGATGTCGTGTAACTTTCTTTTACTTAATTCAGATAAAACAGAGGTTTTACTTGTTGGCTCTAAAGCTGCAAGAGACAAATTGTCTAACCTGGTGCTAAACTTAAACACGTTCTCTGTTACTCCCAGCCCAGATGTAAAAAACTTAGGTGTCACAATAGATTCAGATCTCTCATTTGATACACACGTTAATAATATTACTAGAGTTGCTTTCTATCATTTGCGTAACATTTCTAAAATAAGAAATATACTATCTGTTAATGACGCCGAAAAACTGATCCATGCGTTCATAACTTCTCGGTTAGATTATTGTAATGCTCTTCTAACTGGATGCTCTGGTAGATCCTTAAACAAACTCCAGTTAGTTCAAAATGCAGCAGCTCGAGTGCTAACTAGAACTAAAAAATTTGACCATATTACTCCTGTTCTATCATCTCTACACTGGCTGCCAGTTAAATTTCGCATTGATTACAAAATACTTTTACTAACTTATAAAGCGCTACATGGTCTGGCTCCACAGTATCTGAGTGAACTTATTAATCACTACAGCCCAGCGCGTCCACTTCGTTCACAAGATGCAGGGTTACTTATAGTTCCTAAAATTAAAAAGATCACGGCTGGTGGAAGAGCGTTTTCCTACAAAGCTCCACAACTTTGGAATAATCTTCCTGCCTCTATTCGGGATTCGGACACAGTCTCAATGTTTAAGTCTAGACTGAAAACATATTTATTTTCTCAGGCTTTTGATTAGTATAGACAAAGGCGCAGAGCTTGGGGGTTCTTGGTCATAGAAACTTGTGGTGATCAGGGATGTTGGGTTGCTGTCGTTCTGCCTCTCTTGTCCGATCACTCAGGTTTGGTGACGGTGGGGAGATGGGCGCTGATGTCCTGTGAAAACCTTCATGACCTTGTTACCTGCTCGCTCTCCCTTTTAGTTATGCTGTAATAATTAGGGCTGCCGGAGTCTAAAACTCTCTGTAAAACTGTTTGTCAACTAGCATTGTACATTATTAACTACATTCTCTGTTGTTTTACCCCGAGGGCATTCTGATGGAAACCTGTTTACCCGCCGAGGTTAAGGATTGAAGTCGAGACTGCCGGGACAACGATGCTGCTCCTGTCAGATGTGACTGGTCTGGAGTAATTGCAACGACAAGAAATCACTACAGACTTTATTGAAGACTAGAGCGGATAACAACTCTATTATTATTTAATTGTTTATTTATCTATTTATTACCAGTTATGACTTTTAGATCATTTAATTCTGTGTTTGTATGATTTGTGTAAATCGTGTATTTATTTAAAGTATCCTCCAGGCCACCCAAGAAGGATGGGCCCTGCTGAGTCTGGTTCCTCTCAAGGTTTCTTCCTGTAATTTTCAGGGAGTTTTTCCTTGCCACAGTCGCCCTCGGCTTGCTCAACAGGGGTTTTTGTATCTGTTGGTCCTGGATTTTGTAAAGTTGCTTTGAGACAATGTCTATTGTAAAAAGCGCTATATAAATAAAGTTGACTTGACTTGACTTGACTAATCAGAAAATTGTTGGTTCAAGTTTCCACTGAAATATTAAAAAAAGCAAAACGCTCTACATAGAATCTGGTGCTGTAACGAGTGGCAATCAAGCACCTTCACTGTGGCAAAGCCGACCTCAAAACCTGGAGGAGAAATCTAACGCACAGCTTCACCTACCTGTTGTTCAAGGTCTCTGCAGCGCTGGGACGCATCGTCCTTTTCATCCAGCTCCTCACTCAAAAAATAATATTTTCTAGACTAGAGAGAGATAGAGGGATAGAGAGAGAGATAAGGCAGAGAATCAGAGTAACATAACGTATGGCTCTGCCTTAAAATAATGTCCTACACACTGTATTTCCAATAATCTCATACCTGGATGTTTGCTAAGTGTACTGATAAGGTCACAATATACAGTAATTATATATTATAGGTACTCTAAAGTACAATACAATACACATCCAGATCCAGAACTATATATTCAGAACTATCCATTCATGATGTACCGGACCCACAAGAGCCTGACCAGAATAAACAGTTAATAAATATTGACAGTGGCACTATGTTCACCCGTGTGTGTGTGTGTGTGTGTGTTTACAGAACTAAAGGGGTTACTTTGAGACAGCTTATAAGCACAGAAGGGTACTTACTTGGTAGTCGAAGTCTCCGTAGGTGTCTGGGCTTCCTGACTCCACAGACTCCTTGGTCAGTAGCTGGAAAGTAAATATAACACACAGATACACACATGTCGTCACTTGGGAGGGCTGTCACTTTGTGGCTGAGTTGCTGTGGTTTCTAAATGCTTACAGTTGGTCATGGAGTATCTAAAAGAGAAGAAGTTTCACCAAGGTGGCATCCTGTTACAGCACCACACTGGAATTCAGTGAGCTCTTTTGCAAATGTTTGTAAAGGCAGATTGCACGGCTTGGTGCTTGATTTTTTTTTTGGAAAATGGGACTGAATGAAATACCTGAATCCAATAACTATTTATTTATTTAGTTGTTTTATGCCGTGCTTACACCATGGTTATATTAAGGCAGGAAGGGAAGATAATTCTCGTGTCAGTCTATCATTCTTGTCAAGTGTTCTTATGTTGTTCTTTGAATTCAATGATTAAGAGGTGTGTCCATATCATGTACGTGTGTCTCTTATTAAACAGAACAAAGAGCGACAGCTGAATAGCCCAGCATACCTCTTGAATAGCCGTCATGACCACGTGCTGGACAGACTCCTCGAGAGTCATAATCTGCTGAATGTGTTCTGCAGGGGGGAGAAGACAAGAGTTACACCCACAGTGAGAATCTCACCAATCTGCCAACAACTGTTCATGTTACACACGTGCACCACAGTCACCACACCAACAATCAAGCTGCTTAGTAGCCTGGTTCACCTTGCTTCTTCTCACAGCTGACGGCACAGCCAAGCACCAACTGAACCAGCCGACCCAGCTCGGTCACGTCCCCCATCTCTCCAATGAGAGGAACATCCGGAACATGTTCTTCTGAGACCTGCTGCCCCAGAACCTGCAAGAAACAGAGAGCGAGTGCTGAATATTGATTAGATGCAGTTAATCTTTTAACCATTTGCTAACGTTCAAATAAATATAAGACGAACACACCATGTGGCCAGAAGTATCTGGACACCTAATCATGACATCCCATTTTAAAAATGACGACCACTATGTGATCTTTTCAGCTAGAACAGCAGCCACTCTTCTAAGAAGGCCTCTCACAAGACTTTGAAGCTTGTCTGTAGGAATTTGTGCCAGTTTGTTAAAAAGAGCATTTGTATGGCTGGGTACTGATTTTGGTCAAGAAACCCTTAGTTGATGTTCCAGTTCATTCCACACCTGTTTAGTGGGGCTTAGGTCAGGACTCTGGACTCAGGTTTTTCTGCATGTCTTTACGGATCTTGCTTTAAGCACAGGGGCAGTCATGCTGGAACAGAAAAGGACCTTCCCTAAACTGTTGCTGCAAAGTTGGCAGCGTGTCACTTCCATTAGAGATTTAATACACCTGTTAGCAATTGTTGTAGATGAAACACACGAATTAAGAATTAATTAAGAAGGGGTGTCCCAATACTTTTGTCCATATATCGCATATGAGGTGTAGCAGTAGCAGACGTTCTAACGTGCAAAAATGCAAGGCATTAATACAATAACTGGGTCTGATAGTGTCAGATCTGCAATTTAAGTCACTGTAACTCCTCTGTTGGTCCGTACCAGATGCCATAGCTTTAATGTCATCAATCATCAGTGAGTCTCTACCATCAGCCCAGCATTTAGTAGAAACTTTTCTCTAAAGTGACTTACAGTTATGACTGATACAATGCAAGCAAAGGAAGGCTCAGGGGCCCAACAGTGGCAACTTGGTGGTGGTGGTGGGGCTTAAACCGGCAACTTTCTAATTACTGGTGCAGTACACTAAACTACCACTAAACTGATTCCTTATCATTACATGCTCAAATGTTATGAAAATGGCACTGTCACGCACAGTTTAGAGGGAGGCCCTAATGTTTTGGCTCATCAGAGTAGAACATGGAAATTAATATTTCCCACTATTCAGTCATGATACTCACATCGTGATAATACTCCATCATGCTCTGTAGAATCTTCTTCAGGTTGCTCACCTGATGACACACACACACAAACACACATTTACACAGTTGTTTAAGCCCTAGCCTTAATTGTTACCTGGTTTGTCTCCATAGATGCTGTACTTTAACTAATAAACAATAAAACATAAAGCTGTGGCTATTAGAAAAAATTAGGAGTGGCACTCAAAGGAAGAAGGCAGGAGGAGACGATCGCTCAGGTACCTTAAGCCTCCAGTTGTCCCCGTTCTCCTCTTTTATTCTCCCGAGCCATGTCTTGTTAAACCAGGACGGGTCTCTGAAAGTGCAAGAAGATTAAACAGGTCACTCACAGTAAATGGACAAAGGTTTAGGGACATCCTTCTAATTATACAATTATTGTGTAATGGGCCAGTGATAGCTCAGTGGGTAAGGTACTGGACTAGTAAACAGAAGGTTGCCGGTTCAAGCCCCGCCACCACCAAGTTGCCACTGTTGGGTCCCTGAGCAAGGCCCTTAACCCTCAATTGCTCATAGTGTTCCGCTCATTCTGTAAGTCGCTTTGGATAAAGGCGAAAATGTAAATGTAAATTGTGTTTCAGTCACAGCAATTGACAACAGGTGTAATAAATCAATTATATAAAGGAAATGATATGCTTCTAACTTTTCAGGAACAGTTTAGGAAAGGCCCTTTCCTGTTCCAGCATGATTGTGACCCTGTGCACAAAACAAGCTCTAAACAAGTTTATTAACTGGAATATCTGAGGGCCTTTCAATTCATCCTTAAAGTTTAAAATGGGGTTGAAGTCAGTGCAGGTTTGAGTTCCTTCAAACCAAAATCATTACACCATGACTTCACAGACATCGCTTTGAGAGCAAGGGGAAAGGCACACTGGAGAAGGAAGGAAGCTTTCGCAAACTGTTGCTACAAAGTTGGGAGCATAGGATTTATTTTCTATAATAAAATTTACACCTGCTAGCAGCGGGTGTGGCTGTAATACTGAAACTCGATCATTAAAAAAAGATGTGCAAATACTTTTGGCCATATAGTGCAGTTTACTATGGCGTATTCAGGGTAACTACATTATGCACCAATACACCGTATATACAATTTACAGACTGCTGAATCTTTTGGTACGCTAGCATTATATATATTGCTTTTTAAAAAGAAAAAAAAAAAACATTTATGCATTTATCTTAAAGCAACTTACAACTGTGACAGTACAATAGGAGCAATTGAGAATTAGGGGGCCTTGCTCAGAGGCCCAACAGTGCAGTGGTAACTTGGCTGTGTTGGGACTTAAGTGACTTTCTGATCATTAGTCCAGTACCTTTACCATCAAGCTGCCATAGCAGGTACATAAAGAAAATGTTTTTGCTCCGGATTCCAATATTAAATAAAAAAAAAAACCACATTTTAATACATCAAAAAATAAAGAAATTAACTTCTGAATGTTGCACTGAATGATATAAAAGTTGCTTCATAAAAACACCCCCAATCCAAAACTGCGAGACCAGGGACTTTATTGACTTGTTTTCTAAACAATCCTTGTTGTTCCAGAGCAAAACTAAGCAGATTTCAGATACTAAACATATTTCAGCTGATAAATTACATTACTGATAGGAAGAAAATTTCATTTTGGGTTCTTAGGGCTTTGTGAAGTAACCACATTCTCAAGGTCGCTTTGCTAAAACTGCTGACGGCTGTGTCTAACAGTTTAACAAAATAGTCTTTCCTCACTGTTTTGCTGACGCTTGGTTAAAACATACAAAAAACAACTAGTCATGACAATGAAGCAAACAAATTCAACCCAACTGTACACACACACACACACACATCTTACATTTTGTGCAGCACATGAGCGATGGCCACTCCATTGGTTAAGTCCTGCTTGCTTGTACATGATGGCACCTGGAATGTCTGCAGCTAAAGTTCAAATAATAAAGAAACAAAATGTAATAAGGTCAAACATGAATACATGATCGCTGTAACACTGCTGTTGGTAAAAAAAAAAGAAAAGCCGAAATAGTTTATGATGCTGGTGCTTTGAAAAACATAGAATAGACTTGAACTTTTTATAAACAGGCATCAGAGAAACTACTTTTATACTTAAACTCCAGGACATGACCTGCAATGTTCCAACTCTGTCATTAACATTTTTTTTTACAGAGACTAATCCACCCACACTAAAACTAATAACTGCCATTATTAGTCAACTGTCAACTAACAAACTTACAGAACTGCTTAAAAACACATTTTCTTTGAGACACTGATAGACCTGAAACTGTTAAACCTTGAGCTTGAAGGGCCAACTGTAAGAGTTTAAAACTTTTCCTTGGTTCTTTCTTGACCATTTGAACAATGCTGACTATTCAATCTAGGGCCAACATTTCTCTGGAGACCACGTCTAAACATGTTGGCTACAGTGCCTTGGACCTTTGATATTGGCAACATCATGCTCTTTAGAGATGGTTTATTTTCAATGTGATACCCACAGTAACATGAAACAGCTTTCCTTTAAACTGAATTGGCTACATGAGTAAATATAAGATTAAAAGATTTGTAAGCATACTTCAATCAAAACAGTCTGATCAAAACATTACCACAATACAAAGATTATCCTTTCAAAGAATAATATATACCAATAATTTTGCCCAAGCTACGATAGAAGTTTGTAGAATAGGCAGGAATTCTTTGGAACACTATTGGAAGCAAATGGTGGTTTATTACTTGAATAAAACACCAAAATTAACTGCCAGATGTGTACGTGTTGCATACAGACTACTACAATCTCTTTATATTCAAACAAGCAGTTATAAAATGTGTGGATTTTGTATTGTTTAATTTAAAGCCTTTAAAGTGAAGTACCACACTGTATGCTTGGGTGACCACAACTGCAGTCTGCATTTTTCTTTTGCATGTCCATGTATTACGATAAACTACTAATGACTGTGTTTATATGAGGGATCTTCAGTTTCTGCACTTTTATATTTTGGTTGGAAATGAGGAGGGTGGTAGTAATTAGGGGTGTAACGATGCACCACAAGACAGTTAATAACCGATTCAAAAATTCCACAATTCAAATCTATTTGACATGTAAAATGAATTGATATTCACTTTAAACAGCAGAGGGCACTGGCGCTATACACCACGCCTGGTTGACGTTACTGGCGCTATTTTTATAAAAAATAAATTAATTTTTTTAAGAGAAATAATAAATGGAAACTTTGTCATAATTTGTCTTCAATTTCAGTAAAAAAAAAAAAATCAGGAAAAAGTCGTATCGTGAAAGATCGTAAAGAAGCTTTAAGGGGAAGATGATTTTCATATGATGATGATGTGAAAGCAGTGGTGCATCAGTGGCTACGTGCTCAACCAAAATCATTTTTTTGCTGATGGCTTTAAAAAGTGGGTACGACGCTGGAAAAATGCATAGAAAGGTGATGTAGAAAAGTGATGTCATTTGTTTTTGAAATTCTTAGTGTGGAAACTTTTTGAAAAACCCTTGTATAAATATAAATATTGTGTATATACAAATAGAAATGAACCAGGCGGGTTATTACAAAAGATATGAATTAATTTTGCTCCGAAGTTCCAGAGATTGCTGACATATCTGACTGCACTGATAAGACATCTGGTTGATTACAAAATGCCTTAAAGGCAGAAAGCAGAAGACTTTGACCCTGTGAGTGGGACTGGATTCACCAATCATGCATTAAGGTGGATAAATAAGTACTGGTAATCTTACACAAGATTAGCAGAACAATAAAGTGTTATTATGTGTGACCCTCATAAGTTGATTTATTTATTTATTAGGATTTTAACGTCATGTTTTACACTTTGGTTACATTCATGACAGGACAGGTAGTTACTGGTTACACAAGATTTATTAGTTCAGGTTTTTAATATCAAACACATTCATGGATAATTTTGTATCTCCAGTTCACCTCACTTGCATGTTTTTGTACTTTAGGAGAAAACCGGAGCTCCCGGAGGAAACCCATACAGATACGGGTGAACATGCAAATTCTGGACCATGGGAATCAAACCCAGTACCTTCTTGCTACCCACTGAGCCACCCGGACACTCATAAGTCCGAAGTGAATTAAATGTATAATATATTATATTCTTGACAGCATCGAGTTTGTGTTTGCTAAATGTCCAGCTGGATTGAGTGCCTGGAGTTAAGTGCACATATCTACGATGTTTGTGCTGTAATACATTTTAAACCTACAAAAGCACTTTAGAAATGAAACTCTGATTTTCAGAACTAAATCCAGGGTGCCCAGGTAGCACACCAGCGCAGAGATTCGGAACTCCTCGGTTTAAAACTTGGTGTTGCCGACGGTCGGCTGGGTGCCATCTAGCGGGCATGATTGGCAGTGCCTGCAGGGAGGAATGACCGGAATATGTGGGCGGGGTCTTCAAATGCTTTGTGTAAGGACCCTGAATTGCGGATAGAGGCGCCTGTGCAGAGTGTATGGGTGGAAAAGGGTTCCGTTAAGGGCTGCGTGCGGGTCAGAGGAGGCGCGAGCAGCAATATACCCTCCTCAACTGCAAAAAAATCAGGGATCCTCAGCAGTGGAAGACAAATTGACTACATTAAAATTGGGAGAAAAACACATAATATATATATACAGTGTATCACAAAAGTGAGTACACCCCTCACATTTCTGCAGATATTTAAGTATATCTTTTCATGGGACAACACTGACAAAATTACACTTTGACACAATGAAAAGTAGTCTGTGTGCAGCTTATATAACAGTGTAAATTTATTCTTCCCTCAAAATAACTCAATATACAGCCATTAATGTCTAAACCACCGGCAACAAAAGTGAGTACACCCCTAAGAGACTACACCCCTAAATGTCCAAATTGAGCACTGCTTGTCATTTTCCCTCCAAAATGTCATGTGATTTGTTAGTGTTACTAGGTCTCAGGTGTGCATAGGGAGCAGGTGTGTTCAATTTAGTAGTACAGCTCTCACACTCTCTCATACTGGTCACTGAAAGTTCCAACATGGCACCTCATGGCAAAGAACTCTCTGAGGATCTTAAAAGACGAATTGTTGAGCTACATGAAGATGGCCAAGGCTACAAGAAGATTGCCAACACCCTGAAACTGAGCTGCAGCACAGTGGCCAAGATCATCCAGCGTTTTAAAAGAGCAGGGTCCACTCAGAACAGACCTCGCGTTGGTCGTCCAAAGAAGCTGAGTGCACGTGCTCAGCGTCACATCCAACTGCTGTCTTTGAAAGATAGGCGCAGGAGTGCTGTCAGCATTGCTGCAGAGATTGAAAAGGTGGGGGGTCAGCCTGTCAGTGCTCAGACCATACGCCGCACACTACATCAAATTGGTCTGCATGGCTGTCACCCCAGAAGGAAGCCTCTTCTGAAGTCTCTACACAAGAAAGCCCGCAAACAGTTTGCTGAAGACATGTCAACAAAGGACATGGATTACTGGAACCATGTCCTATGGTCTGATGAGACCAAGATTAATTTGTTTGGTTCAGATGGTCTCAAGCATGTGTGGCGGCAATCAGGTGAGGAGTACAAAGATAAGTGTGTCATGCCTACAGTCAAGCATGGTGGTGGGAATGCCATGGTCTGGGGCTGCATGAGTGCAGCAGGTGTTGTGGAGTTACATTTCATTGAGGGACACATGAACTCCAATATGTACTGTGAAATACTGAAGCAGAGCATGATCCCCTCCCTCCGGAAACTGGGTCGCAGGGCAGTGTTCCTGCATGATAATGACCCCAAACACACCTCTAAGACGACCACTGCTTTATTGAAGAGGCTGAGGGTAAAGGTGATGGACTGGCCAAGCATGTCTCCAGACCTAAACCCAATAGAACATCTTTGGGGCATCCTCAAGCGGAAGGTGGAGGAGCGCAAAGTCTCGAATATCCGCCAGCTCCGTGATGTCGTCATGGAGGAGTGGAAAAGCATTCCAGTGGCAACCTGTGAAGCTCTGGTAAACTCCATGCCCAGGAGAGTTAAGGCAGTTCTGGGAAATAATGGTGGCCACACAAAATATTGACACTTCAGGAACTTTCACTAAGGGGTGTACTCACTTTTGTTGCCGGTGGTTTAGACATTAATGGCTGTATATTGAGTTATTTTGAGGGAAGAATAAATTTACACTGTTATATAAGCTGCACACAGACTACTTTTCATTGTGTCAAAGTGTCATTTTGTCAGTGTTGTCCCATGAAAAGATATACTTAAATATCTGCAGAAATGTGAGGGGTGTACTCACTTTTGTGATACACTGTATATATATATATATATCAGAGATGGGGACCTGTCTGAAGGCACACACAGCGACTTGGACTCAATTGGTTTCAAATGACTCGGACTCGACTCGTGACTCGCAAAAAATTACTTGTGGACAACAAAAGTCAGCAACATTAATTACATGTGACAATAATATATATACAGGGGTTGGAATAAATAACACCTGTCATTTTGGTGTGGGAGGTTTCATGGCTAAATTGGACCAGTCTGGTGGCCAATCTTCATTAATTGCACATTGCACCAGTAAGAGCAGAGTGTGAAGGTTCAGTTAGCAGGGTAAGAGCACAGTTTTGCTCAAAAAATTACAATGCACACAACATTATGGGTGACATACCAGAGTTCAAAAGAGGACAAATTGTTGGTGCACGTCTTGCTGGCGCATCTGTGACCAAGACAGCAAGTCTTTGTGATGTATCAAGAGCCACGGTATCCAGGGTAATGTCAGCATACCACCAAGAAGGACAAACCACATCCAACAGGATTAACTGTGGACGCAAGAGGAAGCTGTCTGAAAGGGATGTTCGGGTGCTAACCCGGATTGTATCCAAAAAACATAAAACCACGGCTGCCCAAATCACGGCAGAATTAAATGTGCACCTCAACTCTCCTGTTTCCACCAGAACTGTCCGTCGGGAGCTCCACAGGGTCAATATACACGGCCGGGCTGCTATAGCCAAACCTTTGGTCACTCGTGCCAATGCCAAACGTCGGTTTCAATGGTGCAAGGAGCGCAAATCTTGGGCTGTGGACAATGTGAAACATGTATTGTTCTCTGATGAGTCCACCTTTACTGTTTTCCCCACATCCGGGAGAGTTACGGTGTGGAGAAACCCCAAAGAAGCGTACCACCCAGACTGTTGCATGCCCAGAGTGAAGCATGGGGGTGGATCAGTGATGGTTTGGGCTGCCATATCATGGCATTCCCTTGGCCCAATACTTGTGCTAGATGGGCGCGTCACTGCCAAGGACTACCGAACCATTCTGGAGGACCATGTGCATCCAATGGCGGTGCCGTGTATCAGGATGACAATGCACCAATACACACAGCAAGACTGGTGAAAGATTGGTTTGATGAACATGAAAGTGAAGTTGAACATCTCCCATGGCCTGCACAGTCACCAGATCTAAATATTATTGAGCCACTTTGGGGTGTTTTGGAGAAGCGAGTCAGGAAACGTTTTCCTTCACCAGCATCACGTAGTGACCTGGCCACTATCCTGCAAGAAGAATGGCTTAAAATCCCTCTGACCACTGTGCAGGACTTGTATATTTCATTTCCAAGACGAATTGACGCTGTATTGGCCGCAAAAGGAGGCCCTACACCATACTAATAAATTATTGTGGTCTAAAACCAGGTGTTTCAGTTATTTTGTCCAACCCCTGTGTGTGTGTACGTTCAGATGAAAAACAACCACAGGTTAGCGACTGTATTTTGCTGTTTTACTTCGTGCCTTTTTTATATATATACATATACATAGATATAAATCCAGACTAAATTGCGTGTAAACATACACATAATCCAGATGATATCCAGCAACAACAACAATACTACTACTGCTGAATATAATAATGATGAATTATTGAAAGTCTCAAGGCACAAACATTTAACAGAGCCTTGCTGTATATGGACTGAGATTTCTCTGGATTCCCTCAATCTTTTCACAATATTCTGTATGGTAGATGTTAAAAGATATAAAGTATTTGCAATCTTTTGTTAAGAAATGTTCTTTTTGAGCTATTATTTCAGAAAGTTTGGCACAAGGTGTGAGTCACAACCCACATTTGATTGAAGAGACAGCTGTTTACTGTGGAATGTTTCAAAACGGTGTAACCTCAATACTGGCGCTTGATACTTTTCACCCGTGTGAACATAAACATACGTTGTGAAAAGTGAAAAGTAAACAGGACAGTCGTCCATGGAGCAGGTGCACACCAAGTCCGCAAACTTTTCACTGACATGTTTAGACATTTCGTGTTTACTCCTCCTCGCGCTTCTGTAGCAGTTTACTCAACTTTTAATAAAGTATTTTAGTTCATTTAAATCATCAGAAACACCACAGTGCGTGTAAACTTTAGCTCAATGTGAAGCTACGCTAACCTATGCTAAGCTATAACAGCGGCTGGTTTGACCGGCTGGTTAGCACCTTGCCTACAGCGACCCAACAAGGAAAATAACCCGAGTTTTAATGACTGTAAAACGGGTTAAATATAACTTACCCAGCTGAGTAATGAGTCACACAGCTCGGCTTTATCCACACTCATGATAGAGAAGTAGAAGTAAATAAGCTAGCAGCAGAAGCTAGCGCGCTAACTCTCTCTATATATAACACAACCTGTTGCTACTGAGTGACGCTTCTGCTGCACGCGCTGCTGGTCGCCGAGGCCGCGTCATCAAGCACAGATAGAGCGCGCGCTTTAACCTGCGAGCTTCCGTACATTCAATAATCATCACATAAACAACAACAATAACAACAATAACAACATCAATAATAATGATAATAATGACAACATACATAATAATAATAATAATATTAATAATTTTATTCATCATCATCATCAAGCACAGATAGAGCGCGCGCTTTAACCTGCGAGCTTCCGTACATTCAATAATCATCACATAAACAACAACAATAACAACAATAACAACATCAATAATAATGATAATAATGACAACATACATAATAATAATAATAATATTAATAATTTTATTCATCATCATCATCAAGCACAGATAGAGCGCGCGCTTTAACCTGCGAGCTTCCGTACATTCAATAATCATCACATAAACAACAACAATAACAACAATAACAACATCAATAATAATGATAATAATGACAACATACATAATAATAATAATAATATTAATAATTGTATTCATCATCATCATCAAGCACAGATAGAGCGCGCGCTTTAACCCGCGAGCTTCCGTACATTCAATAATCATCACATCAACAACAACAACAATAACAACAATAACAACAATAACAACATCAATAATAATGATAATAAAGGCAACATACATAAAAATAATAATAATAATTTTATTCATCATCATCATCAAGCACAGATAGAGCGCGCGCTTTAACCCGCGAGCTTCCGTACATTCAATAATCATCACATCAACAACAACAACAACAATAACAACATCAATAATAATGATAATAATGACAACATACATAATAATAATAATAACAATAATAATAACAACAATAATAATATAACAATAATAATAACAACAGCAATAATAATAATAAAACAATAATAATAACAGCAATAATAATAATAACAATAATAATAATAATAACAGCAATAATAATAATGACAATAATAATAATAACAACAGCAATAATAATGATAATAACAGTAATAATAACAACAGCAATAATAATAATAACAACAGCAGCAATAATAATGATAATAACAACAACAATAATAACAACAGCAATAATGATAACAATAATAATAATAATTATTATTATAACAACAACAATAATAACAACAGCAATAATGATAATAACAATAATAATAATAATTATTATTATTATAACAACAACAACAATAATAATAACAGCAATAATAATGATAATAACAATAATAATAATAACAACAACAGCAATGATAATGATAATAACAATAATAATAACAACAGCAATAATAATAATAACAACAGCAGCAATAATAATGATAATAACAACAACAATAATAACAACAGCAATAATGATAACAATAATAATAATAATTTCTATAACAACATGAATAATAACAACAGCAATAATGATAATAACAATAATAATAATAATTATTATTATTATAACAACAACAACAATAATAATAACAGCAATAATAATGATAATAACAATAATAATAATAACAACAACAGCAATGATAATGATAATGATAATAACAATAATAATAATAATTATTATTATTATTATAACAACAACAAAACAACAATAATAACAATAAGAATGATAACATACATAATGATAATAATAATAATAACATTATTAATCATCATCATCAAGCACAGATAGAGTGCACGCTTTAACCCCCGAGCTTTTGTACATTCAATATTCATCATATCAACAACAACAACAATATTAATAACAATAATAATGATAATATAATAATAATGATAATAATAATAATAATAAATGATAATAATCATAACAATAACCTAAATAATAATGTTATTAATCATCATCAACCACAGATAGAGCCCCCGCTTTAACAACAACAACAACAATACTACTACTGCTAATAATAATAATAATAATAATAATAATAATAATAATAATTTCATTGACGATCACAATGACCAAACATTTAACAGAGCATTGCCCTATATGGGCTGAGATTTCTCTGGATTTCCTCAATCTTTTCACAATATTATGTATGGTAGATGTTGAGAAATGTTCTTTTTAAACTATTTTTTTTCATGGAGTGTGGCAGAAGGTGTGAGTCACAGCCCACATTTGTTTAAAAAGACACCTGTTTACTGTTTCAAAACGGTGTAACAGGAATAATCTACAAACTTTTCACTCTTATTTTGCGTCGTCCAAACGTTTTGAGTAGTCTGCAATCAACAAATTGTAATTTTGTTTACATTTACAAACTACAATGAAGTCACATAATAATAATAATACCTGTAAAAACATACCTGTAAATAACATACAGAAATGTGACGGATATAAATGCTTTTAGTACTTAAAGAAAATAAGTCCTGAATTGCAATAGTTGTATTAAAACGCCTTCTGTGTATTCCAGCAGGATTAGCAGATGTAGAGACGACAGTTTCAGTATGACCACTAGGTGGCCCTGTATTATAACATATCCAGTTTTTCCAAACAGCTCTACTGCAGTGTGTGCAACATACTCCCTGGGTGTGGGTACTCTGTTTAGGGCTCATGCCCAGCCACCACTGTTGGGCTCCTGAGCAGGGCCCCTAACACTCAATGTAACTGTCTGCTAAATGTAAAAAATGTAAATTTACCTACTACATAGACCAAGAGGCAGCTGAATTTTGAGTAACCAGTCCAAGTATGCCATGTTTTGGGCAGCACTAAAAAAAAGCTGCATGTACTGAGACATTGTAACAGGGCTTGGTCATGCCTTACTACTGAAGTGCAAAAGATGAAAAGAATAAGAGTACAAATGTTGAATCAACCAAAACACTGTGGCACTAGGGTGAGATTCCAGAAAGCTAAAGAACACTGGCACTGAACGCCAGCGGAGGACGGACCGGACCGGACCAAGCAGCCCAGTATCACGACTACAGAGAAAGCAAGAGGCCAGCAAAGGAGCTGGCAAGTGTGTGAGAGAGAAACCAGTATATATCTAAAACTTCCACCTGGAGCGAATTAATTGCCCTCCGTTGCCCCTCTGCCGGCCAAAATGCAACGCAGAAGGACACGACTCTTAATATGACTCACTGCCAAACTCATTCAGCAGATGAGCCACGTTACAGGCATTCATTTTTTACTAACTGCTTTATTCTGATTGGGGTCCCGGTGGGTGCAGTGCGTTTATACCCTTTTGTGAGAAAACTAGTCCATCGCATGGAAATAAACACCCACGCATTTACTCTATTACATACTCCTATGGATTATTTAAAAAGCCAAAAGTTCTGCATGTTTTGGCAAGTTAGGAAGAAATCCCTCCTTTATTGTGAGAATGTGTTAAACTCCACACAGAAGCAGGAATCAAACCCAGGCTCTCAAGACCCATTGCTGTGTGGCACCAACTTTACTTTACTATATGCATTGCCAATAAAATTCAATAAAAATTATATATTTAATTATACATTTTTAAGTATTTATTTATTTATCAGAATTTTAACGTCCTGTTTTACAGACTTTGGTTCCATAAATGACAGGACAGGTAGTTACTGCTTACTCAAGATTCATCAGTTCAAGTTTTATGATTTTGTGTCTCCAATCCATCTGACTGCACGTCTTTGTACTGTGGGAGAAAACCGGAGCTCCCAGAGGAAACCCACACAGACACGGGGAGAACATGCAAACTCCACACAGAAAGGATTAAATAAAAATATTTTTTAAATGCAGTGTGTTTAATGCACAGTTTTGGGCTTAGTTTGTAGTTTTGTAGTTTGTATATGAGCGTTTTTCTGCTCCTGCCTGTTCCCGTTATGTTTCAGTGAACAGCATTTAGCATCAAAGTGTCAGGAAGTCGGAGACGTTGACAAGTTACACTGCTGTGAAACTAACTTCCTCAGAATAACATGCATCTAGACACGTCTCTCTCTCTCTCTGGTTTTAAAAATCAAAATCTCTCTCTCTCTCACTTCCTTTTGAGTCACCCAAATAAACCAGCAGCTTCCAGATCGTCTTGCACCTTCCAAACCCTACCCTCTTTCTTTTTTTCTTTACTCTTACCTGTTTGGCAGCACACCTTAACGTCAGTCCTACTTCCTGTCCCTCCCATCTAGCTCCGTCAATCATTACATGCAGCTGTACGTGCACACATTGCCATATTTGTACATGAACCTTACACTTCAGGTGTCAGCACATTTTTTAAAACTCTTCATCTCTGTTGAGCCCTTTTACTTTACAGTTAGAAACAGCAAGAATTCATCCACTTTTGTTTTTATATAATGCACAAATTCAAAAAAAGTATTTCGAGTCTTTTATCAGTATTTACTTGTAAACAGCATAAAAACAGATAATTAATGTTCTACCTTATTAATTCCATTGATAGTTGTTAACATATTCTAAATCTGAATGTAATGCCTGTGTAAAAATGAACATAAATAAAAGGCTTACAAAGGCAAGTTAAGAAATACGTGGGATCTTTCTTGGTTGGAAGCTGTGAGGGTGGGTGGAGCAGTAATTGGTCGTGTCTGAGAGACTGAGAGAGCTTATAGTCCGGATTTAGCACCATCTGATTTCCACCTTTTTGGATGCTCATAGAAGCTTTAAGGGGAAGAAGATTTTCATGTGATGATGATGTGAAAGCAGCGTTGCATCAATGGCTACAGGCTTAACCAAAAACATTTTTTGCTGATGGCATTAAAAAGTTGGTCTGATGTTGGAAAAATGCATCGGAAGGTGAACATGTAGAAAAGTGATGTTACGTGTTTTTAAATTCTTAATAAATAGAGTTTTAAAAAGTGCAGAAACTTTTTGAAGAACCCTCATAATAATATAGAAAGTAAGACAGAAGTCTGCAGTCACTTAAAAAAAGTGAGCAAGATGGCCTGAAAACAGCAGGAACAACAGTTACACTATAAACAGTTCTCCACAAACTGCACCACAATCATCTAAGTACAGTATGTACAGTAGTACAGTATGTATATTTAAATATACAATAATTTAAGTATATCAAATAACAAAAACCTGAAGGGGCTAAACAATTTACCCTGACTGTATACTGAAATCTAAAGACAAAAGACAAATGACATAAATAAGGTAAAAGTAAACAGTGTTTTGTTTAGTAAGGTGTAGGAGCTCTATGAGCCACAAGAACAGCTTTTGTGTGCCTTGGCATCGATTCTACAGCTACCAGGAACCAAACGTCCAGTCTGATTCATTTCTCACCCGGGATTTTATTACCTGATCTATCACACAGTAGGAGTTACAGTAACCCCATACAGCCTTCAGCAGGGATTTATAATCCACCATCCAGCTCCTGCACCCCTCAGAAGTGATTTATAACAACCCATTCACTTCTAAAACCTTCAACAAGGGGTATTTATTTACCCAATATAATGCTTCATCTACACCTATACCCCTCAGTAGGACAGTAGGTGGCTCGGTGGGTAGCACTGTCGCCTCACAGCAAGAAGGTCCTGGGTTTGACCCCCAGGTGGGGAGGTCCGGGTCCCTTCTGTGTGGGTTTCTTCCAGGAGCTCTGTTTTCCTCCCACAGTACAAAGACGTGCAAGTAAGGTGAATTGAAGACACAAAATTGTCTATGACTGTGTTTGACTTTAAAGACTTGATAAACTGATGAATCTCGTGTAACCTGTAACTACCTGTCCTGTCATAAATGTAACCAAAGTGTGTAAAACATGACATTACAATCCTAAAAAACTAATAAATACCCTTCAATAAGGGTTACAATACCCCACAAACACCCCTCCAGTGTCAGTAGAGGTAATAATACTAAATCCACCCACCCTTTACTGATGCTTATGATTCATACATCCTCAACAAGTGTTAACAATGCATCATTTACCCATTTACCCCTCAATGGGACATTCTGATATGGCATTTATGCCCACACACTACTCTTATATAATTTTAACACTTACAGTATCCCTCAGTGGGGGTTACAACGACCCAACCATCCTTCAGCAGAAAGTTATAATGGTCTATTAATGACACCCACTCATCAGCTGGGATTTAAAATACTCCATACATCCCTTTACTAGAACTTAGTGGAAGTTTAAATACTCTGTCAAATCCATGCCCTATTTAACTGTACTGAGAGAGGTAAAATGCTTCATCCTTCTATCTCAAATTAGCAGATGAGTTAACATCCACTCTGTAACTGAGGAATATTAAGTTCCATCCACCCCACCCAAGGAAGGGCAGTTAGAATATTTCATCCAGCCATTAGCAGAGGGGTATAATTTTACCCCCACCCATCTGTTCTTTAGTAAGGGCATTACAACATGGCATTACAGCAGGGCATTGCAGTGCTTAATGTAACGCTGTACATACACCAGTCACGACTCTGCTGCTCAGTAATGGGTTATAATTCACCATCCATCTCTTAACCCTAAACCAGGGGTTATAATGGCCAGCAAACAGTTGAAAAGCAGCTCATCAGGGTGGCAGGAGGGGGAGGACTTACTCATCCATTTAGGATACGTGACTAACACCCCTTGGGAGAAGTAGGGGATGGGGGATTTTGGTTGACGACAGGAACAGCTCACTTATTTCTGGCCCTGCACCTTCTACTCCTCTCCAGTTCCCTATTTTACTTTGTTTCCTATTTCTTTTCTTGTCATTCTTCTCTTTTTGCCAGCTTTAATGTACATGCTAATATGCAAACCTTTAAGTGTGAATTTTTTCATCTTTTCATTTTCCAATTACAGTATGATGGTTGCTCTGTAACAAGACGGCATCTAAAACAATTCAAATGTAACTTTAGGAAAGCTGTTCTGTTGTAAATCTCTTGGTCTAAATGTCAAGAACAGAGGCAAGTAGCTTAGAGAATAGTGTAGTATAGTATACACCGATTACATTAAACATTAAAACCACCTCCTTGTTTCTACACTCACTGTACCTTTTATCAGCTTCACTTACCATATAGAAGCACTTTGTAGTTCTACAATTACTGACTGTAGTCCATCTGTTTCTCTGCATTCTTTGTTAGCCCCTTTTCATGCTGTTCTTCAATTGTCAGGACCCCCACAGGACCACCACAGAGCAGGTATTATTTAGGTGGTGGATCATTCTCAGCACTGCAGTGACACTGACATGGTGGTGGTGTGTTAGTGTGTGTTGTGCTGGTATGAGTGGATCAGACACAGCAATGCTAATGGATGTTTTAAACACCTCACTGTCACTGCTAGACTGAGAATAGTCCACCAACCAAAAACATCCAGCCAAACAGCGCCCTGTGGGCAGCGTCCTGTGACCACTGATAAAGATCTCAAAGATGACCAACTCAAACAGCAGCAATAGATGAGCGATCATCTCTGACTTTACATCTACAAGGTGGACTAACTAGGTAGGAGTGTCTAATAGAGTGGACCGTGAGTGGACACGGTATTTAAAAACTCCAGCAGCACTGCTGTGTCTGATTCACTCATACCAGCACAACACACACTAACACACCACCACCATGTCAGTGTCACTGCAGTGCTGAGAATCATCCACCACCCAAATAATACCTGCTCTGTGGTGGTCCTGTGGGGGTCCTGACTATTGAGGAACAGGGTGAAAGCAGGTTAAAACAGCATGTAGAGAAACAGATGGACTACAGTCAGTAATTGTAGAACTTCAAATTGTTTTTATATGGTAAGTGGAGCTGATCAAATGGACAGTGAGTGTTAAAACAAGGAGGTGGTTTTAATGTTGTGGCTGATCGGTGTATAGTATAATTAAATAAAAAAGTAAAAGTATCTTGATGATCTCTGATAATGAAATATATACATTATCAGTGATGACTGGATGACAGCCGAACTTAAGGTGTAAATACATGGAAACAAATATAAAGGAGAGTTATAAACTTGTGTATTTTTATTTATTTTATAGGTGCTCGCAGAAACAGGCTCATCCCCTCCATTGAATAAGATAGGGTTGTATTATATTTAGATAAGTAAATATTAAAACGAGCATAATTGCATTGGATGTATGATGAGCTCAATGATTATTATGGTATTTTAGCTTGTCAAGTGCTTTCGCAATGGTTTCTGGGCAAGGGTTGATGGACGAGGGCTGATGGGGCGGGGGCGAGTTCAAGGTTGACACACGAAAGGGGGCGCGCATCCAAAAAGGTTGAAAACCCCTGGCATAAGCCATGAATAAGAGTTTAGAATCGATAGCTTTAGCATGTTCATATCAACAATGATGGAGCCACAATCCATCATTGCTTATAACGACTTGTGGTGTTTCCTTTTATATCTAACCAGGATCCCCAATTCACCTTTTTATTGTAGGACGCTTCAAAATCGTGTAACTCGAACATTATATAAATTTTCCTCACTTATTTTGCACCATGTTTGATGGTTAATCAATCACATATTCTTAAAAAATGCACCCAACATTTCCAGACATAGGGTGTGTTCAAAAACCTGGTGTGCTCTCTACATAGACAGCATTTTACGTCATCATACGCACACTCCCGAGAAGTAATCTGTTTGAAATCATAGATGCCTTAATATGCTGTCTAGTAAGGTACCTTAAAATTTCAACACTATTTTGACTCAAGAGCGAGTGAGAATCCGATGCTGCCTTAGCGGTAAAGGCAGTCCCAGCATCCATTGTGGCACAACTTTTTTCACAGAAAAATAAAAAAAACATGGAGTACGATGCGGAGAAACGAGTTATTTTCAAACGTAAATAAATTATTATTGAACCAAATTTATTATTATTGTTTACCGAATTTCACCATTTTCGGTACACGAAGGGAGATGTTAGTTGACATGCTAGGGCGTTGTGCCACCTTATGCCATTGGTTTTAATGGCATGCAGCTAACGGTGTTAGCGAAAACTGACAGAATTGCTGTCTGAGTAGTGCGTTCGAATAATATGCCTTATAAGTCATTGACTTATTAGAATCCTCTCTACTGAGGCAGCTGCCTATGTAGGCAGTAAAACAGCAAGGCAGCTCCCTAGGTTTTCAAACACACCCACAGTGTTTGTAGGACATAAACAGAACTTGCTAAGATTTGAACAGTAATGAGAACCTATAGGACGTGATGTAGGAAAGAGCTGGGCAGCTGCTTCCGTCATGATGAAGCCTGATAGACGTCCTTAAACAGCAGGCAGATTCATTTCGCTCTTTGATTGTCTCTCCGCGTCCGTTCACGAATGGAATTTGTGGTTTTGGATGAGACAAGCGCATGTGGTTGCAGCATGAAGAATGCAGGCTATGCGAAGCCACGCCTGAGCACCGAGCGCGGGAATTTGCCCGAGCGTAGGAACTGCCAGAGCACGACACAAACACGCCGTATCGGGGGAAAACCCTGCGCTGATGTTATAAACACCACGATTTCAGACATGAGCTCACGTCGGCTACAGGTGTGTTCCGAGCACGGTAAGGCGTGGCCGGTTAAAATGACTGACATCCCACACGTAGGTCAGGTACGGGATTGATTACTTTGCCATGGGCGAGTTCGTGATAAGAAAATATCTTGCGTAACGAGCACAAGGTGCAGAAACATCCAGATGCGCATGATGGGTCCACCCGGTCATTAAAAGTTTACAGCGTGTTGGCAGCTAAACATCATCTGGCGACTCACGAACAGCACAGGTGCCTGGTCCCAACTTAAAAAGAAGGGAAACGTGTGCCTCATTTAGGAGGATTTTACTTTATCTGATATAACGCAAGGCCAGATGAGAGAGCGCAGCATGACAAACGTATATAGCTGCAACCGCAGAAGGATTTAAAGCAAGATGAAAGTAAACGTTAATCAAAGTCTGTAACAAACCACAGTACATAATACTCGCTTTGATACACTAATGGTGGTGGTGAGAGAAAAAATAAACAAACCCATGAGAATCCCCCTCGAGCACACACAGTCACACACACACACATTAAACACAACACAATCGTTTAGTTATTATTTTAGACTTTTGAACAAAAACTGTTTTTAATGGACAAAGTTGTCCAACACACACATCAGTAATGATTATTTTTTCTACCAGATTACCAAATTTAATCAGTAAGACAGTTTAGCTAACTGAACACAGCCAGGCCTAATCTACCATCAAAAACAAGCAGCTTTGCTATCAGCCAGCCGGTCTCCTGCATGGACACTGCATTGACTGTGTGTCTATAAAGGAGAGACAATGGCTAAAACAGGGTTCCTTGTCTGTCTGTCTGTCTGTCTGTCTGTCTGTCTGTCTGTCTGTCTGTCTGTCTGTTATGTCCTTAACATGTAAAAAAGAACTCAAACCGAGACATGGAGCACTATTATTGCAGTTTAATAAAGTTTTGTTAAGAAAAGTAGCATACAGAACGCTGTGTATATCCAGACTACCCCAGGTAGATAAACACTTCATTTCCCATAATAGATAGTTCACCATACTATATGTCTGTCTGTCTGTCTGTCTGTCTGTCTGTCTGTCTGTCTGTCTGTCTGTCTGTCTGTCTGTCTGTCTATCTATCTATCTATCTATCTATCTATCTATCTATCTATCTATCTATCTATCTATCTGTCTATCTATCTGTCTGTCTGTCTGTCTGTCTGTGTGTCTGTCTGTATGTCTGTCTGTATGTATGTCTGTCTGTGTCTATCTATCTGTCTGTCTGTCAGTCTGTCTGTGTCTATCTATCTGTCTGTCTGTCTATCTATCAGTCAGTCAGTCAGTCAGTCTGTCTGTCTATCTATCTATTGCTCTATCTATCTGTCTGTGTGTCTGTCTGTGTCTATCTGTCTGTCTAGCACTGGGTTCCTGTCCTCATGTTGGTTGGTCATGCTGCTCTGCCGGGCTGAAGGACTTGATGACCTGCCTGGTTTCTCCTCTTGGTCCTTTAGCTGGTGTCATTTTAATCTGGTTTCTAGAAATGTGGTGTCTCTTTTTCTGATCTTGAGAGCTTGGGTCGTTACTCGCTGGTGAATCGAGTAGCTGGTGCAAGTGGCGATTGAGTTACCCTGTATTTCATCTCCAGTTTATCTCTTTTTCCTGGGTTACTGGGTTATCACTGATTATATTGCTCATACTGCTCTCGCGATGTGGGATCACCTGCCTGTGCTTTTCTCTGTTTGTGTAACAGAAACAAGCCTTGTTAACTCTGTGGGTCTGTGGTAGCAGTGAGTAAATGCCAATCTCCAACCTGCCAATCTCTCACAAACACACACACACACACCTCCTCACCCACATGGTAGCAACACATGGGCAGGGAGAGGTGACTCACCTAGCTTCACTTGTTCATCTGTTGCTCTTCTTGAAGCGGCTCACCATGCGTCCCTATTATTACGGCCTCTTCATAATGCCTGAAAACACCAGGTGGGCACAGGCGCTTGGGCAACATGATACACTGCCATTGTCAAACCCATAATGACACACACACACACACACACACACACACACAAAGTTGCTGAATTCAGTGGTTTTACATGTGTTCCCTGCTGACCTGCTGCTGTAGTGCTTTGTTAGAAATGTGGCTAAAGAATCTAAATACTCAAACAACTCTTCCCTGTCTTTAACCAGGATTCAGCGGTCACTTCTTTGACAATATAGTCTGAAATTTTCTCTTGTTTCGAGTGCTTAAAGATGCAAGACTTAACTTTTACAGATTTAAAAACAAAAAAAACAATAAACATTATATGCAAATGACAAAGGAACAATCTATTTATTAAGATGTTGGGAGTCAATACATATTTAAAATTTGAATGAAATGTCATGTTATATATAAATTATCCACTAAGGTTTTCTTAATATCATCAGTTAATGACTTAAAATTTATCTGACATATTTTACTCATTTCATTTTCACATTTTTACCACTAATTTATCCTGGTCTGGGTCACAGTGGTTCTGTTTTTCCTGGAATCACTGGGCACAACGTAGTACCGCACAGATAGACAGACAGACATACAGGCAGACAGTCAGTCAGTCAGACAGACATATAGATAGATAGATAGATAGGATAGTATATACAGTATATGTATCTACCCACATATATCGAGTTTGATTTTATATATATCAAGTTCCATTTTATATATATCAAGTTTTATTATATGTATATTATATGATATAATATACTGTATATCAAGTTTCATTGTGTATATATCAGTTTTCATTCCATATATATCTAGTTTCATTTTATATACATCGAGTTTCATTTCATATATATCAGTTTCATTTTATATATATCAAGTTTCATTATATATATGTAATGTTTAGCCTAAAATTGAATAATGTGTTATAACTAGTTTTATTTCACCTTAGGAACATGGCAGCCGTCCCTCTCTTTTCCATTTTACAGTGATTTTCTGTCCTTGAGACTATTGAAATGTAATTCTCTATATTATGGCTAGGAGTTTGAACAGGTCAGGTTGCAATATGTGCAGAACACAAGACCACAAAAACACGTCTTGTCCACATTTTTGAAGCCCTGCATGCTCTGGTTCCGTCACTTTATCCAATTTCCTTCATATATACTCACCTGCATGCACTCTCCGACCCCTCTGACATCCATCTCTATTCTTCTAGGCTATACACCACAGCGAATAGAGCTTTTAGATTTTAGTGAGGCTGAACCAGATCTATGGAGCACTTTTCCTCTCCATCTCCATGTGTGCACCTCCGTTTGTTACCTCAAACACAACTTAGAACTCGTCTTTTTCAGCTACAGCCACCTAATGATACTATCCTGATTGCCCTTTAATTTAAATTTTTTAGGGCATTTGATGTAATATCATATAAAAAACACACACATATATCCTTCGTTTTACTACATCTTTTAAATATTGTCTTTTATTAAAATTTTATCACTATTCTCACTATTCTCAATATCACTATGTATTTTATATCATAATAAGTTGATGCATAAATAGGGAAAGCTGAAGCTGAGAGGTAGTGTGTGCTTACATACTGTCAACTCTACTGTACAGTGAATCACACTAGCAGTGAAGTGCTTTTTTATAAATGCCTGATCACATTTAGTACTAAAGAACATAAGAAAACGTAATGTACACAACAGAAGTATTTTCTTTTCTTTTAAGATATATAGAAAAATTTAAGTTAAGATATAAAATAGAATATGCGCTCATACACACACACACACACACACACATATGTATATATATATATATATATATATATATATATGTGTGTGTGTATATACTGTATATACTGTATATATATATACAGTATATACATCCATACATCCATACATATATATATATATATATATATATATATATATATATATATATATATATATACACACACACACACACACACACACACACACACACACATATCCACAACTCTGCATTCTGTGTCGATATTGGGTGTAGGTATATAAGTCACCATATTAGTTGGTATAGTTTACTTGAATTCCCCCCACTGGGATCAATAAAGGACTTGTATCTTATGTGGTTTCACTACAGCCACCAGTTGTTATTGGTTGGCCATTTTTAATATATTTTACCAAATATATTATTTGCCATGTAAATCACAGCACTCTCCTGTCCACCCTCTTAGCATAGCAGTGGAGCGGATGGCCTCCTACCTGTGAGGGCGTTCTTACCAGGTATCATAGAGGGCATGTAGATCCCCAAACCTTCATCTTGAGTACCACAGGATTTTGTACACTTACTATCTTGGTAAGGTAAAATCTTCCCATGGCTTCTCTTACCATGCCTATGCTGATGATACTCAGCTCATCCTTTATTCCCCTCCTTCAGACACCCAGGTATCAGCTTACATCTCACATGTCTGACAGATATCTCACTGTGGATATCAGCTCATCATATAAAACTTAACCCCTGAAGTTCTGTCTCCAAGCCAAGATACAGTAGTCATTTCTCTCAATGACTTAATGATCAAACCATGTGACAATGTACAAAACCTTGGTGTTGTCCTGAATAGCCAGTCCCTCTCAACTCATGATTCTTACCAGTTCTCTGTTTGGAAGCCACTCAGATTCTTGTCCAGTCTTTCATTGTCCATCATTCTGAGGCTGGACTACTGTACCACCCTCTTGGCATGTGCTCCCCTGTCCACTATCAGATCCCTGCAAATGATTCCAAATGCAGCTGCCTGCCTGGTTTTCAACCAACCTAAACATTGCCATTGTAGCTCTGTCCTCACTGGCTTCCTGTAGCTGCTCGCATTCAGTTCAAAACAATTATGCTTGGCTACAAAGCCAACCTACCCTCGAACAGCAGTCTTCAACCTTTTTTGCACCACGGACCGGTTTTATTATTTTTTTATTTTTTTTTATTTTATTTAACCAGGAAAATTAATCTCACTGAGATTTACAATCTCATTTGCAGGAGAGTCCTGGCCAAGATAAGCAGCAACATAGTACATAGTTACACCTACACAAACAACATACGACAAACATGAATACATAATATTGACAATACAATGATCATTTAAAACAATTACAAACCGTTTTACCTATGTCCATATTCAACAACATGTTTTTAAAATGACTTAAATTCACCAAATCCTGCAATTTTAAAACATTCTGCAGTATATTCCAGTCTGATGGTGCTGCGTAATTAAAAGCCTGTTTCCCTAATTTCGTGCGTGCCAAGGGGACCTTAAGAAGATACAAGAAGATTCATATAAGATATTATTTCACAGACCGGCGGGGGAGGGAGGATTTAAAATAAAATTATACGACTTGACTGAAATAGGTACATCACGTCCAGAGGAACACACGGATGTTATTAAAAACAGAATCTGTTTTTTTTTTTTTTAATAAAACTTATTTCAGTGTCAATAAAACAGAACAAAAATAAATTATTTATTCTTTCTGTGTGGCCCGGTAATAAATGACTCATGGACCGATACCAGCCTGTGGCCCGGTGGTTGGAGACCACTGCCCTAGAAAACTCATAAAACCCCTCTCTGTACCACTTTCCCTTTGAGCCATTAGTCTAGCTCATCTTGATCCATAAGATAAAATGATCAGATAAGACTATTCATTCCCTTAGGGAAATTACCTTGTTGCAGTAGTACAAAAGAAGAAGGGTGGTAAAGAACAGAAATGAAAGACAACTTAGAAAAACCATAAAAATGTAAAAATAAAATACAGACTTAGAAGCTGCCAGACAAGTTGCACACATAGTGAGTAGTTATTTACACTAAAGGGTCCCTTTCAAAAACAAGTACAGTGGTACCTTGTAAATCGATGTTCCCTAAACTCGAAATGTTTGATACTCGACACCCTGCATCGAGACATTTTTACCCTTAAACTCTGTAATTTTGACCCTTAAACCTTGAGCTTTCCGAGTGGATCAAAGTGTGAATATGAGACAAATCTGCATTTGTGTGGAATAATCATCAAATCCACTCGGAAAGCTCAATGTGTATCTGTGTTTATCTGGATTTTCCTCACTGTTTCACTTTTAAACTTGTGTTACAGCTGGAGATTCTGAGTAATTGTGAGAATCAGCTTCTCTGAGAGTCTCAAAAGCTTATCGATAAAAAAAAAAGCTTAATGTGACAATGTATTAAAAGAATGACATAGAAACACTAAACTTTTCTTAATTATTACTGCGCATAAGTTCTCTCCACTAATGAAATTCCTCACTCGTTATTTTAGTACCAAAAGTCACGTTAAGCTATGTGCACCTCACAGCATTGCAGCAGCCCAAAAGCTATTGTGTCACTTCTCATGTGAATGCCCCTTTACTGAACAGAATATGGTATTCCAAGATCAAGCATCTCCACAATTAAGAAGCATAAGGAAACAATTAAAAAAGTAAAGATAAAGGGCAGGTTTTATTGTATGTAACTGTTTTTAATTGCATTTCAGTGTTTTTATATTATATTTGTGTTATTTTCAGTGTATAAGTGTCAAAAACAACCCCATTATTTTACATTTGCCTGTTCAACGGAACCATGGAACACAATAACAGGTTTCCCAAACATTCTATTGGGAAAAAATACCTTAATAATAATAATAATAATACATTTTATTTATATAGCGCTTTTCAAGATACTCAAAGACGCTTTACATAAGACAAATAATCAAAACAAATACGTACATACACCATACAAATCATAGTACAAAATCAAAATAGTACATCAACATCAAGAATAATTAAGATAAAAACAAAGAGAGCAGCATAAGACAGTTCATTAAAAATTAGCTAAATTATGAGAGAGAACAACAAATATAGAACAATTTCTTAAAATTAGACAGAAACAGGACAGATTTACATGCAATCAGGAAACTGAAAACTTTACAAGTTTTAGGATCTAGGACTTCACATTTCTGTCGTGATCTAAGTATAAAAACTATTAAAAAGAATAGCAAAAATAAAAGCATTTATTTCGTGTTGTTACAAGTTAAATGCCATATTGAATAGATGAGTTTTGAGAAGTGACTTGAATTTGGACAGGTCAGGACAATCTCGTAGGTGTTTGGGGAGAGCATTCCATAAAGATGGAGCAGCTATGGAAAAGGCCCTGTCACCCCAGGTCCGGTGCTTGGTCCTAGAGGGTATGGACAGTAGGTTAGCCTCAGAAGAGCGAAGGCTACGGGAGGGAATGTGCTGATGGAGCAGGTCGGTGAGGTAGGATGGGGCCTGATTATGGAGAGCTTTGTGAGTGAATAGAAGAATTTTGAATTGAATGCGTTGAGCAACGGGAAGCCAATGAAGTTTTTGTAGAACAGGTGTAATATGATCACGGGAGCGAGTATGAGTAAGGAGGCGAGCAGCTGAATTCTGGATATACTGAAGTTTTTTTAGGATTTTGTTAGATGTACCATAAAGGATGCTATTGCAATAATCAATTCTGGATGTAATAAAAGCATGAATCAAGGTTTCGGCGGCAGAAAAGGAGAGTGATGGACGTAGACGTGCTATGTTTTTTAGATGAAAGAAAGCAGTTTTGGTGATGTGATTTACATGGCGGTCAAAAGAGAGGTTGCTATCAAAAATTACACCAAGATTTCGGATGTTAGAAGACGGAGACAAAGTGTCATTATCAATGGTAATTTGAAAATTTTTTGTGGTTTTTGCCAGGGATGTAGGACCTACAATGATCATATCTGATTTTTCACAGTTTAATTTGAGGAAATTAGCTTTCATCCACAATTTCATTTCAGTGATGCAATTTGTCAGAGTGGAGTGAAGTTCAGTATTAATGGATTTGGAGGAGATGTAAAGCTGAATATCATCAGCATAGCAGTGGAAATGTAAACCATGCCGACGTATGATGTCACCAAGGGGGAGCATATAAAGAATAAACAAAAGGGGACCTAACACTGAGCCTTGGGGAACGCCTTGGGACAGTGGAGCAATGGCAGAACTACAATTGTTGATATTAACAAACTGTTGTCTGTTTACGAGATATGACCTTAACCACAAAAGGGCAGTACCAGTGATGTTGACAGAGGATTCAAGGCGGGACAGAAGAATGGAGTGATTAATGGTGTCAAAAGCTGCAGTAAGATCAAGGAGGACGAGAATATTAATTTGTCCAGAGTCTGAGGAAAGAAGAAGGTCATTTGTGACTTTGAGGAGGGCTGACTCAGTGCTGTGCTGGGGGCGGAAACCAGACTGAAATGATTCAAATAGATTATTGGAATTTAGGTGATCTTTGAGCTGTGAGGCAACAACACGTTCCAGTATTTTCGACAGAAATGGAAGATTGGAAATGGGCCGAAAGTTACTCATAATGTTAGAGTCAAGTCCAGGTTTTTTAAGTATGGGAGTAACAGCAGCCAATTTGAGTGATTGAGGGACTGAGCCAGAACTAAGAGAGGAATTGATTATCTCTGTGATAAGTGATGAGATAACTGGAAAACAACCCTTAACAAGTTTTGATGGAGCAGGATCCAAAACACAAGTGGAGCTTCGCATCCCTGTTAAGATCTCAGATAGGTCCAAAAGAGACACAGGTGAGAACTGAGACAGAGGCTGGGTAATAAATTGAGATGAGATAGGCGGAGAAACAGAGATGACAGGGGAAACTGTCAGAAAATTGTGGATATTCTCAACTTTTGTTTGAAAAAATGAGAGGTAAGAGTTACACTTGTCAACTGTAAAGGAATTGGTAGTATTGTCAACTGGTTTGAGAAGTTTATTTATTGTGGAAAAGAGAGTCTTAGGATTTGTTGATCCAGCATGTATGAGTTCGGAATAGTAAGTGGATCGGGCTGCCGTAAGAGCGTCTTTGTAATGTTGAAGATAATCAGAATAAATCTGATAATGTACTGTTAGACCGGTTTTCTTATAAAGTCTTTCAAGCTGGCGTTTACGGGATTTCATTTGGTGAAGCTCAATTGTGTACCATGGTGCGGAATGACTAAATGAAACAAATTTGGTTCTCAAAGGAGCCAGCTCATCAAGACATGAGGCGAGTATGTCATTATAGTAATCGACAAGGTCAGATGAATTACTAGACAGTACAGGACAGACAGACATCTTTTTAACAAGAGAATCTGAGAAAGCAGAGGGAGAGATATATTGAAGATTCCTGAAGGATATTTTACGTTTAGCTCTAGTGATGGGCCTAGTGACCTCAATGTCCATGATGATTGTCAAATGATCAGAGACAGTAAGGTCATGGCTGGACGGCTGATGAACTAGGACACCAGTAGAGCAGACAAGGTCAAGAGTATGACCTTTTTTATGAGTTGGAAAATGTATATGTTGTGTGAAATTAAAACACTGTAACAATTCCAAAAATTCCCTGGCAAATTTACAGTTGTTGTCATCAATATGGATGTTAAAATCACCCATAAGCAGTACAGAGGATGAGAGGGCACTAAGCTGGGTTAAAAAATCTGAAAAATCAGAGAGAAAGGAAGCGTTTGGCTTTGGCGGACGATAAACTACAGCAGTGACCAGAGGAGTAGGCCCTGACAACTTGAAAGCCAGGTGTTCAAAAGAAAGAGCAGCAGGAAAAGACAAAGTGGTTATTTTAATATCATCCCTATAGACTGCAGCAACACCACCACCTCGCCCTTCCATACGAGGTTCATCAATATACGAGTATCCCATTGGCGTGGTCTGATTTAACGTAAAATAATCCAAGGGTTTATGCCAAGTTTCAGTGAGACAGAAAAAGTCTAGTTCACTGTCAGATATAAATTCACTGAGTACAGTACTTTTTGTGTTGAGTGAACGAACATTAAGCAATGCCATTTTCAAGTGGTATTGTTGTGTAGTTGGCTGTGAGGAACGAGGAAGAGAACGGAGATTTGCTAAGTCCACTCCGCGTTTCCCATCCCACTCCGTGGACAGCGTTGTCATGGAGACTACACCGCTACTGGTGTGCAAGGCAGCAGCGCTCTGATGACGTGTTTGCGGAGCGACAGTGCGCACGGCTGACCAGAAGGATGGAATAGCGTTACCGTTTCGAAGATAAACAAGCTTTCTCCGGGAGCCCCTGTGAATATAACGAGGCCGGCGAAGGAGTCCAAGCTGTTTGATGACTGAAATACACGATGGAGTAGTGCAGTTGTTGAACTTCCTCAGCTGGTCAACGGAATAGTTCAACATCGTGCCGATCCCAGGAAAACTCACCCACCGTTCACCACCGGCCGCAGACGCGATGTACAGTAGAAAGAACAAAAAGTATCAAAAGCACAAATAAAAGTATCAAAAGTAACTTAAAAGAAATAGATCCACAAGGTGTGTAAAAAGATGAAAACGAAAAACGATAAAAATACAATAAAATACGGTAAAATACGGTAACGGTAGCGGCAGCCAAATGCGCCAGCGTCCACCATCACCATGGCAACTCAACGTCTTTTAAACTCGACACCACTCCCAGAACCAACTGATGCTGAGTTTCAGGATACCACTGTAATGTACTTTGTTTGTTATATATATTATTATGAATAAAATATATACATGTATAATATGAGTAATATTGTTGGACCAATATGTTATTGCACCTTTGTATTGCACTTATACAGGTGGAAGGTGACAAAATAGAAACTGTTATTGAGAGTATAGAGTCCAATGAATGGTCATTAGGTATAGGGTCCAATAACTATTCATCCGTCAACCTGAACTCGAGGAAGTATTTTCTTACTAGCACCAGCAGACTTGTATTCTTACACTGGTGCCTATTTGTACTACAGTAAGAAAATGTTTACTGTGGAAGCTCTTCTGTAGGTGGCTGCTAAATGCTGTAAATGAAAACGCTATTTTCCGTGAGGTTTGAGTTGTAAAGTGGTTGGTTTATTACACCTGGTAACAACAAAAATGTAAATGTGGAGACTTATTAACATAGTGTCTGTAATATATTTCTACAAGGGTTAACACAAAGGCGCCCAAGCCTGGCGCCAACTCCCATTGACCACACCCGTCTCAGGCACTCTGGCACTCCTGAACACTCTGAACTTGATCAGGTATGTCAGGGTGGAAGATTAAGTTTGAAGTATTTAAGGAAGTGGATGAAGTGTTCTGCATTTACCTACTGCAATTATACACATAAAACAATGTAATGATTAACATAATTATACGATTTAATTCCGATACAATCACGGTGCTGTTATGCTGGAGCCTGATAAGCTTCCAGCTCCGTCATAATCACGTAATGTGATTTGTGTCTTTAGTGGCTTTATGGCTATATGTGCCAGGTTATATGATACATTACATTATATTTCATTGTGTAAATAGTGCTTTTTTATCCAGATTTTCTTAATTCTGATTCCCTATATCATATCAGAGATGCCAGTCTGGGCGGGTGAGGGCTGACATGTTTCTACAAAACACATGAAGCCACCACAACTGTTCAACCTGCAGTTTTGAAACATTACTGGGCAGATAAACACGCTGAAGGAAGAGCAATAATCGTTATTTCATATAAACAATTAAAATTACATGTTTAAATACTCCTTTAAGGAACACCGAAGTTATGGGGTTCTTATGAGATCTGCAACTGAATTATGTTCTTTAATTGAATAATGTAAAGGTCTGGCCACTCAGGTGGCGCAGCGGTAAAAACACACTCTGGAACCAGAGCTAGGATCTCGAATACATCGTATCGAATCTCAGCTCTGCCTTGCCAGCTGAGGCTGAGCGGCCACATGAACAACGATTGGCCTGTTGTTCATATGGGCGGGACTAAGCCGGGTAGGGTCTCTCTCTCATGACTGGTGCAATTACGACCTCTGCTGGCTGATTGATGGCGCCTGCACAGAGATGAAAAGAGAGTGCTCTTAGGGTGTGTCCCTCTGTACACGCAGCTAAGCTGCACTGCACTCGTCAAAGTGTAGGTGATAAGATGCATACGACATGCTGCCCACGTGTCGGAGGGGGCATGGGTTAGCTTTGTTCTCCTCAATCAGAGCGGGGATCGGCATTGGTGGAGAGGAAGCATGACGCAATGGGGCAATTGGATGCGCTAAAAAAAAGGGAGAAAAAGGGGAGAAAATGCATAAAGAAAAATATTTTTAAAAAATAATGTAAAGGTCCCGAGTTTGATTACCAGGTGGAGTTTGCATGTTCTCCCCTTGTCTGTGTGGGTTTCCTCTTACATTTACATTTCCAGCATTTAGCATATGCTTTTATCCAAAGCGACTTACAATTGTCACTGAATGCAATTCAAGCAATTGAGGGTCAAGGACCTTGTCTAAGGTGGGGCTTGAACCAGCAATCTAATGATCACCAGTCCAGTACCTTAACCACTCTGCTATCACTGCCCACACTGGTGCTCAGGTGTGTGTGTGAATAAGTGTGTGTGTGTGTGTGTGTTTGCCCTGTGGTGGACTGCTGACCTGTCCAGGGTGTTTCCTACCTTTCACCCAGTAAATTGGACCCACCATGACCCTGAATCGGATAAAACAGTGGTAAAACAGATAATAAATGAATGAATCAACCATTAGAACACAAACAAACACAACTTCTTCACTTTGTATAGGTTTATTGTGTAATTGGGTAAGTTTGGCTATACCTATTAAAAGTATAAGGCAGTGGTGTATTTCCAAAGTCTAAAAAAGCAATCTGTGCATGATATTATGCAAGGTATGGCCTCATGGAAAATCGAAATATTTATTAAACTACATTAAAAAACCTTCATCTACATTTGACATTTTAATACAAAAAATAATTTAATTAACTGTGAATAAAATAAAAGCGGCGGCATGGTGGCTCGGTGGGTCGCATTACATGGGTTCAATCCCCAGGTGGGGCGGTCCGGGTCCTTTCTGTGCAGAGTTTGCATGTTCTCCAAGTGTCTGTGTGGGTTTCATCTGGGAACTCCGGTTTCCTCCCACAGTCCAAAAACATGCAGTCAAGTTAATTGGAGCTACTTAATTGCCCTATATATGTCCAGGGTGTTTCTGTGTGCCTTGCGCCCATTGAAAAGCTCGGATAGGCTCCAGCAATCCCCCCCCCCCCCCCCCCCCGCCACCATGATTGGATAAGCGGTTAAGAAAATGAATTAATGAATAAAATGAAAGCTGCGCACGGGTGGCGGAGCAGTAAATCATGCTGGTCCACTAGTGCTGGAATCCAGGGTTCGAATCCCCAGGGGTGCTATCGACTGGTCGAACGTCTACATACAGACATGAGTGGCTATGTCTGTCAAGGAAGGAGGGGGGGGGGGGTAGTGTCTCCGGCCCAGTGATGTATTGGAATTCTGTCTGGTGTGTGTTACTGCATTGAGCCCAGTGATTCTGTGAGACCAGACCCACCACGACCCTGACCAGGATAAAGTATGGTTGTTGAAATAAATTTGATGCTATACATGTATGATTTTGTGATTCTTTGTTATATATATATATTCTTTATGAACAATTATATTTTACTCTTGCATTTCGATCAACAACTTAGCAAGCTCCATTCAAAATATGAAAATGAGAAATGAAAGCTAATGGGTAATTCCTTCATCCCTGATTTCTCTCCCAGTGTGTATGTAAAGAATAATAAATAAATAACAATAAACACATTATTCAGACTGTAACGAGCTAATAAAAGACGTCCAAATGCTCTGTGTAGGACATTTCGTTTGGCCTCTCTGTGTGTGGTTTGTAATTGTAACTCTCTGACTGGTGAAATCTAATCACTGAAAATCCGTTAATTTGATAATTATACACACAAACACCTGATCGTACACTTAACCCACCTTTAGCCTGACCTCTAAACTCAGCAGCAGACAGTCTGAATCCCATAATTCATAGCTTCACTGGGCAGCAGTACTGCTTCATTACACACAGGTTGTGTGTGTGTGTGTGTTGCTTTTACTGGACTGTACTAACCCTGCCTCAGCACTCCTATTTTTCTAAGTTTCTATTTACTTTCCCTTCTATCTGCTGATCAGAGGTCAGTCCTACATCATCGCTAATAGCTAACGTTAGCGTGTCAGTCCATAAAACTCATGATAAAGAAAAGCTTAGCAGAAACTGGTGTACATTTCCAATAAGTGAGTCAGTTAATTAGTGTTAGTTAGGGAAATCATTATGGTTTCCTCTCAATTTATACTCGCTTTTACTTTCTCTGTGACTCAACGCTGTTTACTGCACATTTTAAAGATCGTAGACTGATTTAAAGCATGAGCTTTAAGTGTAAGTTAATTATTTAGTTACACATTCTGCCATGGGTAATGATATAAAGTTAGACTCTATTTGCTGCTATAACAGCCTTTCTTCTTCAGGATTTAAGAATATGACCTCAATTATGACATTCAACCAGAAAAGCAGTGATGCTGGGTGATAATGCCTGGTCATTTATTCATGCATCTATCCATCCTGCATATCCATTATCCACAATCTATCAATTTTTCTACTGCATCTACTCTATATGTCCAAAACTATGTGGATACATGACCATAAGACCATTGTGCCTATTCAGTATTTGTCAGGACAGACACTGATGTTGGAGAAGAAGACTTGGCTCACAAATAACATTGCAATTCAAAGGTTTTGTGAAAGTCACTGAAGTTCCACCATTCCAAAGTTGTCAAATCATCTCTATAGTTATGTAACTTTAGGTATCGAAAGGGCCTTCTCTAACAGTTGGCACAAAGGCTGTGGTATTTTTATCATTTATTCTATATCAATCTGTCCGTCTGTCTGTCCATCTGTTAGTCCTTCTATTTGTCTGTCCGATATTAATCATTCAATCCATATATTAATCCATCCATTCATCCATCCATCCATTTAACTATACAACCATCCATCCATTTATCCATCCATACATTTAACTATATGTCCATTCATCCATCCATCCCTTTTAACTATACATCCATCAATCCATCCATCCCTTTTAACTATACATCCATCCATTTAACTATACAACCATCCATCCATCTATACATTTAACTATATGTCCATTCATCCATCCATCCCTTTTAACTATACATACATCCATCCATTTAACTATACAACCATCCATCCATTTATCCATCCATACATTTAACTATATATCCATCCATCCAGCCATCCCTTTTAACTATACATCCATCCATTCATCCATTTAACTATACAACCATCCATCCATTTATCCATCCATACATTTAACTATATGTCCATCCATCCATTCATCCCTTTTAACTATACATCCATCCATCCATCCATCCATCCATCCATCCATCCATCCATCCATTTAACTATACAACCATCCATCCATTTATCCATCCATATATTTAACTATGTTCATCCATCCATCCATCCATCTATCCATCCATCCATCCATCCATCCAACTATATGTCCATCCATCCCTTTCTACTGTATATGTAACGATCTATGTATGTAACTATACAAACATCCATATAATTAACCATCCATCCATCCATCCATCCATCCATCCATCCATCCATCCATCCATCCATCCATCATCCATCCATATATTTAACTATACATCCATCCATCCATCCACATATGTAACCATCTATCCATCTATTTATGTAACGATCTATGTAACTACAAACATTCATATAATTAACTATCCATCCATCCATTCATATATTTAACTATACAACCATCCATCTATATATTTCACCATCCATCCATTTATCCATCCATATATTTAACCATCCATCCATTTATCCATCCATCCATGTATTTCACCATCCATCCATTTATCCATCCATCCATATATGTAACCATCAATCCATCATCCATATATCTATCTATCCATCTATCCTAGACTGATAGTAGCCTTTAAATACAGTAGATAATTAAAAACACACTGGTGAGTATGACTGAGTGCTGTGTAGAAGTTTTACTGATAAAATTATATATTTAATAATAACATGCTCGACTGTCTACTGAAGGACATACAGCTTGTTTGACACCAGTTCACTGTCTCACTGGCTCAGACTCAGTTGCGTGTCCTTTTCTCTTTAGCATTTTCCGGTCCGTCAGCAAAGGCTTTCCCAGAAATGGTTTGTTTTTAATCCCGAGCGCCGTGTTCTGTATTACATCTGGGTTCTGTTTTACTGTTTCAGACATTCTGCCCAACGCCGCTTCCCTTCATCCCGTGCGCTTCCAGGTCTTTGATAATGTTATGATAGTCCAGCTGTGTTGAAAGACAGAGTCTGCTGCCCAGCTGTTACTCATACTAATTTTGTAGAGCAGGCAGGCATCAAAAAGAAAGAGACATCCAAAGGAGCTGACTTATAGCTATATTTAGACTTCTAGAGGGGTAAAGGGACATTAACCCCCGTAGAAAGAGGTGCACTAGTTAAAGGAAAACTTGTGTACAGTGAAATAAGGTTTTGTGCTGATTATGGGTCTGTCTGAAAACATAGTGAGCTGCCTTGCTGCCTACCTGATCAGCTGCCTAAGTAGAAAGGATTCTAATAAGACATTGAACTCATAAAACAGATTATTTAGACGCACTACTTATACAGAGATTACGGCGATTACGTCACCACAGTTTTATCATATTAAGCTAACAAAGTTAGCCTCAGGCCATTCAAACCAATGGGCTGAGACAGCACAACCTGCTAGCACGCCAGCTAACGTCTCCCTCCGTGTACACTTACATTTATAAAGAACTCCGTTGGTTGCTCCTCATATCTGACATTTTTGTGAGAAAAGTTTTGCCGCATTGAATACTGGGATTGCCTTCAGAGCTGAGAAAGCATTGGATGCTCCCTCGTTATTCAGTCAGATTATCACTCAGAAGTAAGGTGACTCAGTAGGAGCATTTTAAGTTATCTAAGAATTTAGACATGCCTACTTCTCAGAAAAGTAGGATGGCGTAAAATGCGTCTATATAGAGAGAGCACTAGGTTTTCAGACAGACCCATTGTTTCATACTTATCCTTCTTGTTCCTTGTTCCTCAGCCTTTTGTCCCGTTTTTCGGTTACGGGGTCGGCATTTCCGGCTTCTTCCCTTTAGGGGTCGCTGGCGGGATTTGGCACAGTTTTTACGCCGGATGCCCTTCCTGACACAACCCTCCCTATTTATCCAGGCTTGGGACTGGCACTACAATTGTTTCATACTTATCCAACCCTATTTATATGGGCACAAAATAATGTATTACCTGTAGTCGATCATAATCACTAAAGAGGAATTAGGAAACCATGCAACAATGTTAACTGACATTTTAAATTCAGTTTTTATTTTAATTTAACAGACACGGGAGGAACATGCAAACTCCACACAGAAAGGACCCATACCACTCCACCTGGGAATCGAACCCAGGACTGCTGTGAGGTGACTGTGCTACCCACCGAGCCACCGTGCCGCCCCCCCCCCCATGCCAGAGATGGGGACTCGAGTCTGAGTCTGAGTCGCACATAGGTCGCACACACAGCTCGGACTCGTTTCAAATGACTCGGACTCGACTCGTGACTCGCAAAAAATGACAACAAAAGTCAGCATGTGTTAACATTATGGAATACCCTACATAGTGCACTTCACAGGAACAGCTGGTGTGAATGAAACGCTCCTACAGAATTGGCGCTAATGGTTGTAAGAACTGCTTTCTGAACCAATCAGACCTTCTGACTTTAATTTTTAGTAAGAAATGCTTTTATTTTCATTTATTCAGTTTGCGTCACACAGATGATGTGTCAATGAAACGCTTCATCGGTTTTACTGAGTTCGTGTTTTACTTCACAACCGGGACAGTTTGGAGGTTTTTAATTATAAGCACATTTACAAAATAACGTATTCTATTCCTAATGGGACACACGGTTATAAATGTAATAGCATCTGGAAGAACATAAGCTAAGGTAAGCAGTGGTTATGATTTTTTTTGCTGTGTTTTGGATTTTGGCCGCTGTCCTGTGATTTTTGCAATGAAAACAAAACGTATCAGTTTAATCTTTTAACTGGTACCTTCTTGTTACGGAAATTACATTCATTTACACAATGACTAGGAAAGTAAAGGCACTAAGTAAAACGGCAAAATACAGTCGCTAATCTGTTGTTGTTGTTTATCTGAACTTACATATTATTTGTTTATTTCTACACTACATTTCCAATATATGTTTTGTGTAGATTATATTGACTCGTGACTTGACTCAGACTCTAGCCTAAAGACTCGTGACTTGACTCAGACTCGTATTTTGTGACTTGTGAACATCTCTGCCCTATGCACAAAGCAGGGTTCTTAAAGACATGGTTTGATGAGACCTAAACCCCCCCTGAACGCATTTGGGATGAACCTGAAGGTGCTTGACCTGACCAAAGCCTTTCCAGAAATGTGGAGGCTGTTTTAAAATGAATTGGAATCTCAGTAGTGACCCAGGCCTTCTTGTCCAACATCAGTTCCTGAACACACGAATGCTCTGTGGACCGAATCCTGGGAATTGATGAGAATTGCTAAATTCGGAATAGGGACAGTGGTAGCCTAGTGAATAGAGCTTTGGGCTATCAGTTGAAAGGTTGAGAGTTTGAATCC
This sequence comes from Trichomycterus rosablanca, assembly GCF_030014385.1. Classification (NCBI taxonomy): domain Eukaryota; kingdom Metazoa; phylum Chordata; class Actinopteri; order Siluriformes; family Trichomycteridae; genus Trichomycterus; species Trichomycterus rosablanca. Next base: position 45,354,305 of record NC_085989.1, on the reverse strand, counting down.
CAGCTCTGCTATGCAGCCACTGTTGGGCCTTTGAGTAAGACCCTTAACCATTTCAGCTCCAGGGGTGCCGTACAATGGCTGACCCTGTGCCATGACCCCAGCTTCCAAACTGGGATATGCAAAGAAAGAATTTTGTTGTACTGTACACCTGTATATATGTATACATGATAAATAAAGGCGTTCTATTTCATTCCAGTTGATAGAATCCTATTCCAGAAGAATTTGGGATGTTATCTTTGCAGAGGTGGGCGGTGTTGGGCAAGTCTGAATTAATGCCTGCGGCCTTGAAAAGAGACGGTAAACAAGCTGATCATCACGTGTGCACATGTTTTATCTATGTAATGTACAAGTGTGTGTAAACATTCGAGTTCAGCAGTAGATACTGCAGCTAAAGGAACCCGTGTGTGGTCGAGAGTGTGTGTAGATAAGAGCTTTAGTGTGGGTGTTACACAATGCAACTGTAAATCACGCCGGTTTAAAAGAAGTCCTGAGTGGATGTAAAGGTGGGAGGGATGTTTGGGGGGTGCCGGGTGGATGTGTTGACCTGACATTGACCTGCAGATCTCAGTTCAGCACTCTCAGGTCGAAAGAATTATGGTCTGATCCCAGGCATGATGCACCGTCTGCTCCTCGAATCCAGGTGTTTTACTGCACACTCACCTGGATTTAGCCTGGTCTGTAATTATCCTCTCTCACTTTACACCTACACACAGGGACTCACAGACCTACCCTCACTCTCACAGTTTATGTAACTACTCATCAAAACAACATCGTTCTGTTACGGTACATCAGGGCTTATTGAACCCGGGGTCGCGACCCTTCCCAAGCCAAAAGATATGAGCCGCAGAGAAAAATAATAATTAAATAAAAATTTAAAATTGAAACGAATTTTAACAGGCACATAAACCTGAGCCAGTGTTAGCTCAGTGGTTAAGGTACTGGACTACTGGACAGAAGGTTGTCAGTTCAAACCCCACCACCACCAAGTTGCCACTGTTGGGCCCTTAACCCTAAATTGCTCAAATTGTGTTCAGTCATAATTGTAAGTCGCTTTGTATAAAAGCGTTTGCTAAATGCTGCAAATGTAAATGAACTTGTACACAAACACCCCCATATGAAGGCTTTATGTTACATCTTGTAAACCACAGTGGGACCAGATTTTACCACCGTTTTTATTAATTAAGTATATTTTGTTTTGTGTTTTGTTTGGATGCATCATTTGTGTTGCCTGGGTTGCGGTAAAAATCATGAACAAAATGTGTGTTTCCCTTGAAAAATATTACATAATTTTATTTCACCATAATACAATAATTCATTGGCTGTTTTACCACTTATTTATCCTATTCAGGGTCGCGGTGGGTCCAATCCACCGGGTGACAGGCAGGAAACACCCTGGACAGGTTGCCAGGCCATCACAGGGCAAACACACACACACACACACCTAGGGGGACTTTAGTATCTCCAGTTAACGTGACTGCACATCTTTGGACTGTGTAAGGAAACCAGAGCACCTAAAGGAAGCCCAAACAGACACAGGGAGAACATGCAAACTCCACACAGAAAAGACCCTGACTGCTTCACCTAGGTATCGAACCCACGATCTTCTTGCTGTGAGCCACCGTGCCCCCCGAGAAAGGCTTTTCCAGGCTTCTCCAAGCTACTGAGGTTTAAGGGCCTTACTCAAGGGCTCAACAGTGGCATGTTGCTGGTTGTAGGGCTTAAACTCTCAAGCTCTAGATCAACAGTCCCATAGTCCAATAACCTTTCTATTACAGTGCAGTGGTAGTTCAGTGGTTAAGGTACTGTACTAATTATCAGAAGGTGTCTGGTTTAGTCCCAACTACCGCCAAATTGACATCGTTGGGCCCCTGAGCAAGGTGTTGCATGGTATTCAGTCATAATTGTAAGTCGCTTTGGATAAAAGTGTCTGCTAAATGCCACATGTTCTCATCACAGCCCCATGGGATCTCGTTGCCAATTATGTCTGAATGTGGACGCACGACCGGCTGATAGCACCACTGTGGATTTGAACCATGGATTACATAGGAGGCTTTAGCGTGGCTATAGCGGAATTTACTGCTGTTCCATCTGAGTGCCCTTGTATCATTCTTATTATTAAAATGTATAAAGACATTTACATTTGCAGCATTTAGCAAACGCTTTTATCCAAAGCGACTTACATTACTGTGACAGTATATAGTCTAAGCAATTAAGGGTTAAGAGCCTTGCTCAAGGGCCCAACAGTGACAACCTGGCAGAGGTTGACCTTTTGATTACTAGTCCAGTACTTTATCCGCTTGGCTACAACTGCCCGAACTATGTAATGAAAGCAAAAAAGCATGATGAGACCCGGACTGTCTTGTTTATATTTCTTTTCCTGATTATGTTTTGATCCCACCCCAAGATCCTTTCACTTCTAGTCCAGCTTTACTGCACATAAACAATAACACAAGCTCGCTAGCTTGCAAAATGCCTGACGAAAACACAATGTTCTGTCGTAACCACCAGATCAGAACTTCGACCACATCCACCTTTAAAAGCTTCTGTGCTCGGATCAGATTCTGCCTCAGTTGCAAACCACTCTGAATAAAAGCATCTGCTAAATGAATAACTGTAAATCTAATTTCAAACACCAGACTCGTGCTGTAATCCGCTTCAAAGTGTACAGAGTTTAAAAACTGCTGATGAGACCAAACTGTCGTCTGTAAAATAAATCAGACGGGTGAACGGCGGAGGGGCTTTTTTGGTTAGCTCGGCGCTGCTCGGCTCTGCTCTCTGAAATCCAGGCCAATAGGGACGGAAACTCCCCAGATTTCCAAGGAGCTGTGCTGCACCTACGGCGTCTCTTGTGGGACAAAAATAATTCGGTAATGGATGTTTGTACCGGTAATAGAGGTGAAGGGTGAGTGGATTTTATTAACACCGGGGATTTCAGCATTTCTGGATTACATAACCATTTCTTCCCTAGAAAAGTAAATAACAGCAGCTGTTTAAGCAAATAATTTTAATATCTTCTCACATATCTCTCTCTCTCTGTCTTTATATGTCTCGATTTCTTACTAATAAATGATTGACCCATTGCATTGACAAAAGTATATGAACACCAAAACGTTTATAACATGAGTGTTAATATGGAGTCACCTAAAAAAAAAAAAAAAAAAAAATTAATAAAATAATAATAATTAAATAAAATTTTAACAGGCACATAAACGCAAAATGAACTTGTATTTTGGAGGCTTTACGTTACATCTTGTAAACCACAGTGGGACCAGCTTGCCATAATTTTTATTAATGAAGTACATTTCATTTTGTGTTTTGTTTTATTGCCTTGTTTGTGTTTCCTGGGTCGCGGTAAAAATCATTGACAAAATGTGAATTGCTTGAAAAAATTTTAGAAAAATTCTAACCTAAGCCTTTGGACCAGATTTTGGAACACGACTGCAGGGGTTTACTTTTCCTTAGTCACAAAATCATCAGTGAGTCAGTGTTTTAATACATCTTAAAGAGGGCGGCATGGTGGCTAAGTGGGTAGCACTGTCGCCTCACAGCAAGAAGGTCCTGGCTTCGATTCTCAGGTGGGTCGGTCAGGGTCCTTTCTGTGTGGAGTTTGAATGTTCTCCCGTGTCCACGTGGGTTTCCTCCGGGTGCTCCGGTTTCCTCCCACAGTCCAAAAACATGCAAGTGAGGTGAATTGGAGATACTAAATTGTCCATGACTGTAACTGATATAACCTGGTAAACTGATGAACCTTGTGTAATGAGTAACTACCGTTCCTGTCATGAATGTAACCGAAGTGTAAAACATGACGTTAAAATCCTAATAAACAAACAAACAGATGCTGAATGGGGTTGAGATCAGGCTTCTGTTTGCACAGGCCGGTCAAGGTCTTCCACACCAACGTTAAATAGTTTTCAAGCATATCACCTTTGACATGGGGAGAACATGTGAAACACAGGCAGGGACTCAAAGTGAGGATTAAAACCTGCACATAAAGAATTGAAACATAAAAAGAGCATCATTTTTCCTCCACCACGTTTCACAGATTGCACTGTGCATTCAGGCAGGCAGCATTCTCACAGCCTTCATCAACTCCAAAGAATGTGTTTTCACTGCTCCGAAGTCCAACATCACTGTGCTTTAAACCACTCTGGCAGGCACAGTGATCTTAGCCTTGTGTAAGACTGCTCTGACACGTTAACCATCTTTAACTACTTAAAAGGCAGTCTGAAACCCAGTAGTGAATGCTGATTGTTTTTAATACCATCGCTTTAGCACTTAGCAGTCAGCTGTTGTGGCTCTTTAGGTGGCACATGCTAAAAGTTTGTGCTATGTTCATACATGTAATAAAGAGCTTCAAGATCTGCGAAGCCACAACAAGCAATTCCAGGATTGGGAAACGTGGGATTTTCCCACAATACCAGTGGTTCTTAGATAAGGTTGAATATAACAGTTCAGCGTTTGTGAAACAATGAGAATCAGTTTCTCTCCACCACACATTTAAATCTGTCTCATTGGTGGGGTTTTGAAAACTGTGTCAAAGTGAGATTGGACTTTTGAGTGCGGCGACAAGCAACAAAAACTGAGCGGCAAAGCTGTAAATCTGTAGGCTGTGTGACACTGAAGGAAGCACAGCAGCAGGTTAAGCAACACTGCTTCACTCCAGCCTGGCAAAAGTGATTCAAATGCAGTGGCACGCACCACAAACTTTTACTGCTTAGGGCTTGGCGATTTTTGCGCTTGCTAGACTGAAGACTGTGTCCAAAATCGCATATTTTTTTTATATATGCATTTTCTCCCCATTTTCCTCCCGATTTAGCGCACTCAATTTGTCATCCGCTGCTGAGAGATACCAGATTAGATCCAAGGAGAGCACGTCGCTGTACACGCCTCTTCCGACACGTGTACAGCCCTCCTCTTCTCACCCCTGCATTCTGCACAGGCGTCTCTTCCACCAAACACGGTCCTTACACAGCGTATGAAGACCCACCCACGCACACACAGTCCGGCCCCCACCCTGCAGATATGGTGGCCAATTAGTATCTGCTGCAGGCACTGCCAATTATGCCCGCCAAATGGCGCCCAGCCGACCGGTGGCAACACCAGTTTCAAACCGAGGAGTTCAGAAACTCGGTGCTGGTGTGCTAGCGGAATATCCCACTGCACCACAAAATCGCATATTTAAACAGTATGTACTAAACTGGAGGCAGTGCACACTGCTCGACCGGTAAAGCAGTTGGCTCTTTCAGTACGCAAGTGTGCAGTATGAACGCAACCTCAGACGTACTACATCCGCCATGCAGTAGGTCATCCGGGTGCTTTTCTTGCACTGTTTTATGAATACTACGTATTCCGACACAGCTGAACTGTGAACAAAGCTTAATGTGAACAAACTTAACGTGACTTATTGTACTAAAAGAACAAGGAAGGAATTTCATTAGTGGAGAGAACTTATGATCAGTAATAATTAAGAGAAGTTTAGTGCTCCTGTCTCCTTCTTTTAATACATTAAACCACGTTAGGCTTTATTAACAATAAGTGTTTTAGACTCTCGGAAAAGCTGCTTCTCACAATTTCTCAGAACCTCGAGCTGTAACACAAGTTTAAAAGTAAAACAGTGAGGAAAATCCAGATGAACACAGATACATGTGGAGCTTTCTGAGTGGATTTGATGGTTAATCAACACAAATGCAGATTCGTCTCATATTCACACTTTTTAATGACGTTTTTCTGCACCACTCAAGGCAAGCACTGAACAAAGCAGCAGTCACTAGGGCAAGTTGTAGCCTACTGGTTAAGGAACTGGACTAGTAATCAGAAGGTCTCTGGTTCAAGCCCCACCACTGCCAGGTTGCTGCTGTTGGGCTCTTGAGCAAGGCCCTTAACCCACAATTGCTCAGACTGTATACTGTAACTGTACTGTAAGTCGCTTTGGATAAAGGTGTCTGCTAAATGCCAAAAATTTAAATGTGTGTATGTGTGTGTGTGAATCTAAGTGTATATAAATATATAGTAAGATATATATGTTTAAGCTGCCCCAAAAACACCCCCCCCCCCCACTCCCCCAACCGCAGTGTTCAGCTCGGTTGAGTAACGTCAGTGTATAAAGTGTTAAACGTACAGTTATGCGGTTGGACGAAGAACAAAGGCCGTTTTTGTCGACCGTGCAGGCGGAGTAGCTGAGCCACAGGGCCGCACCGCCGCCTAATTACACCCCCGCACTCGCAAAGATCAAAACAGCACTCCTACAGACAAACATTAACCCAGCGTCTGACCCCTGCCTTAAAATGCAGAGCGACTGACAAGGACAGAAGCCAGGCGAAGAGAAAGGGAGGGGGAGAAAAGGAAAACACATTCTGTTTCCCGTAAAGCAGGAATGGGGAGGGGGGTGATTTTGGGAAGCTTGGTGAGTCATCACTTTTTCTTTCTGACACCCCTCAGTGCCTCCTGATGCTTCAGGGACTTTTCAAACGCTGACAGCAGATTTTGCCCGGTCATGCTAGCGATCAGATTCCGGTAGACTCGTCTTTCACATGGTGGCATGTGTGTGTGTGTGTGTGTGTGTGTGTTTGTGTGTATCTGTAATAGAGGAAGGACATTACAATCCTGTGCACCTGCTACTGTACAGCTGGACTGGACTGTTTCAGTATCGGTCTTACACACAAACACTAAAACACATGCACTTTGCCTCACACACACATTAGCGGCTATATTTAGCCCTAGCACCTTAGCACCAAGTCTGTGAATTCGCACGAATATGTCAGGGCAAATACCTGCCATGTAAACAGTCATGTTCCAGACAAATGTTTAACCTAGTATTTATAATGAAACAAATTCTGTCACGGGGGTGGCACCGCAAGAAAGTCCTGGGTTCAGTTCCCAGAGTTGATTATGTGTAGCGTCATGGACATTGTAGCTTAGTGGTTGAGGTACTGGACTAGCATCCAGAAGGTTGCTGGTTCAGGCCCCACCACTGCCAGGTTGCTGCTGCTGGGCCCACAATTGCTTAGACAATATACAGCGATCTGCCATAACATTAAAACCACCTCCTTGTTTCTACACACACTGTCCATTTTATCAGCTCCACTTACCATTTAGAAGCACTTTGTAGTTGTACAATTACTGACTGTAGTCCATCTCTTTCTCTACATACTTTGTTAGCCCTCTTTCATGCTGCTCTTCAATGGTCAGGACTCCCACAGGACCACCACAGAGCAGGTATTATTTGGGTGGTGGATCATTCTCAGCACTGCAGTGACACTGACATAATGGTGGTGTGTTAGTGTGTGTTGTGCTGGTATGAGTGGATCAGACACAGCAGCACTGCTGGAGTTTTTAAATACCGTGTCCACTCACTGTCCACTCTATTAGACACTTTTACCTAGTTGGTCCACCTAGTAGATGTAAAGTCAGAGACGATCGCTCATCTATTGCTGCTGTTTGAGTTGGTCATCTTCTAGACCTTCAGTGGTCACAGGACGCTGCCCACGGGGCACTGTTGGCTGGATATTTTTGGTTGGTGGACTATTGTCAGTCCAGCAGTGACAGTGAGGTGTTTAAAAACTCCAGCAGCATTGCTGTGTCTGATCCACTCATACCAGCACAACACACACTAACACACCACCACCATGTCAGTGTCACTGCAGTGCTGAGAATGATCCACCACCCAAATAATACCTGCTCTATAGTGGTCCTGGGAGAGTCCTGACCATTGAAGAACAGGGTGAAAGGGGGCTAACAAAGCAAGCAGACAAACAGATGGATTACAGTCAGTAATTGTAGAGCTACAAAGTGCTTCTATATGGTAAGTGGAGCTGATAAAATGGACAGTGAGTGTAGAAACAAGGAGGTGGTTTTAATGTTATGGCTGATCGGTGCATACTGTCACAGTGGTAGCTCAGTGGTTAAGGTACTGGACCAGTGATCACAGGGTTGCAGATTCAAGCCTCACATCTGCCAGATTGCCACTGTCGGGCTCCTGAGCCAGGCCCTTAACCTTCTACTGCCTAGATTGTATATGGTCACAACTGTAAGTCGCTTTGGATCAAAGCGTCTGTGAAATGCCACAAATGTAAATGTATTCATATATTGGTGATGTCACTCATTGATGAGGTGCGTTTGTGTTCAGATTAATTGAGTCAGTAGATTTGTTTATTGTTCACTACCAGACAGGTTACCAAATATGACCGACTGATTCTATTTTTTAACTGAACATTGTGGTGTTTTTTTGTACCCAGGTATTTTTCCTTGCTACGTAAACCAATTTCTCCCTCATTTACTAAAATCAGCAGCGTGAATGAGACACAAGCCTCTGAGAACGGCTATTTTTTGCGCTGCTATTTCTGGACGCCTTGTTGTTCGTCTCCTCTTTTATGATCCTTTGTGGGTTTCTTTTTTCTTCTCGACTCAAACCACAGGAGGCCACGGCTCTCCAGCGTTGTTCGAGCGTGATGCTACATCACGCTAATCACCCACTCTGGGTGAGGGTGATGTCACCAGGCTGCCGAACGCGCAGACAAAAGGGGTTGTGCGCTGACCGCTTGGTGATCTCACGTGATTGACAGACCTCACTGAGCTTATTGTGCGCTGAAGTAGCAGTCGCCGTGGTAACGGGGTGCACGCGGTTGTATGAGCGCAACGTGACTAATGGTCCTCATTACCGCGAGCTTTTCTCTAACGACTGATTAAAAGCACTAAAAAGCCGTCAAGCAATATCTGTGAAATCAGAGCGCCGCTTCCACTGAGTCACTGGTGCGTTAACGTAATTGGATTTTTTTGTTCATTATCTTGTTTAAGTGTTTGCAGTGAGGCTAAAAACAGACATGTTGCCCCGAAAAAGTCTTCAGCCCCCTAAATGTTTTCACATACAGTGATAGGTAATATTGTACATCCAGTGCAAATATCCATTTTAAATGAATGCACATAATGTTCTTTGCCTTTTTACATATAGATAAAGAAAAAAGTATATATATATATATATACGTATATACAGTGTATCACAAAAGTGAGTACACCCCTCACATTTCTGCAGATATTTAAGTATATCTTTTCATGGGACAACACTGACAAAATGACACTTTGACACAATGAAAAGTAGTCTGTGTGCAGCTTATATAACAGTGTAAATTTATTCTTCCCTCAAAATTACTCAATATACAGCCATTAATGTCTAAACCACCGGCAACAAAAGTGAGTACACCCCTAAGAGACTACACCCCTAAATGTCCAAATTGAGCACTGCTTGTCATTTTCCCTCCAAAATGTCATGTGATTTGTTAGTGTTACTAGGTCTCAGGTGTGCATAGGGAGCAGGTGTGTTCAATTTAGTAGTACAGCTCTCACACTCTCTCATACTGGTCACTGAAAGTTCCAACATGGCACCTCATTGCAAATAACTCTCTGAGGATCTTAAAAGACGAATTGTTGCGCTACATGAAGATGGCCAAGGCTACAAGAAGATTGCCAACACCCTGAAACTGAGCTGCAGCACAGTGGCCAAGATCATCCAGCGTTTTAAAAGAGCAGGATCCACTCAGAACAGACCTCGCGTTGGTTGTCCAAAGAAGCTGAGTGCACATGCTCAGCGTCACATCCAACTGCTGTCTTTGAAAGATAGGCGCAGGAGTGCTGTCAGCATTGCTGCAGAGATTGAAAAGGTGGGGGGTCAGCCTGTCAGTGCTCAGACCATACGCCGCACACTACATCAAATTGGTCTGCATGGCTGTCACCCCAGAAGGAAGCCTCTTCTGAAGTCTCTACACAAGAAAGCCCGCAAACAGTTTGCTGAAGACATGTCAACAAAGGACATGGATTACTGGAACCATGTCCTATGGTCTGATGAGACCAAGATTAATTTGTTTGGTTCAGATGGTCTCAAGCATGTGTGGCAGCAATCAGGTGAGGAGTACAAAGATAAGTGTGTCATGCCTACAGTCAAGCATGGTGGTGGGAATGCCATGGTCTGGGGCTGCATGAGTGCAGCAGGTGTTGGGGAGTTACATTTCATTGAGGGACACATGAACTCCAATATGTACTGTGAAATACTGAAGCAGAGCATGATCCCCTCCCTCCGGAAACTGGGTCGCAGGGCAGTGTTCCAGCATGATAATGACCCCAAACACACCTCTAAGACGACCACTGCTTTATTGAAGAGGCTGAGGGTAAAGGTGATGGACTGGCCAAGCATGTCTCCAGACCTAAACCCAATAGAACATCTTTGGGGCATCCTCAAGCGGAAGGTGGAGGAGCGCAAAGTCTCGAATATCCGCCAGCTCCGTGATGTCGTCATGGAGGAGTGGAAAAGCATTCCAGTGGCAACCTGTGAAGCTCTGGTAAACTCCATGCCCAGGAGAGTTAAGGCAGTTCTGGGAAATAATGGTGGCCACACAAAATATTGACACTTCAGGAACTTTCACTAAGGGGTGTACTCACTTTTGTTGCCAGTGGTTTAGACATTAATGGCTGTATATTGAGTTATTTTGAGGGAAGAATAAATTTACACTGTTATATAAGCTGCACACAGACTACTTTTCATTGTGTCAAAGTGTCATTTTGTCAGTGTTGTCCCAAGAAAAGATATACTTAAATATCTGCAGAAATGTGAGGGGTGTACTCACTTTTGTGATACACTGTATATATATATATATACACTGATCAGCCATAACATTAAAACCACCTCCTTGTTTCTACTCTCACTCACTGTTCATTTTATCAGCTCCACTTACCATATAGAAGCACTATACTTTGTAGTTCTACAATTACTGACTGTAGTCCATCTGTTTCTCTACATGCTTTGTTACCCCCTTTTATGCTGTTCTTTAAGGGTCAGGACCCCCACAGGACCACCACACAGTATTATTTGGGTGGTGGATCATTCTCAGCACTGCAGTGACACTGACATGGTGGTGGTGTGTTAGTGTGTGTTGTGCTGGTATGAGTGGATAAGACACAGCAATGCTAATGGACTTTTTAAACACATCACTGTCCCTGCTGGACTGAGAATAGTCCACCAACCAAAATTATCCAGCCAACAGCGCCCCGTGGGCAGCGTCCTGTGACCACTGATGAAGGTCTAGAAGATGACCAACTCAAACAGCAGCAATAGATGAGCCATCGTCTCTGACTTTACATTTACAAGGTAAACCAACTAGGTAGAAGTGTCTAATAGAGTGGACAGTGAGTGGACACGGTATTTAAAAACTCCAGCAGCGCTGCTGTGTCTGATCCACTCATACCAGCACAACACACACTAACACACCACCACCATGTCAGTGTCACTGCAGTGCTGAGAATGATCCACCACCCAAATAATACCTACTTTGTAGTGGTCCTGTGGGGGTCCTAACCATACAAAACAGATGGACTACAGTCAGTAATTGTAGAACTACAAAGTGCTTCTATATGGTAAGTGGAGCTGATAAAACGGACAGTGAGTGTAGAAACAAGAAGGTGGTTTTAATGTTATGGCTGATCAGTGTATGTTGATACCTGCACCATGAGAAATTCCTTGCACATCTGGTACTTGGCGGAAGGATTCTGATTCTGCTTCTCTAAATTATGTAATCAAAACAATAATTAATTTGCAGAATAGTGCAAACAACTGGTTGTTATAATTTAACAAGCTGCTCCCCAGTGCAAGAGACACCCAGTTCTCGAAAAGCAGAACAAGGGGACATAAAAAACTGAGCTGCACCCCACAAACTGGCCCAGCCATTGTCCAGTGCTGGTGCAAATGCGGGCCCACTCTGGAAAAGGTCTGTAGACAGATGCTTTTACTTATGATATACAGTATTTATGAATTTGGTGAGGAAGGAATGAATTCCAGTAATGTTTCAGAGGTATAAAATGCAGAGGTACAGTAATGATCGAAACACAGCAGCTTTATTTAGCTTCCTGGAAAATGAACTGGACGAACAGTTTAATGATTCTGGCTGTAGTACAATTCCCTTGGGTACACACACACACACACACACACACACACACACACTTTACAGTAAATACAAAGATCTTCCATGTGTTGTAAAGAAACCCACCGCTGTGATTTATGGAAAACAAAGTCTAGGGACTTGAACCCCTCCACATCTCCCTGATGCGGTGAGGTTTTCCTGCGTGCTCTTTAATTGGTCCTGACTCATTTACTGGAGCGCTTCACATTTCCACCACCAAATTACAAGTGGTTATAGAGAGAGAGACAGAGCTTTTATCCCTCAGGGTCTAGCGTTCGACAGCATTTTAGTGTAGTAGCTGACACATTAAGATTAAAATGAACACAACATCTATAAAATAATGGAAATGTGTTAGATTAGCATGATGAGCTGCTTTTATAACCTTTAGAACTTAAGCTGTGTTCCAGATCATGTAGAACTTGACTATATAGCATGTCAAAATATTGCACCACCCTTGGTCTTGTAATACTTAGACAGTGTATGAGTGTCACAACCCTACAGAGATTTGTGGTTTCCCTTTTCTAACGGACCCAATTTATCTTATTAATGCCTCGCTATTAAGCAGATGATGAGGTAAATGAGGTAAAATGCTAATCCTGTCCATTACCAGCTAGCTTAAGATTATATGTGCAGTTTAACTATTAGAGTTTACTAGATTTGCATCAGTAAATCATTACATTCATTAGTACATTTACATTTTCAGCATTTAGCAGAGCCTTTTATCCAAAGCGACTCACATTACTGTGACAGTATATTGTCTAAGCAATTGATGGTTAAGGGCTTTCCTCAAAGGTCCAACAGTGGCTACCTGGCAGTAGTGGGGCTTGAACCAGCAACCTTTTGATTACTAGTCCAGTACCTAAACCACTAGGCTACAACTTTCCTCAACTTTCCTTAACCCTGATTTAATGTGGTTACATGGCAAATAGTACAAAAACTAGTTCTTTTATTAGCACAGATTGGTTCTGAATAGACCAGATTCTTGATTTATGACTTTAAATTAATAGCGGCAAACAGTCAGTTCCTTGTCTGGTTCCTCTCAATGTTTCTTCCCTTTTTTTTGTGGTTTTCCATTCCACTGGTATTTTTGAACTTAGAAAACGTTGCTTAAGAACGATGTCCACTGTAAAAATGCAAATACATTTAATTCAACACTGGTTAAGCGGGCATATTGTGGGTTCATCCATGCATTTCTCAATAAAAAAAAAAAGGATTTACTATGTCCACACTGCACACAGCCTGTGTGTACCTGTAGGGACTTACGGATTTTATTTTTACCCAAATGTGGTTTAATTTTTTTTCTGATATGTTATCAAGTGATTTATATTTCTACCTTATATAGACTGCTCTGACTGAAACAGGCCGTACCTCAAGCTGCATAATAATGCTCTTCTTACATACATACACTCATATATATACACACGAGGGATCAAAAAGTTTCCACACTTTTATATTTTGATTGGAAGCAGTGAGGGTGGGAGGAGTAGTAATCGGTCGTGTCTGAGAGACTGAGAGACGCTTATAGTTCGGATTTAGCGCCATCTGATTTCCACCTTTTTAAACGCTTAAGGAAGCATTAAGGGGAAGAAGATTTTCATGTGATGATGATGTGAAAGCAGCGCTGCATCAGTATATATATATATATATACGTATATATACAGTATTTGTTTTAGATTTACACTTTATAAAGATTAAGGAGTTGAACAAAAAAGTTTTTGGGGTGGTGCCCCTTTTCATAGTGTGTTTTTTAAAATTCGAATTAATCATCTTATAAAATGTTCATAAAATAGTTCCTAGTGCATAAATTGATAACTTAGATGTTATTTAGAAAAAAACCCAGTTTATTTCCAAATCTACTCATTTATGTTGATTGACTGCTGTATCCTGATCTGGCCCAGGCCACACAGAAATTCACCATGAACTACTGCAGGAAGACACACATTCACAGATTTTACTCACACCTGATGATTTCTCTGAAGATGTCAGCATCTGGGTCTTTGAATCTCCAGAAGGACACTACCGGCCAACTGGTGGGGAGGTCGTGTCAAAAAAAAAAGCTTTTTATTTTATCTAAATACAAATGTGTGTGTAGTTTGGTAGATGCTACTAGAACTTTGACTGGAACTGGGTTCTGTCACCTGCTGTCACCTCAGCACGGCTGAGATCCAGGTTCAAATCTGTGAGAACCTGAGATGTTTTATGACTGTTTTTAATTGCTGTATTTAATTGCTCTGGCAGGGTTTGTTTAGGATACCTGGCCTTCTTGGTCGGCACGGTGGCTTGGTGGGTAGCACTGGCACCTCACAGCAAGAAGGTCCTGGGTTCGATTCACAGGTGGAGCGGTCCGGGTCCTTTCTATGTGGAGTTTCTCTCTGTGTCTGTGTGGGTTTCCTCCAGTAGCTCTGGTTTCCTCCCACAGTCCAAAGACGTGCAAGTGAGATGAATTGGAGATACAAAATTGTCCATGACTATGTTTGATATTTAAAACTAGAACTGAAGAATCTTGTGTAACCAGTAACTACCTGTCCTGCCATGAATGTAACTTGTAATTTGTCTGAAGATTTCAGCATCTGGGGATCACCAAGTCTTTGAGTTTCCAAAAGGACACTACTGGCCAATTAGTGAGGTAGTCGTGTTAACAGAAAAGCTTTTTATTTTATCTAAATACAAATGTTTGTGTAGTTTGGTAGTTTGCTAGATGCTACTAGAACTTCATCTACAGTCAATAGCACAGCTGATATCCGGGTTCAAATCTGTGAGATGTTTTATGACTGTTACTTTGGGAGGCTTAGTTTAAGATAAGTGGTCTTCTAATGTTTAAATACATCACATCATGGACTTCATAAAGTACTGGAACTTGTGCTGGGCATCTTAAACTTGGTCATGTTAGATTTGCCAAGAGAATCATAATAAAATGGTTTGGTGAGCACAGAATTAGTATTTTGCCTCTGATGCTTTTGTCCCTTGTATATTTTTTGGTGAGCTGAAGAGAAGAGTCTACAAGAGAGGATTTATCAGGCTGGAAAATCTGTGGAAATTTAGCGTTTTGTATTTGAGGGGTGATTTCAGACTCATTCTCTGGATTTTCCAATCTAATCAGTAAAAAATGTGATTGCACAGAGAACCACTTGCATGGTTTTAATTTTCTTAGCACAAGTTTACAGAAATGTGGTCACATTTATGTGATTTTTAGATCAAGCTAAGAAAAAGAAAATATTTTTTCATAAACATTTTAACCAACAGGACTGAAGGGGCAATAATTCTGGAGATGACTGTACATAATAACACCCGTACGGTCTGTAAACGCACGTGAGTCACGTGTCTGAATGCACATGTCTTTCAGCAGCCTCAGAAACGCAGGACGTTTGGAGAGCTGGAGAAATAGTTGGAGGTGCAGATGGGTGCTCAGCTTTTTCACTTGAGTCACATCTGAATCATGAGGGCTGTGCACGACTCACCACACACGAGCAACAAACAAACAGCAAACAGATCCACGTGTACAACGCTAACAGTACTGCCATGTCTTTATGTTATATATTATATACAGGGTGACAAATTAAAAGAGAAAGAAGCATATTCAAGCATATTTCACCACTGAAGCATATTTATCACAATGAGATCAGGGCGTGTCTACCAGCTACAGGGCACTAAAGGCTTTAATAAACATTAAAATTATGTAAATCATTTGTTTTAAGGGTAGTGGTAGCTCAGTGTTTAAGGCACTGGACTAGTAATCAGAAGGTTATTCAAGGGATTCAAGGCCCGCCTCTAAGTTGCCACTGCTAGGCCCCTGAGCAAGGCCCTTAACCCTTCAGTCAGTCAGTCATTATGTGTTTTACCACCACTTTATCCTATTCAGAGTCACATTGGCTACAATTCACTGGGCGACAGGCAGGAAACACCCTGGACAGATCGCTAGATCGCCAGCCCACACACACACACACACACACACACACACACACACACACACACAAACAGAAACTGAAGACGATAGTTCAACCTTAGAAATACAAACAGCACCGAGAGAATCATCACCTAAACACAATTCTTATTCTGTAAGCAAAATAATACAAATAACAATTACAAAATATAATAATATTAATAATAATAATAATAATAGTAGTTTAATTTCTATCATTATTATTATTATGATTATTACTGCTTTTTATTATGTTATAATAATTACTGTTATAATAATCATAATAATAATAATAATAATAATAGTGTAAGCAGTATTATAATTTCTATAATTATTATCATTATTACTGCTTTTAATTATGGTTATTATTGATTATTTATTTTTATTACTGTTATAATAATAATAATAATAATAATAATAAGAAGAAGAAGAATCAATAACAACTGAATTAATGGTGGGGCGGCATGGTGGCCGGGTGGGTAGCACTGTCACCCCACAGCAAAAAGGTCCTGGATTCGATTCTAAGGTAGAGCGGTTTGTGGCCATTCTGTTTATTGTATCTTCAATTCACCTCACTTGCATGTCTTTGGACTGTGGGAGGAAACCGGAGCTCCCGGAGGAAACCCACACAGACACAGGAAGAACATGCAAACTTCACACAGAAAGGACCCGGATCGCTCAACCTGGGAATCAAACCCAGGACCTTCTTGCTGTGAGGCGACCCACCGAGCCACCGTGCCACCCCACAATTAATTTTTATAGTTTTTATTGATTCTTCTTCTTCCTATTATTATTATAACAGTAATAACAAATAAATAAAAATAATAAAGCAGTAATACAGTAATAATAATGGTAAAAATATACTTCTACTACTACTACTACTACTATTATTATTATTATTATAACAGTAATAACAATAAATAATCAATAATTACCATAATAAATAGCAGTAATAATAATGATAAAAATGATACTACTACTATTATTATTATTATAAAAAAGACATTTTATAGTAATTATTACTTGTATTATTTATTCTGCTTAAGAAGTAAGAATTGTGTTTAGGTGATGATTCTCTCTAAGCTGTTTGCTGTTTGGTTGCATTTCTAAGTCTAAACTATCGTTTTTGTGTTTTTAACTCATGCAGAACTTTTTTTTCAGATGAGGAAAGGGCGGGTCAGAGGTGTAAGATGTCCAAGAAAAGTAAATGTTGACGTGATCGCTCTTATTTTCATGTACAAACATGCTGTCGAATGAGTTTAGTCTTGTTAGCACCTCCTCACACTCAAAGTCAGGTGTCTGCACAGCGTCTCTAAAGAGGTGAGAGTCGTTACTGAGACGAGCTTCAGCTTCTATCATGTGTTTGATGATCTTTAATATCAAACAGTACAAAGAAAAAAACAGAAAAAAAACATTAATAAAGAATAAATAGTAATGATTTCACTGATTTTACAACAAATGGTAATATAATAAATGATTCCAAATGTCTAAATGGCTTATCTACTTACATACACTATATAGCCAAAAGTATTTGGACACCTGACCATGAACTTGTTGGACGTCCTATGTCAAAAAACAAATGGTATTAAAATGTAGTAACCTCTATGTGATCTTTTCAGCAACAGTCACTCTTCTGAGGACTTTAAAGTATTTAAAGTATGTCTGTGTGAATTTGTGGCCATTCAGTCAGGAGAGCATTTGTTTGTCTGGGCACTGATGTTGGTCAAATAGTCTCAGTTGATGTTCCAGTTCATTCCAGAGTTGTTCAGTGCCTCTGAGTTCAGGACTCTGTGCAGGACACTGGAGTTTCTTTAAACCGAGCTTTTCTTCATGTCTTTATAGAGCTTGCTTTGGGCACAGGGGCTGTCATGCTGGAACAGGACGGGGCCTTCCCTAAAATATTGCTGCAAAGTTGAAAGCGTAAAATACCTTTTCTGCCAATAAATTTAATACAACAGTTAACAAGGAGTGTGGCTGAGACATTTGAAATCAGTAATCAGATGGGGTGTCCGCATACTTCTGACCGTATAGTGTATGCTAACATTTGATTGACAGTTCTGTGGCTGCTAAAATGATTGACAGCTGTGTAAAGCTGTGCGTGGGGATTTCTAAAGTGTTGTCACATCACACACACACACACACACACACATTCCATCTGCCCCTCACACACACACATACACACACACACACACACACACACACACCATCTGTGCACCAGGCACACACATATGCACGTTTGGATGCTCTAAATGTCAGTCGCATCACTGCACATTTGCTGCGTGGAAAAAAAGTTGATAATAAAATGTGCACTACAGGTATTTTCCAGCTCCCCTTGTGTATGGATCTTGTGTTTGATATTGATATACTAGATACCGGAATGTAATGAGTAGGGCTCTACTAAATTCACGAGAAAATGTGCTTTATTTTATAGACCTCTTTCAAAAATAAGATAAAATGATTTAAATCTCAGTGTATATGAGACTACATATCCGTGTAGATAGTTGGTTGAGAGTTTTCCAAACTCAGTTACCCAAATCGTGTTTTTAGCTGCTTTACACTTTGACATTTTGACTAAGCGATTACTAATGCCAAGTTCACACTACACAACTTTCCAAGTCATCAGGTCGCTGTACAGTTCACACTACACAACTGGATCTCTTGTAATCAGGATTCTCTTAATTCGGTGTGGCTTTCACAATACACAACTGACCGGCGATAGGGGGTTTCACACTACACCATCTATCACCAACTGGAATCGCAGACGAGCTTCTCTGGTCTCCCAAACTACGTTTTGTCACGAAAACAAACATGAGAAGTGAAGAGGGGTTTAATGATACCACGTCCAAAAATGCACGTCAACAAGTAGCGAGCGATCAAAGTTGTTAATGCGCTGATGTGCAGCGTTAAATCAAGGAGAAAAAATAAATGAATCTGAGTGAATTTGGTTTGGATTGTTCTATGGTAAGCTGGAGGTTAATAAATATTTTTTGCAATGCAGCATTGGTGTTTTGTAGAGAACGATAAGGTCAGAAATACTGTAAAATGTGTGTGTGCTGATGTATTCTGATATAAACTATATTACGCCCCTGTCCCATCTTTTCACAACGCCTCCCCTGCGTTTCCCCTTACACTGAATCTTGCGTTCTCATTGGCTGTTCAGCATAGCACTTACTGCCAGTCGGGCAACTCAGATCTAGATATCTGACATGCTAGAAATCTTGCTTCGGTCTGCGAGCCGCTCGGATCAAGTTGTTGAGTAGTTCACACACAGCAATTGATAGCCGAGTTTAGCTCGCCGAGTGAACGCAGAGTTGCTCCCGAGCCGGCAAATCTAGTGCCGACCAGTCGATGAGCAAAAATCAGAGCAAAAATCGTGTAGTATGAACTAGGCATAACTGAATTGCCGTAGAATTGCTAGGACACCTCATAGTGCAGATTAACCAGTAAATGCTTGACACTTGAAAATCGCTAAAAACAATCCTTAAAATATTACATGATTTTTATGGCCGTGAATTAGGCAGGGCCTTAGTAAAGAGGCATGGATTTGACCCTCGCCTCAAGTATTCTAATAAAATTACATAAGGTGAACTGGAGACTCTGACTTGCCCCTTGGTCAGAGTCCCATTGTGACCCTGAGCAGTCTGAAGTGGTTATTAAAGGTGAATAAATGCTTTTCTGTTTGTTGCTGTGTTATTCCTGCTTGGGACACATAGTCTTCAACAGTGTCTGATTCCAACATAGCTCAGCAATGAGCTTAAATATTCATATGCAAAGTCCAATATATGGCCAAAATATGTGGACACTCCTTCTAATTAGCAAATACAAGTGTTTCAGCCACACCATGTGCTAACAGGTAATATAAAGTATGTAACATGCTTCCAGCGGTTGTGGCACCAGCATGACCTGACCCAGTGCAAAGCCTGGTCCATAAATATAGACATAAATAGTTTGTCAAGTTTAGTGTTGAAGACCTCCAGTGGCCTGCACAGATCTGTCACATCAACTGCCATCAATACCGCATGTTAAGCCCCATGGTTTTTGAAAGAGAGAAAGGGATGGCCAGCAAGTTTATGCTCAGGCATCCACATACTTTCAACCGTACAGCATTTACATCTGTGGTGGCTGTGGAGGAGACGCATTGGTCAGCAATTGTGTTGCATGGCACATTGGTGGATCGAGTAGCTGGCATGAGTAGCTACCTCTAAGGAGATGCATTGGTCAGCAATTGTGTTGCAGGGCACATTGGTGGATCGAGTATCTGGCATGAGGAGCTACCTCTTTAAAAACAGTTAGGTTTGAAGGAGACTCATTGGTCAGCAATTGTTTTGCAGGGCACATTGGTGGTTCGAGTAGCTGGCATGAGTAGCTACCTCTAAGGAGACGCATTGGTCAGCAATTGTGTTGCAGGGCACATTGGTGGATCAAGTATCTGGCATGAGGAGCTATCTCTTTAAAAACTAGTTAGGTTTGAGTGAGAAGCATTGGTCAGCAATTGTGTTGCAGGGCACATTGGTGGATCGAGTAGCTGGAATGTTGCACTTCCCCTCTAGCAGCCTAAATTCACTAGATATAGCTAGTTGTTTATAAAGACTCTAGCCTTGTTTCTTTTTCTTTAAAGCTGATGGTCAGGCGTCCACATATTGTCGACCATACAGCATTTACATCTGTGGTGGAAGTGGAGAAGAAGCATTGGTCAGCAATAGTGTTGCAGGGCACACTGGTGGATCAAGTAGCTTGCATGAGTAGCTACCTCTTTAAAAACAGTTAGGTTTGAGGGAGACGCATTGGTCAGCAACTGTGTTGCAGGGCACATTGGTGGATCAATTATCTGGCATGAGGTGCTACCTATTTAAAAACAGTTAGGTTTGAGGGAGACTCATTGGTCAGCAATTGTGTTGCAGGGCACATTGGTGGATCATGTAGCTGGAATGTTGCACTTCCCCTCTAGCAGCCTAAATTCACTAGATATAGCTAGTTGTTTATAAAGACTCTAACCTTGTTTCTTTTTTCTTTAAAGCTGATGGTCAGGCGTCCACATGCTTTCGACCATACAGCATTTACATCTGTGGTGGCAGTGGAGAAGAAGCATTGGCCAGCAATTGTGTTGCAGGGCACACTGGTGGATCAAGTAGCTTGCATGAGTAGCTACCGCTATAAAAATAGTTAGGTTTGAGGGAGACTCATTGGTCAGCAATTGTGTTGCAGGGTACACTGGTGGATTGAGTAGCTGGCATGAGGAGCTACCTCTAAGGAGACGCATTGGTCAGCAATTGTGTTGCAGGGCACATTTGTGGATCATGTAGCTGGCATGAGGAGCTACCTCTAAGGAGACGCATTGGTCAGCAGTTGTGTTGCAGGGCACATTGGTGGATTGACTAGCTGGCATTAGTAGCTATCTCTTTAAAAACAGTTAGGTTTGAGGGAGAAGCATTGGTCAGCAATTGTGTTGCAGGGCACATTGGTGGATTGTTTAGCTGACATTAGTAGCTATCTCTTTAAAAACAGTTAGGTTTGAGTGAGAAGCGTTGGTCAGCAATTGTGTTGCAGGGCACATTGGTGGATCGAGTAGCTGGAATGTTGCACTTCCCCTCTAGCAGCCTAACTTCACTAGATATAGCTAGTTGTTTATAAAGACTCTAGCCTTGTTTCTTTTTCTTTAAAGCTGATGGTCATGCGTCCACATGCTTTTGAACATATAGGGTTTACATCTTAGCATCATTATTAGATAACAGACAATAGCAGCACCTAATTGACTTAATTATAAGCAAAAGTGTGTCTGGTACATTTATTGAAATGAAATGTTTTTAGATTGCTATTAGGTTGTAATGACTGTACATGTGTTCGGCTGTATTTAGGTTCTGTCTTGGGGCCAAAAAAGTTGTGAATTCAAACCCCAGTGCTGCCAGAGAGCCATTATTGGGCACAAAAGCTGTAATTGTGCAACCACAATACACTTGAACTGAACGCTCCTTTTATAGCTCTGTACATGGATTACCATCCGTCTCCCCCCTAGATCATTTTGTATAAAGGTCTCTGGTGAGTGTGTAACGTGTGAAAGTAAATGTAACACACACCGTGTTTGGTCTACGCTGTGGTGGTCCCGCATCAGTCCTGAAATGGTTTCAGTAGTGGTGGTCTGTCAGTGTGTGTGTGTGTGTGTGGGGGGGGGGGGGGGGGTGCATTGTCAGCCTTAATAATGTGAGACAGTCCATGCAGTGATGAGTAAGTGTTGAGTCCGTTGGGGAAATCCCCTGAGTGAGTCTTTACTCCACAGTCAGAACGATCACACTTTATATCTGCACACACAGAGACGCACTCAGATTAAAATCTGATCTGATTTCACTTCAATCATTTTACCTTTTTTGTCATTTTATTTGTGCGTTTTTCCCCTTTTTTCCCAATTTAGTGTAGTCAATTTGTCTTCCGCTACTGGAGGCCCTGATCACATACGAGGAGGGTGTATATACTGTATATATACTGTATATATATACAGTGTATCACAAAAGTGAGTACACCCCTCACATTTCTGCAGATATTTAAGTATATCTTTTCATGGGACAACACTGACAAAATAACACTTTGACACAATGAAAAGTAGTCTGTGTGCAGCTTATATAACAGTGTAAATTTATTCTTCCCTCAAAATAACTCAATATACAGCCATTAATGTCTAAACCACCGGCAACAAAAGTGAGTACACCCCTTAGTGAAAGTTCCTGAAGTGTCAATATTTTGTGTGGCCACCATTATTTCTCAGAACTGCCTTAACTCTCCTGGGCATGGAGTTTACCAGAGCTTTACAGAATGCCACTGGAATGCTTTTCCACTCCTCCATGACGACATCACGGAGCTGGCGGATATTCGAGACTTTGCGCTCCTCCACATTCCGCTTGAGGATGCCCCAAAGATGTTCTATTGGGTTTAGGTCTGGAGACATGCTTGGCCAGTCCATCACCTTTACCCTCAGCCTCTTCAATAAAGCAGTGGTCGTCTTAGAGGTGTGTTTGGGGTCATTATCATGCTGGAACACTGCCCTGCGACCCAGTTTCCGGAGGGAGGGGATCATGCTCTGCTTCAGTATTTCACAGTACATATTGGAGTTCATGTGTCCCTCAATGAAATGTAACTCCCCAACACCTGCTGCACTCATGCAGGCCCAGACCATGGCATTCCCACCACCATGCTTGACTGTAGGCATGACACACTTATCTTTGTACTCCTCACCTGATTGCCGCCACACATGCTTGAGACCATCTGAACCAAACAAATTAATCTTGGTCTCATCAGACCATAGGACATGGTTCCAGTAATCCATGTCCTTTGTTGACATGTCTTCAGCAAACTGTTTGCGGGCTTTCTTGTGTAGAGACTTCAGAAGAGGCTTCCTTCTGGGGTGACAGCCATGCAGACCAATTTGATGTAGTGTGCGGCGTATGGTCTGAGCACTGACAGGCTGACCCCCCACCTTTTCAATCTCTGCAGCAATGCTGACAGCACTCCTGCGCCTATCTTTCAAAGACAGCAGTTGGATGTGACGCTGGGCACGTGCACTCAGCTTCTTTGGACGACCAACGCGAGGTCTGTTCTGAGTGGACCCTGCTCTTTTAAAACGCTGAATGATCTTGGCCACTGTGCTGCAGCTCAGTTTCAGGGTGTTGGCAATCTTCTTGTAGCCTTGGCCATCTTCATGTAGCGCAACAATTCGTCTTTTAAGATCCTCAGAGAGTTATTTGCCATGAGGTGCCATGTTGGAACTTTCAGTGACCAGTATGAGAGAGTGTGAGAGCTGTACTACTAAATTGAACACACCTGCTCCCTATGCACACCTGAGACCTAGTAACACTAACGAGTCACATGACATTTTGGAGGGAAAATGACAAGCAGTGCTCAATTTGGACATTTAGGGGTGTAGTCTCTTAGGGGTGTACTCACTTTTGTTGCCGGTGGTTTAGACATTAATGGCTGTATATTGAGTTATTTTGAGGGAAGAATAAATTTACACTGTTATATAAGCTGCACACAGACTACTTTTCATTGTGTCAAAGTGTCATTTTGTCAGTGTTGTCCCATGAAAAGATATACTTAAATATCTGCAGAAATGTGAGGGGTGTACTCACTTTTGTGATACACTGTATATATATTTATATACAGTGGGGTCAAAAAGTATTTAGTCAGCCACTGATTGTGCAAGTTCTCCTACTTAAAAAGATGAGAGAGGTCTGTAATTTTCATCATAGGTACACTTCAACTATGAGAGACAAAATGAGAAAAAAAAAATCCAGGAAATCACATTGTAGGATTTTTAAAGAATTTATTTGTAAATTATGGTGGGGGACACGCCTGGCACTGCAGGATTTGAGTCCCTCTCGGCGTATTGTGTATACTGATGGTAGCCTTTGTTACTTTGGTCCCAGCTCTCTGCAGGTCATTCATCAGGTCCCTCCGTGTAGTTCTGGGATTTTTGCTCACCGTTCTCATGATCATTTTGACCGCACGGGATGAGATCTTGACCCCAAGTGAGATTATCAATGGTCTTGTATGTCTTCCATTTTCTTACAATTGTTCCCGTAGTTGATTTATTCACACCAACCTGCTTGCCTATTGTAGATTCACTCTTCCCAGCCTGGTGCAGGTCTACAATTTTCTTCCTGTGTCCTTCGACAGCTCTTTGGTCTTGGCCATGGTTGAGTTTGGAGTCTGACTGTTTGAGACTGTGGACAGGTGTCTTTTATACAGATAACGAGGTCAAACAGGTGCCATTAATACAGGTAATGAGTGGAGGACAGAAGAGCTTCTTAAAGAAGAAGTTACAGGTCTGTGAGAGCCAAAAATCTTGCTTGTTTGTGGGTGACCAAATACTTATTTTCCACCATAATTTACAAATAAATTCTTTAAAAATCCTACAATGTGATTTCCTGGATTTTTTTTTCTCATTTTGTCTCTCATAGTTGAAGTGTACCTATGATGAAAATTACAGACCTCTCTCATCTTTCTAAGTAGGAGAACTTGCACAATCAGTGGCTGACTAAATACTTTTTGACCCCACTGTATATATATATTAGGGCTGTCATGCGATTAAAATTTTTTATCGCAATTAAAGAATCTAATTAATCGCAGTTACTAATAATTAAGCACAATTTGAACAGTTAAGAACATGTTTACCAATAAAAACCTTCATAAAATTATGATGAAATGATTAAATCTAAATTATTTTTAGAAAACCAGCCAATGTCTATATAGAGTTGTTAACAGCTACCCATCTTTCAGCCAGTTATTCAAAATGACAAGTTTGTTCACATTATCTGACAAAAGTGAGTGAGGATCTTTTCCTCTTCATAATCCTGCCACTGAAAACTCACTTATAATATGAACCATTTCTAGATGCGACACCAGTGGCGTAACTAGGAGCTCATGGGCCCCAGTGCAAAAATTTGGGCCCCCTCAACAAATTGCATATGCTGATTGCTGATCAGAATGAATTGAAAGTACACTTCAAATCCAAATTCCTGCCTCTGGTATTTTAATGCACAGTTTTAGTTATTTTAATTTTACTTAATGAAAATAGTGTAATATAATAATAATGACCTGGTGAGTGCAGCCAATGGGGAGCAGTAAGGTGAGTGGTTGGGTTCATGTCGTGGAGGACCCCCCCCTTCCTTGCCATGGGCTCCAGTGCACCTGCCCCCCCCCCCCCCCCGCCCCTCTGTAGTTACGTCCCTGTGCAAAACGAATAGTGTCTTGTCGACCCACATTGTTAACTAAGTTAAAGCATCTACAGTCCATTGCGATCCATTTAACACCAGTATCCATCTAAATTCATCTAAAATAAAGTTACTGAGCTAATTTTACCTGTAACGCGTATCCGTGCGTGCAGACGAAACAAATCTGTGCTTTGACCAAAGATGACATTGAAGTCAGTTAATAACTGTAATTTTGTCTAGTAATGATTTCTCACGCTTTTTGAAAACAAAAATGATTATTTCATTTACCCTATATTTCGCAATATGTAGTAGCAGCAGCTCGAGTTATAACAATAACACGGGTCTTTTCCAGTTTGCGCTGTGAGTGATAAATATATATTATATCTGTCTGTCTGTCGTCTGTCCGTCTGTCTGTCCATCTGTCCGTCCGCCTGTCTGTCTGTCTGTCTGTCTATCTGTCTGTCTGTCTATTTATCTGTTCTGTCTGTCTGTTTATCTATCTGTTTGTTTGTCTGCCTGTCTATCTGTTTATCTATCTATCTGTCTTTCTGTCAGTCCGTCCGTCCATCCTTCCGTCCATCTTATATCCATCTTATATCTATCTACCTATCTATAATCTATAACATCTATTAAATGCCACCAGACGTCTCATGTAAAGCAAAATTGTCCTTACAAATTTTTTGGCATCGTTGCCCAGTTCTGTGTTCACCAGTCACACCATTAAAACCAAACACTGGGATGAGCTGTGCAGCAATATGTGTGTGTGTGTGTGTGTGTGTGTGTGTTCTTAATTCGAACATAAATCCTATATGAATAGTTGACAATGGAATGGATGGCATGATGGTGTTGGCAGCAGCATCACATGACTAAACAGACAACCAGGCTCTTCCTTCCTCTTCTAACCTCAGTGTGGAAAGTGTGTGTGTGTGTGTAAGTGTGCTTGCAATTCTTTTTCCATTTAGTTTTTTTTTTTTGTCAAGTATGTATTTAAGGAATCTCTCTTTGCTCCCCCAGATACTAATCAGCCAATCAGATAGCTTTATAGAGTTGTGAGGTCAGTACTTCCTATTACTGCGGTTAGGAAGGCTTCATTGACGTACAACTTGAACTGCGTGACCGGCGTTTCTCAAAAACCATGAGTGTGTGTACGGGTTGTGTGTGTGTGTGTGTGTTAGTGTGTGTGTGTGTGGGGGGGGGGGGGGGTGTTAGCGTATACCTCTGGCGCAATATGTGTGTGGAAATGTGTAGGGGTGTCATACGGCATTTAAGTTATCAGTATTAGGATGCTTGACTGTGAGTATGTGTACGGAAGCCGTAATTGTAATCGTAGGTTTATTTATATATCATTTTTTCTGTATGACTGTTTATCCATCAAGGTGAGGAAATAAACCAATCGTATGTTTTCCACAGAACACTCTAATGTTAAAGGTTAGAACCCTGACAAACCTTCCTGAGCTCAAATGCTTTGTAGGACCTTTTCAACCTACCTGTCAGATGTCATAATGTCATTCATATTCAATTAATTCATTAATTTATTTATTTAATACCATCCTGGTATGGATTGTGTTGGGTCTGCAGGCCCCCGAGAACACACTGGACTTAACTATAGGACCAAACTCCTCAAAGCAGGGCACCACTACCCCTGTTACGTTAAATAATCATCATGTCATTCCAAGTACATTTACATTTAGGCATTTAGCAGACGCTTTTATCCAAAGCGACTTACAGTACTGTAACAGCATACAGTCTAAGCAATAAAGGTTTAAGAGCCTTGCTCAAGGGCCCAACAGCAGCAGCCTGGTAGTGGTCTAGTACTAGTCCAGCACCTTAACCACTAGGCCACAACTGTTGTATCATTGTCCAGATGCTTCTCTTTGATTAGATGCTGGATTTGTTTTGAATAAAGTTAGTTTTAAGAACAGTCTCTACCATAATGATAGACTTTATAGTAAGACAGCCTGTTGAACCTTGTTATAACAGCTGATTTACAAAAAATATTAAACTGCAAATTGAGTGTCCATGTGATGAGGAACAAACTTAAGTTGTGCATTGAGTTTGGACTGGGCCGATAAAAGCTTGCTTAACTGTGAACAGTACGGTGACGTGTGTTTTTGCAGCTTCTAATTCATGATGGAGCTGTTTTGGTGATCCTTGGATTACGTCTAAACAGATGAATTTGCTCCCAGAATAAGGTGATAGTTTGGGTTTTATTCATGAACTTGTACCTTGTAAATTGACATTGTACTTTTAATGGGTGCAGTCATTATTTATAGGCACAGAGAAGTCTCAAGCTTTAGCATTTTCATCTTGTTTTTACCTTATTTGTTGTCTAGCACTTTTGCTACCACTAAATGACAGATAAAAGCGTCTACTAATGGGGACAACAGGTCTAAGTTAAGCAGAACAAGGTAAAAGGTTTAAGGTATAAGGGCAGTGGTGGCTCAGTGGTTAAGGTACAAGACTAGTAATTGGAAGGTCACTTGTTCAAGGCCCACAACTGCCAGATTACAATTGTTGGGCCCTTGAGCAAGGCTCTTAGTTTTCAATTACCTAGATTGTAAGTCGCTTTGGTATTAAGGTATAGGACTAGTAACATTAACTGGACTAGTAACTGGAAAGACCCACAACTGCCAGGTTACCACTGTTGGGCCCTTGAGCAAGGCCCTTAACCCTCAATCCAATTGCTTGCAATGTATATGCTCCCAATTGTAAGTCGCTTTGAATAAAGGCATCTTCTAAATCAGGGGTGTCAAACTCACGGCCTGCGGGCCAGATCCGGCCCGCCACGTCATTTTATGTGGCCCGCGAGAGCTTAAACGACTGTACGATAGTTGTGATGGTTCGAGTCGTTACAGCGACGCGCTTATAATTTAATAGGATTCCTGCGCCTTTAACCTGCAACTGGTGACATCGTAGTCATGGCAACTAACTTTGACCTTCGCTGAGAAGCCATGTGACTTTTACGGCAAAAGAACGCGGGTAGTAATGTAAACAATAATAATAAATATAAATAATTATCTTGCAGTATAATACCAAAGCATCGTCTGTAAGTAGTGGCGTTTATATTCTCAGTTGTTTGTAAATGTTTAGTGAGTATATCACAGCGTTTTAGTTACAAATTTACCATAATTAAATACTGTTGTTACCGTTACTATAGCAATTAGTATCTTTACACAAAATGCTAACTCGTTAGCGCTATTTTACGTTTGGTTAAATCTCATATTGTACCAGATGTAACACTTGACTACAGCTGTGTGCTTGTACTGTATTAAGTTCTTTATTGTTTTTATTGTTTGTATTTTTACTTCATTTTGATGCACACAGTGTATCACACAGCTGGGAAGCAAATAAAACCGACTGTATTCTGAAGAGAGCTGTCTGTCTGTCTGTCTGTCTGTCTGTCTAGCTGAGAAAGGGGGATAAACTATTAGTGAGGGCAGAACAATTGTCTTAAAATACACTGTAAAATCCTACATTAACTGCATCTCTCAAAATGCATGCTGATTTTGTGACCTGCAAAGTGACACATCCCGCCAGTAGATGATGTTACACATATTTACACATAATCCCAAAATGTACAAGAAGAGAAGTAAAAAAATTAAGCAGAAGGAGGAAATTTAATGAAAATGAAAACAAGTTTGTGCTTCAGGAAGAGAAAACGGTGCGTCTCTTGTGTTATGAGGCCGTGTCTGTGGTAAAGTAGGACAATATAAATGCAGAATTTAGCCTCCAAGACAAACAACAGACTGCAATCACAGCAGGATACGTTACAATCGGCCCTTTGAGGGCCACAATAATGCTGATGTGGCCCTCGCTGAAAATGAGTTTGACACCCCTGTTCTAAATGCTGACAATGTAAATATAAATAAAGCATAACAAAGCCAAAACGTAATGTCCTCATATGTGACCACAGGGTCTTAAAAGGTTAACAATGCAAGTCAATCAAATCAATCAGTTTATTTGTTACATGCAGGTCAAGGAAATGGTTATTTGTTATACTGTACCTGACGGTCACATTAGTACTATGATACAAAAGAAAAACGTAATATACAAATAAAAATAGTTAGTTACTGGTTACACAAGATTATTTTAGACCAAGCAGATTTTAACCCACAATGAGCATATGAAGAAACACACATTAGTGAAATTTGTTTTGGATGAGAGTGTGTTCGACTAAATGAAGGAACTACGTCTGGGTACCCGTGATGTTGTTGGAATTTTAAACCTGAGTGGCATTTTTAAAAAGAAATGCTGGTGGGAGGCATGAAGGAAAAAGACAGAGCCGACGGATATAAAAATAATAATAGCGTAGTTGCCAGGGCTTCAGATGCAGCCTGTTGTGTTGTGCGTCAGTTCAGCTATTCACAGCTATAGGAGCAGGTACACACACACACACACACACACACACACACACACACACACACTTCCGATTTCTCTTCCTCCTCATAATGAAAATAAATCAGCATCAGCTCTTCTGCTCTTTTCTTCTTCTTTTCCTTTATTTATTCCGTTATGTTTTCCTCCTCTTGTCTTACCTCGCAATCTCGCCCACGCCGCCCGCATACCCGTTTCCCTGGCAACAGCTGCTTCCTGTTTGTCCGTCTGGTCTGGGCTATTTTTTCCAGGAGGTGTTTTGGCATTTATTACGCTGGTTGCTGTGTGTGTGTGAAGTCATGGTCTACCAGCAAACAAATCTGGTCTTACCTGAACACACAGTTCAAACTGTAGCTGAGTGTGGACCTGCTTTCTGCCAAATTCTGCCTTTATGTAAAGTGACATAGGGCCTGTCTGAAAATCTAGTGATCTCTCTACATAGGCACATTTTACGTCATCCTACACTCCTGAGAAAAGGGCATGTCTAAATTCTTAGATACCTTAAAATGCTCCTTCTGAGGTGCTATAATTCTAAGTGATAATCTGACTGATTAATGATGGAGTGTCCGATGCTTCCTCAGCGCTGAAGGCAATCCCAGCATTCAGTGCGGCACAACTGTTCTCACAAAAAACTACAAATATGGCGGATAAATGCGGAGCAACCAACAGTAAATTAACAAATGTAAATTAATTCTCATTGATGTTTAATTTGTATAAAGGCGCTCAAGTGTTGTTTATTTGTAAATTCGGGCTTGTCAGAGACAGTTTAACAGTTTTCTGTACTCGGAGGGAGACGTTAGCCGGCATGCTAGCAGGTTGTGCCACCTCAGCACTTGGTTTGAATGGCCTGAGGCTAACTGTGTTAGCTTAGTAAGCTAAAACTGTGGTGCTGTAATCACTGTAATTACTGTCTAAGTAGTGTGTCTAAATAACCTGCCTAGAATCCCCTCTACTGAGGCAGCTGATCAGGTAAAATATATCAGAGCAGGCTAGGCTGCTGGTTTCTAACAATACTGATATCTTGTCTCCGGTCAGTAGCAACACACTGCTCATGCTCAGTATAGGATGAGTGTATTTGTAGAAGTGTGTGTGTGTGTGTGTGTGTGTGTGTGTATGATTTGTAAAGTTGCCTGTCTTTATGCATGAGCATGGGCACATAGAATCTGATTTCTGATGTATTCACATATCAGCGGTAACCACAAAGTTCTGTTGTAAGAATATTAATATTCATTTTAATATTCACTATCGTAAGTGTGCCCACGCATTAACAGAAAGTCAGTTCTAATGAATGAAACCTTTTCAACCCTCCCCCCTTTTGTGCCCACTTCCTGTAAGCGAGCTTCCTGTGGCACGGGTTTACTTCCTTTAGCTATGCTGGAAAATAAACTCCAGCCCTCCCCAGCCACCAGAAGTGAGAGACGAGAGCATTAGAGAGCTTTTTAGGTTGTGTATAATTATAGATGGATGGATGGATGGATGGATGGATGGATAGATGGATAGATGGATGGATGGATGGATGGATGGATGGATGGATAGATGGATGGATAGATAGATAGATAGATAGATAGATAGATAGATAGATAGATAGATAGATAGATAGATAGATAGATAGATAGATAGATAGATAGATGGATGGATGGATGGATGGATGGATGGATGGATAGAAAAAGATTGAAAAAGTAATCTGATTACTGATTACTCCTTTAAAAAGTAACATAGTTACTTTATGGATTACTTGATTTTAAAAGTAACTAAGTTAGATTACAAGTTACTATTAGTTATATAATGCGGTCCGCTAATGTATCCCATAATGCAACTGGAGCTGCGTAGGCGATTGAAGCGGAATAAGAAACAAGAAAGATAGCGGAAAATGGAGTCCTCTGTTCACAAGTGTAAGTAAAATTTTAAAGACAAATAAATAACAAAAAGACAATAAATATCCTAAATTTTGGCGAGTGGGGTTTGTAATGAGTCTGTAACTATGGTGATATTACGTCATCACGTCCTCACGTCATCACTTGACGTTGGTAAGATGTACTTCTTTACCAGCCGAGTAGTGCATACTTCCTCCAATCTAGTACAGACTCTGTAAGTATGCGATTCCGGACGCAGCCCGTGACTTAGTTGTCGCATAGGACAGACGTCACTCCCCGAGACGCAAGAAGAAAGCAAAAATATATCTTTTTACTAAGGAAAATGACAACAATAGTAACGCACAGTAACTTGGATAAGTAACTTTAACCTGATTACTGGATTGGAAATAGTAACGCGTTAGATTACTCGTTACTGAAAAATTTGGTCAGATTAGAGTAACGCGTTACTAAGTAACGCGTTACTGACCATCAGTGATAGATAGATAGATGGATGGATGGATGGATGGATGGATGGATGGATGGATGGATAGATAGATGGATAGATGGATGGATGGATGGATGGATGAGTGGATGGATCCTGTGGCACGGGTTTACTTCCTTTAGCTATGCTGGAAAATAAACTCCAGCCCTCCCCAGCCACCAGAAGTGAGAGACGAGAGCATTAGACAGCTTTTTAGGTTGTGTATAATTATAGATGGATGGATGGATGGATGGATGGATGGATAGATGGATAGATAGATGGATAAATAGATAGATAGATAGATAGATAGATAGATGGATGGATGGATGGCTGGATGGATGGATGGATGGATGGATAAATAGATGAATGGATGGATGGATAGATGCAGTAGATGGATGGATGGATGGATGGATGGATGGATGGATGGATGGATGGATGGATGGATGGATGGATGGATGGATAGATAGATAGATAGATAGATAGATAGATAGATAGATACAGTAGATGGATGGATGGATGGATAGATAGACACAGTAGATAGATAGATAGATAGATAGATAGATAGATAGATAGATAGATAGATAGATAGATAGATAGATAGATAGATAGATGGATGGATGGATGGATGGATGGATGGATGGATGGATGGATGGATGGATGGATGGATGGATGGATGGATGAGTGGATGGATGGAGGGATAGATGGATGGATAGATGGATGGATGGAGGGATAGATGGATGAATGGAGGGATAGATGGATAGATAGATAGATAGATAGACAGACAGACAGACAGACAGACAGACAGACAGACAGACAGATAGATAGATAGATAGATAGATAGATAGATAGATAGATAGATAGATAGATAGATAGATAGATAGATAGATAGATAGAGGGATGGATGGATGTATGGATAAATAGATAGATAGATGGATGGATGGACGGATGTATGGAGGGATAGATGGATAGATAGATAGATGGATGGATGTATGCAGGGATAGATGGATAGATAGATGGATAGATGGACGGATGTATGGAGGGATAGATGGATAGATAGATAGATGGATGGATGGATGGTTAGATAGATAGATAGATAGATAGATAGATAGATAGATAGATAGATAGATAGATAGATAGATAGATAGATAGATAGATAGATAGATAGATAGATAGATAGATAGATGGATGTATGTATGGATAAATAGATAGATAGATGGATGGATGGACGGATGTATGGAGGGATAGATGGATAGATAGATGGATGGATGTATGGAGGGATAGATGGATAGATAGATGGATAGATGGACGGATGTATGGAGGAATAGATGGATAGATAGATGGATGGATGTATGGAGGGATAGATGGATAGATAGATGGATGGATGGATGGTTAGATAGATAGATAGATAGATAGATAGATAGATAGATAGATAGATAGATAGATAGATAGATAGATAGATAGATAGATAGATAGAACAATTACCAACTGGTGTTATTCATTTATTTACTTATTAGGATTTTAACGTCATGTTTTACACTTTGTTTACATTTATGACAGGACAGGTACAGTAGTTACTGGTTACACAAGATTCATCAGTTCTAGTTTAATGTCAAACACAGTCATGGACAACTTTGTATCTCCAATATACCTCACTTGCACGTCTTTGTACTGTGGGAGGAAACCGGAGCTTTCGGAGGAAACCCACACAGACACGAGGAGAACATGCAGACTCCACACAGAAAGGACATAGACCGTTCAACCTGGGCATCAAACCCAGGACCTTCTTGCTGTAAGGAGACAGTGCTACCCACCGAGCCACCCTTTGTAATGACAAATAATGCCATTCTATTCTATACAGTTAGTCTAGTACGTTGATTTTCTACCCAGCTTTAAGCAAAAATAAAAAAGCCAAGCGTTTTAGTTATGGTGAAGCTGTCTGAGACTGGCTTTATGTCCGTCACCTTTAATCTGAGGTCTTTTCGTCTCATCTTACCTACCTGCCCACACACTCCTGAAGCAATACCTCCCACCGAGCATGAAGAGGGTTTGTCTGCGAGCGTGTACACATTTCTGGCATAGCTGAGCAGCATCAGATCAATTCCTGGTGATGTTTCAAAACCAGGATTTAGTCTTTACGAGAGCTTTTAAATATCAGAAACAAGGGAAAGAAAACGGGGTGAGAGTGGGCTCCTCTGTAGATAGGCGTGGTCAGGTCGTGTCACAGATCCGAAAGCTCCTTCCATTTTATAAACTGATGTGTGATGCGAGGTGAGCGAGTGTGTAGGAGTATCTTGTTTCGTTCCAAAGCCTTTTGTTTAAAAACGGTGTTGACTGTTTTTCTTCCCGTGCCAAGACTCCGAGCCGCGGAGGATAAAACGAAGAGCTCCGAAAAAGAAAGGCGACTTCAAAGCCAGCGAAGAATTTCTTAAAGCGGGGTACTCTGAGACCACATCAAACACAAGGTGGGAAGGAGGTGGGCTGGGAAAAGAGTGT
Organism: Trichomycterus rosablanca; assembly: GCF_030014385.1. Taxonomy (NCBI): domain Eukaryota; kingdom Metazoa; phylum Chordata; class Actinopteri; order Siluriformes; family Trichomycteridae; genus Trichomycterus; species Trichomycterus rosablanca. The sequence continues at coordinate 45,319,542 of NC_085989.1, read as the reverse complement.
GTTAGAAAGTGTGTGTGGCATGAGAAGACGAGCCTCTCGGAGCCACCTGGAGGTTACTAATGCCCACCGACCGAGCCAGATGGGGGGAGAAGAAGCCTGTCGACTCAAACGCAGAACCTCGAACACCCAGAATGCTCTTGAACTCGCCAGCTGAGGATGCTAGGCTCAGAGGGAGGGCAAGCAGCCCACACACAGATACACATCCTCAGAGCCAATCAGTCTAATCTTTAGCACAAACGCACAGCGCAGCTTTCTACATCTACATCCAGCTTCTTTCTTTTCTTTTTTTCACAGTTCTGCAGGGGGATTGATTGTCAGGGTTTAAAATACGCTCACGCCAATCGTACTTCTGTGTTTGCTGTGCATGCAGACTCTTTTGTCTATTCTAGTTGAGTTCTGAGAAAAACTTATTTCCGTGTAAACGTTTGCAGATAGCAGTGCAGTTTTTATCGCACGCCATCGATGTACCCAACAATGTTTCATATCACTACACCCTACAATACTTCCTTTTCACTGCACCTTATCAGTGCAGACAAGCTCTGAGATCCTGCCAAGTCTTCAAACACACTTGTAAGACTAATTAACTAACTAACTAAACAAACAATGGTAGCCTAGTGGGTAGAGCTTTGGGCTTTGAATCGTAAGACTGTCGGTGTGAATCCAGGCCCTGAGCTCTGACCCCAGCTTCCAAACAAGCTGGGATATACAGAAAAAGAATTTCGTTGTACTGCACCGATCAGCCATAACGTTAAAACCATCTCCTTGTTTCTACACTCACTGTCCATTTTATCACCTCAACTTACCATATAGGAGCACTTTGTAGTTCTACAATTATCTGTTTCTCTGCATGCTTTGTTAGCTCCCTTTCATGCGGTTCTTCAATGGTCAGGACTCTCCCAGGACCACTACAGAGCAGGTATTATTTAGGTGGTGGATCATTCTCAGCACTGCAGTGACACTGACATGGTGGTGGTGTGTTAGTGTGTGTTGTGATGGTATGAGTGGATAAGACACAGCAGCGCTGATGGAGTTTTTAAACACCTCACTGTCACTGCTGGACTGAGAATAGTCCACCAAAAACATCCAGCCAACAGTGCCCTGTGAGCAGCGTCCTGTAACCACTGATGAAGATGACCAACTCAAACAGCAGCAATAGATGAGCGATCGTCTCTGGTTTTACATCTACAAGGTGGACCAACTAGGTAGGAGTGTCTAATAGAGTGGACAGTGAGTGGACACGGTATTTAAAAACTCCAGGAGTGCTGCTGTATCTGATCCACTCATACCAGCACAACACACACTAACACACACTAACACACCACCACCATGTCAGTGTCACTGCAGTGCTGAGAATGATCCACCACCCAAATAATACCTGCTCTGTGGTGGCCCTGTGGGGGTTCTGACCATTGAAGAACAGGGTGAAAGCAGGTTAAAAAGGTTGTAGAGAAACAGATGGACTACAGTCAGTAATTGTAGAACTATAAAGTGCTTCTATATGGTAAGTGGAGCTGATAAAATGGACAGTGGGTGTAGAAACAAGGACGTGGTTTTACCGTTATGGCTGTTTGGTGTATATGTAACGAAGAGCTATAGAATTTCAAATGACAACAGGCTAAACAGGTTTGCACAAGACAAGACACACTAACTAAGCTAAATGCTAAGGTCATGCTAATCTAAACACACATGAAACCTGACCCTAAACTATCCCAGACCCTATGCTAAGCTAACATAAAGGCTAACACAAAACATGAACAAGACTACAACATGGAACAAGACAGAGGAATCATGTAACAATCCAAACCATGACAACGTATAACCATCAAAATAGCCTTCGCTGAATGATCCACAGCAGTGTCCTTAAATGCCTTGAGGTTCAGCTGTGGATCATTAGCTAATTGTCCAATCATCATCAGGACGTGATGGCTTGACAATATAAACCCGGAGAAGAGAGGGGCGTGGCACATGAGCATGATTCGTTTCATTACATGATAAATAAAGACTTTCTTCTTATTCTTCTAGTTGTACTGATGATTAGCATATATGCTAGCATTTAAACGCACTTTTAAACACATATTTTTTATAGCTGCCACTGTAAATCTCTTGTACGCTTGCACAAAGAACAATGGAACGTTCCTTTATTCGCCCCCCTCCACAAAAAAACACACCACTTAGAGGTATGTGTGTGTGTGTGTGTGTGTGTGTGTGTGTGTGTGTGTGTGTGCCCTGCAATGTACTGGCGCCCTGTCCGGGGTGTTTCTGTATACCTTGCACCCATAGAGAGCTGGGACCCTAAAAAGGATAAGCAGCTTAGAGAGTGAGTGAGTCTACGATGGCTAGAGGTTTATTTTTCTTTCTTAAGAGTAGTAATATCATGGCAGAGCATGTAGATTATGTGCATTTACATTTACATTTTCGACATTTAGCAGACACCTTTATCCAAAGTGACTTACAGTACTGTGACAGTATACTATCCAAGCAATTGCGAGTTAAGGCAAGGCAAGGCAAGTTTATTTGTATAGCACCTTTCATACACAGTGGCAATTCAAAGTGCTTTACATAAGGAAAAAATTAATTAAAAGCATTAAAACATTCCTGAGATCTAGAACCTCTTCTTGAAAGACTTCTTGCAAACATTTAGTTACAATTAAGACAACATGAAATTAAAACAAGAGAGATAAAAAATTAAGAACATGAAAACTAAAAGAAAATATAGTAAAATATACCCTACAGTTTAGAAGAGCATGAAAAACTAAAAGAAATATGGTAAAATGAGGGTAATAGCAAAAATTTCAAGCTCAATCATAGGCACAAGAAAAAAGAAAAGTTTTTAACCTGGATTTAAAGATTTCTACATTTGAGGAACATCTAATATCTCCTGGCAGTCTGTTCCAGTTATATGCAGCCCAACAGGGCAGTGATAGCTCAGTGGTTAAGGTACTGGACTAGTACATAGAAGGTTGCCGGTTCAAGCCCCGCCACCACCAAGTTGCCACTGTTGGGTCCCTGAGCAAGGCCCTTAACCCTCAATTGCTCATTGTGTAAGTCGCTTTGGATAAAAGCGTCTGCTAAATGCTGAAAATGCAACAGCTAAATGCTGCTTCACCATGTTTAGTTTGGACTCTGGGCTCAACTAGCTGACCTGAGTCCATGGATCTAAGAGATCTACTGGGTTTATATTCTCTAAACATTTCTGAGCTGTATCCTGGGCCTAACCCATTCAGTAATTTATAGACCAGTAGCAGCACTTTAAATTCTATTCTGTAACTGGAAGCCAGTGTAGAGATTTTAGAACTGGAGTGATGTGCTCAGTTCTCTTCGTCTTAGTTAAAACTCTAGCAGCAGCGTTCTGAATGAGCTGTAACTGTTTAATGGTCTTTTTGGGAAGTCCATTACAATAGAGACCATTACAATAGTCCACCCTACTGGATATAAAAGCATGGATCAGCTTTTCTAGGTCTTGTTGGCACACTAGACCCTTGATTTTGGCTATATTTCTAAGATGGTAGAAGGCTGTTTTGGTGATGGTTTTTTTATGGCTGGTGAATGTGAGATCTGAGTCTATTAGAACGCCAAGATTTCGAACTTGGTCTTTGGTTTTTAGAGCCCTGGAACTGAGGTGTTCACTTAAGGGCCTTGCTCAAGGGCCCAACAGTGGCAACCTGGCATTGGTAAAGTTTGAACCAGGGACCTTTGGATTACTAGTCTAGTACCTTAACCACTAGGCTACAACTGCCCTAAATGTGCGAGCATTTGTGCTGTTGTTACAGATGTTTGTTTTTATGTAAAAATCATTGATCAGTTATCGGTGATAAGAAGACGTAGACGTGTTTGTCTCAGTTGTTGTTTTCTTTAGTTCACTGCTCTCACCGCGACCGTCGGCACAAATAACCGATTTGCTCAGCGCTCGGCTTGAGCGGTGAAACATCACTAAAGTTCCACGACACGAACATCCAATTGTGTGAAATAACCATCAAACCTACTCTAAAATACAACATATATGTGTTTAGCTGGATTAACTTCACTTGTGGTGTTAATGCAGCTCGGGGTTCTAAATCTTCTCGGGAGAGTCAAAAAAGCGTAACGTAAAAAATAAAGCGTAACGTGGCTGAATGTACTAAAAGTACGACATAGAAACACTAAACTTATCTCTGTTATTACTGGTTATAAGTGCTACATACTGCCCAAATTCATCGGTCGTTGTTTTAGTACAACAAGCCACGTTACGCTTAATTTTTCACATTAATTGTTGTTCGAACTGTCCGGGTCACGTTTACCACGTCATATCACACAGTTCATCTTTTGTAAGGCGCTTTGAAAATATCAGCAAAAAATCAGATTAGACACTAGTTCGTTCTGCGTCGGTGGAAAAGGAGTATCAGTAATGTGATCCGGTTCACTTGAGTCACTGATATTTTGATTGCGATTGATTTACTGCATGAAAATGCATCCAAATATCACTTGTCTTCCGTGCACTTATCTTCTGTAAATAAATCCTTCTCTCTTAATTCTCTTGGCACCTCACACTTCTCTTCTCAGTGACACTTTTTCTAAGTGGAATCTTGATCATGGGGGAGAGGGGGTGGACTCACCTACCAGTCAGATGGGTTATAATAAAATATATAACTATATATTGTTGTTTTGCTTACAAGAAAATATGCTGCATTACTAATCTATACCACTACTACTGATAATAATAATAATAGCATGTGCATAAAATCAGCCACATAACGAACACCAGTGTGTTTAACTGCTTGTTTATTGGAATATTTAACTTATTACTTAGTAGATTCACAGACTGGAGTAAAGTCGGTTCAGCCAAATCATCTGAGTCTGCGATGTTTCCAGTGAGCCTGCTCACTCGCCTTATGTACTTAGCAGCAGCTCAGAGGACTCATAGGATCCGGGTTAATTGAGATTTCGGACTCTTGATTCCTGATTCAGTATAAAGATTCGAATCATTAACCCGGGTTATTCAGGAACCGCCCAGCTCTACCGTACACACTGGTGTACCGATCGGTTAAAGAGCGGTTTTATCGAAACCGGGAGGAAATCAAGCGAAAGCCAGAACTCTACACCTGATTCCTGTTCAGCTGTGTGTTTCTCTCTATCAGTGAGTCTCCTGTCCTTCCTCTGGACCTGCTGTGTCCCTGAGCACTGAAGCACTGCAGACAGACTGTCCCTCTGTCTTTCCTGTCTTTCTACCTCGCTCTGTCTGACTCCTTCAGTCCATCTCTCGCTCCATCTGCTCAGCTGAACTCTAAACGTTTGAAACGCTCCCTTAGGGAATTCTGTCAGAAAGAGCACTGATGTTGGATCAGAACTGGAACATCCAAACTATTTGCTGCCCGTTATTATTTTTTAAACTGCTCGCAACGTTTCAGAAATAAATACCTCAACCTTAAAACATCTTCCTGCTAGTCTGCCAAACACAGGCTGTTGATGTTTGCGATTGAACTGGTATTTTACTGCATAACAATCTTCAGTGTTACTACAATAATAAAGTATCTGTCTGTTTGCCTATCTGTCTATCCATCTGTCTGTCTATCTATCTAGCATCTGTCTGTCTATCTATCTGTCTGTCTATCTATCAGTCATCTGTCTGTCTATCTATCCGTCCGTCCGTCCGTCCGTCCGTCCGTCCGTCCGTCCGTCCGTCTGTCTGTCTATCTATCTATCTATCTATCTATCTATCTATCTATCTATCATCTGTCTGTCTATCATCTGTCTGTCTGTCTGTCTATTTATCTATCTGTCTGTCTGGCTATCGGTCTATCTGTCTGTCTGTCATCCTATCATCTCTCTGCCTGTCTATCTATCATCTATCTGTCTGTATATCTATTTATCTGTCTGTCTATTTATCTGTCTGCCTTTCTGTCTATCTGTCTGTCTGTCATCCTATCATCTGTCTGTCTGTCTATCTATCATCTATCTGTCTGTCTATCTATCATCTATCTGTCTGTCTATCTATCATCTATCTGTCTATCTGTCTGCCTGTCTATCTATCATCTATCTGTCTGTCTATATATCTATTTGTCTGTCTATCTATCTGTCTGTCTATCTCTCTGTCTGTCTGTCTATTTCTTTTTTCATCCTACTGTCATGACATCCCAGAAAGTAACTCAGATGTCTGGTAGCTTGTTCAGGCAAATATTACAAACAGTGTGTGAGACATGTACTGTATATAAATTCAAATCAAAGGACATGAACACTTTATGGCCTAAAGTAAGTCTTCAAAAATCTTTCCACATTAATTTTTGCAGTCACTAATGTTGTGGCTTGCTCAGGGGCCAGGGGCCAACAGTGTCAACTTTTGGTGGTGGTGGGGCCTGAACCAATAGCCTTCTGGTTACTAGCCCAAAACCTTAAGCACTTATTTACCACTGCTCAGCAGGTAATATCTAAACATGGTTATTTATTGTGGTGTATAAAGGTCTTTATTTAAATTCCTTGTTAGTGATTATGTCTGACCACAGCTCACTACTTCTGCGTGGTCATAAAAAAGGCAAGTTTGACCACACCTAATAGACCGGCCTACAAGAATTACAAAGGAAAATCCCTGGATGCTCTTTACAGATATTAGAAAGTTCATTTTAGAAGTCACTTGGTGTCATTTCTAAACACTTCAGACCACAAAATCAATGTATCAAAACAATTGTCTGTACAAAGTACATGGAATAGTGTTTTTTTCTGCCAGGGCTGAAAGGAAAACACTAACTGTCCCTTATGCTATAAGGAATTTTGTCCAAATGGTCAAAAAACTGGTCTGTCATAAATTAAAATGTGCTGTAACTTGACCGTCGACACAGTCAGGCAAGTTGTACAAGGTCATAAGTTTAAAAGCTGCCTTGACTCTTTCTTGACTGTTCCTTAGAAGTGTATGCAATCTTTAATCTTGAACTATAAGTGTGTAATTATATGAGTAATTTAGGGATTAACACAACAGCACCAATCACAGAAACGACATAAACAACGTCCATCTGCTTTGTTGCCCACGTGGAAATGTAAACGATGACATGTTATCAGAGAAGTCATCCGTCAATCCTGACATGTTTACTGTATTATCTACAGATGAACCAGAAACCTTTTGATGGTGACCAGGAAAGTCTAGCAAGACATCAAAACCAGAGCTACGTAAAGGTACTTCTCTAATAATCACACTTCTTTCATGTTTGTCTCATTGAAAAAAAAAGCTGTGACCTACTAACGTCTTCTAGGGAGAGATAAGAAGTGTCAGCCGCATTCGTCACATCTCTCTGACCTCAACATCCTGCCGTAGTACCGAAACAAGGTTTTGCAACGAGGCCATGAATGACTGCACACACACACACACAGTTCTGTGCAAAATCCACTATTGGATTTGTTGTTTAATCAATAATATAATGACCGTTTATTATTATGTCTCAGTCTGTTTATTAGAATAAATACAGAAAATGTGTATACAGTATTAGAAAAACTGAAAACAATCAGGCTAAATTGGTGAGTATTTAGTGTGACTTCCTATTAAACTTGAGCAATAGCAGGAACCCAGTTCTCTTAAACCTAAATGGAATGGAACCCTAATTAATGTCTTTGCTAACACCTCTACTTGTCTGACTATATATACAGTATATATAAAAATGACCGCTGTGGAATAGGTCTGTTACACCAGGTTTGTGCATACTGTATGAGTTTAATTCATTGGAAGCTTGCTAGTATGTGTAAGACCAACTTTCAATCACACCATTTCATTCAAAATGCCAAAAATCACAGAATCTGACAAACATAAAATCTTCTTGTTCCTCAGCCTTTGTCCCATTTTTCAGTTACGGGGTCGGCATTTCCGGCTTCTTCCCGTTAGGGGTCGCCGGCGGGATTTGGCACAGTTTTATGCCGGATGCCCTTCCTGACACAACCCTCCCTATTTATCCGGGCTTGGGACCAGCACTACAATGCACTGGTTCGTGCATCCCAGCGGATAGGTAACTATGGGACAATTCAGTGTCTCCAATTAGCCTAGCGGCATTTCTTTGGACTGTGGGAGGAAACCGGAGCACCCGGAGGAAACCCACACAGCCATGGGGAGAACATGCAAACTCCGCACAGAAAGGACCCGGACCGCCCCACCCGGGGATCGAACCCAGATTTTTAGCAAATCCACTCTCAAAGAGAAATCAGCAAACAAACTCGATACTCAAGATGAGGTATATAAACTGTTATAATGAAGTGTAAAGAATCAGAAGGGGCCAAGGGCAAAAAAAGACTGGAAGGCCAAGAAACCTTTCAAAATCTGATGAGAATTTTCTCAGAGTTTCTTCTCTGAGAAACCAAAAGAAGTCCAGTGAGGACCTGGCTCAGCATCTGGCAGTCTCATAGGATGCCAAGTTGACCCTTCTACTTCTTCTACATCTGAAGAAGCTTGATTATGAATAAAGAAACCACTTACAGAAGGGAAACATGGTAAAAAGACTAAGGTATGCTAAAGCTCACAAAGATCAGAATGAAGATCAGTGGAAAGAGTATTATGGAGTAACGAATCCAACTTTAACATTTTTGGGTCCAATCCTCTAGAATATGTGAGAAGAAGAGTTGGAGTGAAATGTGGTGGAGGGTCTGTCCTGTCCTGGTTTGGGGCTGCATTTCTGCCAGTAATGTTGGTGATATTGTCTGAATTAATGGAATCATGAATTTCTGAAAAAAAAGACAGATTTTAATTAATCATGCCATTCAAAAGTGCCTGATTGGGAATGATTTTATTTTTCAGCATAGTAACGATCACAAGCATACTGATACTAACAGTGAAATCTAGGGCAATTGCAGCCTGGCGGTTAAGGTACTGGACTAGTAATCTAAAGGTCACTGGTTCAAACCCCACCATTGCCAGATTGCCACTGTTGGGCCCTTGAGAAAGGCCCTTGACACTGAATTTCTCAGACAATATACTGTCACAGTACTGTAAGTCATTTTGGATTAAGGTGTCTGCTAAATGCTGAAAATGTAAATGAGAAGGACAAAAAAAGAGAAAGAATTGTACCACATTTCAAATGTTTTTTTGGGGACAAAGCCATAATCTGTCATGGTATAGGGGTGTAATTTGCCATAAGTAATTTGGACAATGCTTATGGGGAGCATTTAGGAGCAACATCTGCTTCCATCTGGACAAAAGCAAGAAAATTCCAAGCCTCATTTTGCATGTTACATTCATGTGGCTTTGTAGTTGAGAGTGCAGGTGCTAGAGCTGCAGTCCAGACCTGTCTCCAAGTGAAAATATGTGGTGCATTAAAAAAAACTTAATATAGGGCAGTAGTAGCTTAATGGTTAAGGCGCTAGTCTTGTAATATGAAGGTTGCTTGTTTAAGCCCTGCCTCCACTAATTTGCCACTGTTGGGCCCTTGAGCAAGGCCCTTAACCCTCAATTGCTTGCATTGTATCCAGTCCCAACTGTACGCTGCTTTGAATAAAGCATAACAACAAAAACAGAGATCCTGAACTGTTGAGCAGCTAAAGTGTTTATATTATACAAGAATAAAAAATGAAGTCATTCTTCATATAAAAAACCTCAATATACTAGCTCAGCAGTTAAGGTACTGGCCTTGTAATATGAAGGTTGCTAGTTCAAGTCCTGCCTCCACTAAGTTGCCACTGTTGGGCCCTTGAGCAAGGCCCTTAACCCTCAATGGCTTGCATTGTATTGAGTCCCAAAAACATAAACAAAAATGGAGATCCCTGAACTGTTGAGCAGCTGAAGTGTTTATATTATACAAGAATAAAAAAGTGATGTCATTCTACGCATTTCTGTCTGTTTTTACTGCAGGACCGCAGCACTTAAAGCGATGATGTTTATTCTTTTTTAACTAAATGATCTCAGATGTACAGATCCAGCTGTAGCTTATAAATGACCAGCATTAGAGGACATGAACTCTTAGTAAGCTAATAACACACAGATGCTTGTTAAGGTTTGGTAAAGTTGGGTTCTGTGATGTGGTCTGACATGGCAGATACTCTGTGACTACTTCAGCTAATGGACATGAGACGAAAGTAAAAAAAGAAAAAGTGAAACTGGGAGAAAGGAAAGGACAGGACAGGAAAGAAAAGAAAAGAAAAAAGGAAAAAGAAAAGGAAATAAAAAGAAATGAAAGGACAGGAAAGTAAAGGAATGAAAAGGAAAGGGAAGAAAAGAAAGAGTACAAGTAATAAACCAACCAAACTAAAGTAGTGAAAAATAAAAAGGATTATACAGTGGTACCTTGAAACTCAATGTCAGTTGGTTCTGGGACTGGTGTTGAGTTTAAACGGCGTTGAGTTTAAAAGACGTTGAGTTTCAAGATATTTTTCCTTTAAGGATGTTTGGGAAACCTGTTAATGCGTTCCATGGAATAATATATATATTATATTATATATATATATATATATATACAGTGTATCACAAAAGTGAGTACACCCCTCACATTTCTGCAAATATTTCATTATATCTTTTCATGGGACAACACTATAGATATGAAACTTGGATATAACTTAGAGTAGTCAGTGTACAGCTTGTATAGCAGTGTAGATTTACTGTCTTCTGAAAATAACTTAACACACAGCCATTAATGTCTAAATAGCTGGCAACATAAGTGAGTACACCCCACAGTGAACATGTCCAAATTGTGCCCAAAGTGTCAATATTTTGTGTGACCACCATTATTATCCAGCACTGCCTTAACCCTCCTGGGCATGGAGTTCACCAGAGCTGCACAGGTTGCTACTGGAATCCTCTTCCACTCCTCCATGATGACATCACGGAGCTGGTGGATGTTAGACACCTTGAACTCCTCCACCTTCCACTTGAGGATGCGCCACAGGTGCTCAATTGGGTTTAGTCCATCACCTTTACCTTCAGCTTCCTCAGCAAGGCAGTTGTCATCTTGGAGGTTGTGTTTGGGGTCGTTATCCTGTTGGAAAACTGCCATGAGTGCCAGTTTTCGAAGGGAGGGGATCATGCTCTGTTTCAGAATGTCACAGTACATGTTGAAATTCATGTTTCCCTCAATGAACTGCAGCTCCCCAGTGCCAACAACACTCATGCAGCCCAAGACCATGATGCTACCACCACCATGCTTGACTGTAGGCAAGATACAGTTGTCTTGGTACTTCTCATCAGGGCGCCGCCACACATGCTGGACACCATCTGAGCCAAACAAGTTTATCTTGGTCTCGTCAGACCACAGGGCATTCCAGTAATCCATGTTCTTGGACTGCTTGTCTTCAGCAAACTGTTTGCGGGCTTTCTTGTGCGTCAGCTTTTTTCTGGGATGACGTCCATGCAGACCGAGTTGATGCAGTGTGCGGCGTATGGTCTGAGCACTGACAGGCTGACCTCCCACGTCTTCAACCTCTGCAGCAATGCTGGCAGCACTCATGTGTCTATTTTTTAAAGCCAACCTCTGGATATGACACCGAACACGTGGACTCAACTTCTTTGGTCGACCCTGGCGAAGCCTGTTCCGAGTGGAACCTGTCCTGGAAAACCGCTGTATGACCTTGGCCACCATGCTGTAGCTCAGTTTCAGGGTGTTAGCAATCTTCTTATAGCCCAGGCCATCTTTGTGGAGAGCAACAATTCTATTTCTCACATCCTCAGAGGGTTCTTTGCCATGAGGTGCCATGTTGAATATCCAGTGGCCAGTATGAGAGAATTGTACCCAAAACACCAAATTTAACAGCCCTGCTCCCCATTCACACCTGGGACCTTGACACATGACACCAGGGAGGGACAACGACACATTTGGGCACAATTTGGACATGTTCACTGTGGGGTGTACTCACTTATGTTGCCAGCTATTTAGACATTAATGGCTGTATGTTGAGTTATTTTCAGAAGACAGTAAATCTACACTGCTATACAAGCTGTACACTGACTACTCTAAGTTATATCCAAGTTTCATGTCTATAGTGTTGTCCCATGAAAAGATATAATGAAATATTTGCAGAAATGTGAGGGGTGTACTCACTTTTGTGATACACTGTATATATATATATTATATAATATAATATAAAAACACTGAAATAAAAAGCTGATTCTTACAATTACTCAGAATCTCCAGCTGTAACACAAGTTTAAAAGTGAAACAGTGAGGAAAATCCAGCTAAACACAGATACATGTGGAGCTTTCAGAGTGATTCTGATGGTTATTCCACACAAATGCAGATTCGTCTCATATTCACACTTTGATGACGTTTTACCGCACAGCTCACGCCAAGCACTGAACAAAGCGACTGTTCATTGTTAATTTGAAATTAAATTAATTCTTTTTTTAAAAACAAACTGAACATTTTAAGTTTAAGGGAAACGTTGAGTTTAAGGGTACAAATTTCTCGATGCAGGGCGTTGAGTTTTAAAGATTTCGAGTTTAAAGGGACATTGAGTTACAAGGTACCACTATACACTAATCAGCCATAACATTAAAACCACCTCCTTGTTTCTACACTCACTGTCCATTTTATCAACTCCACTTACCATTTAGAAGCAATTTGTAGTTCTACAATTACTGACTGTAGTCCATCTGTTTCTCTACATACTTTTTTAACCTGCTTTCACTTTGTTCTTCAATGGTCAGAACCCGCACAAAACCACTACAGAGCAGGTATTATTTGGGTGGTGGATGATTCTCAGCACTGCAGTGACACTGACATGGTGGTGGTGTGTTAGTGTGTGTTGTGCTGGTATGAGTGGATCAGACACAGCAGTGCTCCTGGAGTTTTTAAATACCATGTCCACTCACTGTCCACTCTATTATACACTCCTTCCTAGTTGGTCCACCTTGTAGATGTAAAGTCAGAGACGATGGCTCATCTATTGCTGCTGTTTGAGTTGGTCATCTTCTAGACCTTCATCAGTGGTCACGAAACGCTGCCCACGGGGCGCTGTTGGCTGGATATATTTTTGGTTGGTGGACTATTGTCAGTCCAGCAGTGACAGTGAGGTGTTTAAAAACTCCATCAGCGCTGCTGTGTCTTGTCCACTCATACCCGCACAACACACAATAATAACCACCACCATGTCAGTGTCACTGCAGTGCTGAGAATGATCCACCACCCAAATAATACCTGCTCTGTAGTGGTTCTGTGGGGGTCCTGAGCATTGAAGAACAGAGTGAAAAAGGGCTAACAAAGCATGTAGAACTATTCTACTAATTGTAGAACTACAATGTGCTTCAATGTATGTGGTAAGTGGAGCTGATAACATGAACAGTGAGTGTAGAAACAAGGAGGTGGTTTTAATGTTATGGCTGATCAGTATATATATATAATAAAGTCAGAAGAAGGAAACTTACGGTAAGCTGCAAGATCGATGCAACAGTAGGAAAATAAAATGAGAAATGTCGATAAAATAGGCAACATAGGAGAATGAAAGGGAAGGGTAATGGGCAAAAAATAAAACAGAAAGGAGGCAAAAGTGCAAAGAAAATGAATAAAAATAAAATTGAGCAAAGTATTAAAGAGTAAAATGTAAAGAAATGAAGGAAAAAGGAAGTAAGGACAGAAAAGAACATGTTTGAAGGACTGAAGGACACATGAAGAACAGCAAAGATATACAGTTACATTATAAACATCTGAGAAAAAAGTAAGTATACATCTGTAAAATGATAAATCTAAAACACAATGGAGAGGGGAGGAAAGTATTCAGACGCCATAAATAATTAAGCTTTGTTAAGGTACTGAGTAGTAATCAGAAGGTCATTGATACAAGTCCCAGCACTATGAAGTTTGCAATAATAAGCTCTTAAGCAAGCGCCTCACCCCTCAATTGCTTAGATGAGCCACCTTGGATAAAAAGCATCAACAAAATGTCAAAAGTGGGTTGTTGCCATTTACAGCTTTTATAGTTTAATGTTGGCTCATAGCCTTTACCAAACTGTCTATAATTCCATGATGTTTGAGGGCCCTTCAGCTGAACTTTTTTTCAAATTACATTTTTAATCGCACCAGAGCTGGGATTTCGAATACAACATATCCGGCTGGGCTGGGCAGCCACATGAACAATGATTGGCTGTTGTTCAGGGTGAGATGAGCCGTTCCCCGTACACAAAGCTGATCCGCATATGAAGGTGAAAAGATGCAGTCGGTACTGCACACGTGTCGGAGGGGGCGTGTGTCATTGGTGAAGCTCCTCAGTCAGCAGTGGGGGGTTGTATCGGTGGAGGTGAAGCGTAACGCAATCAGGGTAATTGAATACGACTAGATTAGGGGAGAAAATTGGGGGAGAAATTCAGAGGAAAAACAGGGAGAAAAAAAATACATTTTTAATCCTATTTTTAATCTGATTTAGCTCAGTTTAACAAAAACCTTCAACTCACACTTTTGTTTTTGGCTGATAAGATGAAATTATCAACTGAAAGGTTGAGAGTTTGAATCTCAGCTCTGCCATGCAGCCACTGTTAGGCCCTTGAGCAAGGCCCTTAACTCTCTCAGCTCCAGGGGCGCCGTACAATGGCTGACCCTGCGCTCTGACCCCAGCATCTAAATAAGCTGGGTTTTGTGAAAAAGCTATTTTATTGGACTGTACATGTGTATCTGTTTATATGACAAATAAAGACATTCATTGTAGAGACATTCATACATTAGATGCTATGTAATGCTCCAGTGCTATTTACAGGGAGAAAGAGTGAGAGACAGATGCTTATGATGCTTCCACCACCATACTTCACTGTGAGTTTGGTGTTATTGGATCAAATTCTATCTTTCTATTTACAGTATAGCGTTCTATTTTTATTTATTTGACATTGTTGAGGTGAAGACAAAATAAAAGAATACTCTTGAACCCGGTATCTGTATCATGTTGGCTCGTACCCTGAACGTGACCGTCCTTTATTCTTTGATCTGACATTTTGGGTGGTGATGAGGCTCCGTGCTGTCCCGTCTTGCTTCGGCCTTTTTTTCTTAAACTCATCTGTCAACTGGATTTCTATTGAGTGCCTTTTTCTCCAACGGTCACACCTTTACTCCATCAGTCAACGCGCCTGAAAAAGTAAAAAAAAGTGAAATGACACGTTATGAATGAGCCTGTATTAGTCAGAGCTTATCCAAGAGGTGCTGGCACAATTTGGCTTAAAAAGCACACAAAGCCCAGAGAAGGAGTGAAAAAGAGATGGTGTTCTCAGCACTTAGAATTTAGTTCTGAGGATTTAGATTTTAATTCCTGAAAGTGGACGACGCATTGATGCAAAGCTTATAATGGCTTTGCTAATTCTGCAAAATGACATGTTGCGCCTACCGAGTGTTCCAAAACAGACATTATCACAAGCGTTTATTAAAGTCACGTTGGGAAATGCTGGGGCGAGGCGCTAATTGATGGCATCAAGCAATGAAGATTTCAAAACATCATGGTCCATTAGGAGAACCAGTCTCTTAAAATCTTTAATTGGTAAACCACTAAACATAGACATGTACATTCACCACTACTTTAATTTCAAGTCAATATGAGTGACTTGTGACAGAAGCCACACCAGCACTGTTAAAGATTCAACCCAATCACATGAGGCTTAACCAAGGCAAAACAATACTATGGCTGAAAAATGCAAGTGAGTATAAGGAGATTTCCAAAACCTTGAACATTCCTAGAAAGACCATTGAGAGTTTTTTCCAGAAGGCCAAAATTTAATTCAGAAGCCTCAGCAAACGAATTAGGACTGTAAAACTCTTCCAGGATGACCTGATGAAGGTCAAAACAAATGTAGAGGTGACCATTAAAATTTTTAGGCATGTAGCAGACGCTCTTATCCAGAGCAACGTACAGAAGAGCTTCCATAGTGAACATTACCTTACTCTAGTTTAAGTGGACAACAGTTCAAGAACACAAATCTGCTGTAAACCCTGTTGGAAGTTTTTTTTTTTTCTTTGCAAGAAATAAATAAGAGCATTAGTAAGTACATGTTAGTGCTTAGTAAGGTTTTTTTTTGGAGGAAGCTAATTTCACCACTTGGTTGCTATTACAGAGAAGAGCCTTGATGCTTGTCTTCCTTGAGTCCTGGGTGGAGGATCTAGGCGAGTGAGACTAGTGGCTCAGAGGTTGCGTGGTACAGAACGGGGTGTGATGAGTTCTCTAAGGTAGTTTGGAACTGGTCCATTTTCGTCTTTGTGCAGCTACAGGATGCCAGTGAAGAGAACACAGCAGTGGGTTGATGTGGCAGCTGTGGGGTAATGTGGCAGTGTTTAGGTTGGTTAATAACCAGGCGAGCAGCTGCATTGATCACAATACAATAACACATTGTCGAATCATCCAGCAAAAAAGAAAAATCAATTTGTCAAAATGCTCCTACTGAGGTTCCTTAATTCTGAGTGATAATCTGACTGAATAACAAAGGACCATCCGATGAAGGCAATCCGGATGAAGGACCGTAGCGGTGAAGGCAATCCCAGCATTCAGTGTGGCACAACTTTTCTCACAAAAATTACAAATATGGACGAATACGAGTTTTTTCAAATGAAAATGAATTCTCATGTATGTTTAATTTGTATAAAGGTGCACAAGTGTAATTTATTTGTAAATTCAGGCTCATCAGAGACAGTTTAACTGTTTTCGGTAGACGGAGGGAGACGTTAGCTGGCGTGCTAGCAGCTTGTGCCCATTGGTTTGAATGGCCTGAGGCTAACTGTGTTAGCTTAGTAAGCTAAAACTGCTGTGACGTAATAACTGTAATCTCTGTATAAGTAGTGCATCTAATTAATTTGCCTTATGAGCATCCAATTTCTGCCAGCAATCATCCTCTCACTAATGCTGGTCCCTGCTCCTGATTGGGGAGGACAAGGCTGCTCCACACCCCCTCTGACACGTGCACAGCAATCGAACATCTTATCACCTACACTTGACGAGTGCAGTGCAGTACAACACTGTGTACGGAGAGCCACACCCTCTACCGCACTCCTTTCCCATCTCCATGCAGGCGCCACCAACCAACCAGCAGAGGTCGTAATCGCACTAGTCTGAGAGAGAGTCCCCATCTGGCTTAGTCCCGCCCCTATCTGAACAACAGGCCAATCGTTGTTCACGTGGCCGCTCAGCCTCAGCCGGCAGGCAGAGCCGAGATTCGAGATCTCAGCTCTGGTGAACAGCGTGTGTTTTTACCACTGCACCACCTGAGCGGCGAGTTTGATGTCTTATTAGAATTCTCTCTATTGAGGCAGCTGGCAGCAGTTGGCAGCAAGGCAGCTCACTAGGTTTTCAGACAGACCCACTGAACCCTGGTGATAATTGGAACCTATAGCAAGACAGTGATTCCAAACACACTTCCAAGTCCCTTATTTAAGTTTTAAAACCTATCCATCACTGAATGGGAACTACAATATAGTAGCCATATATCAGGAAACTATTCTATACCACAGTTCTCTAGCGTTAAGTCCATATCTCAGTATCACGCAATCCTTTTTACATAAAGTCCCAGATGTAGAGTGAGTGTAGAGATTCTCTGATAAACATCCAAACCCTGTTTCTTAAGAAAGAACGGTGCTGATAAAACGTTTTCTGTTGTACTTGCAGTGGTGGGTCTTTATGACTGACAGTTATTAACAGATGTAAAAGATAACATCTGTAGGAAAGTGAAGTATAATTAGTGGAAATGCAGTGTGGTTGATTACCTACACTAATAAGTTGTTAAATATCGTTAATTAATTTTTTGTTCAGGAAACTCCTTATCTCGATGAGGTTTGCTGCGAACTCAAAGTGAAGATGGTAGAACTAGCTGGACTGGACGGCGGTATATCGCTCAGCATCACACCTAGTCATTCAAGAAAATGTACTCATTTACAGCATGTTTACGTTTGTATTAACGGCATTCAGCAGGCGCTTTTATCCAAAGCGACTTACAATTACGACCGAATCCATGCAAGCAATTGAGGGTTTTCAGACTTGCTCAGGGGTCCAACCAGTGGTGGCTCCTGCCAAATCTCTCAGGGGGGGCAATTGTTGCGATGATGGCCAAGGTGACCCGTTCAATGGGTAAATTAAAGCTTAAATAATTAACATTTTAAGTCATCTGTCAGTTTGCCCTCACAAATAACTTTGAACATGGAGAGAGACCAGCTTTACCATTAATTATAAAATTAAGTAAAGCCTTCACACTAACAATTTAATTCAGTCTTCATCAGATAGCATTTTATTTTAGGTGCAGCAGCTCCAGAATAAAGATTAACATCAGGGCTGATGTGCAATGAATAAAGAAGTACAATTAAACAATTGGGGAGATACAATAAGTGCAATCACAATTCACTATTTAAACATTACATTACTTACTTGTAATTTACTTGTAACTTATATGATTTTTCCCCCCTTTGTAGATACTTGCTTGATGTTTAAATTTGGTCTTGGTGGCCCTAAATCTTTAGTTGCTAAGAAGTTGCTCCGAACTGAGGTAATGGTAGTCATGATGACGAGATCGCTAGCTGCTCCAATTATCGCTACAAAAGGTTACGCGTGACGCAAGCACGTAAGTGCGAGCCCTCCCAGAACTCATTCAGATTGAATTGCAGTGACTACTGTTTGAAAAAAAAATAAAAGCCTTAATATGAGAGTCTATCCGAGGCGATTTTCAATCAGACTGAAATCGCCCAAAGGGGTGGTACTGTACGGAACACAACTCGATGCTGATTGGACTACAATATTCAGAGGCAAGACAGACTTTCCAGAACAGTCAAAGCTAGTTTAACACTGGTTGAATGTGATAGAAAAATTTCTTCCCTTTCACCCTTTGGTGGTGCGTCGCCCGATCGCCCTAAGGAACAAGCCGTCCATGGGTCCATGTAACAAAGCTAATGTTGTTTCAAGGGTTATATGGACTGTAATGTACAAACACCACAATTAGTTACTCATTAAATAATTTACTGATTATTTAATTGAAGGGGAATAAGGGTAAAACGTGGGATAAATGTTTGTAGGGTTAGTAGTGTTTATTTTTAACCAAAAGGTTTGGTTCAAGTAAGTTTACTTACAGGTTTGCACCAGGCATGCAGGCAGCTGTGCTGGGAGTCAAAGGACCCGAGCACTGATGGTTGATGGGATTTGAAGTCCTTGGACTGCACCATTTTGGGAATAGACTATTTTGTAACTATGGGGGAAGGTTTTTTTTTTTATCCTTTGTTTGGTGTTCTTATATAATTGTGATTGTGACACTGTCTCAATGTAATTAATAGAAACTGATGTAACGGTATAATTATACCATGTCTTTGTCATAGACCAATGACTTTTTGAAGTTTGATAGAACTTAGGAAATGCTGTTACCTGTAGTTGGTTTGGTCCAATCGCTCATGAGTATTTAAGGGAACATCTTTCAATCTTGCAACGCCAATGTTGCAGAGTCTTAGCCACGGCCAAGCTGGCTTGACTGTGGACAGTATTGGTTGTGTTCCACTGTTCCTAAACTTTTCACATTAATTTCTTTATTTTGCTCACCTACTTTGTGTTCCCCATCCTTAGTTTGTCTATTCACTGTTTGTCTGTGCTTTGCTGTATCATACAATCATTTTCTTATTGCTGATAAGAAAAGCAGGAAATTGCTGATCATTTCCTGCAATTTGTACCCATTCTTGAAAGTGTTTGATTACACTGAGATTAAGTTGGTCACGTTACGGGAGTTTTAGCACTTCCGTGGTGCTTCTGTTCTCCTGTACGGTTCTCCTGGCAGTTCTGTTCTTCATGGCCTGAGCTGCCTCAGAGCCTCCTGGACGAGTCAGTGTATCTGTGTCCATCCAGCCTGGTGCTCCAGTCAGCAGTTCATGTAAGGGGGCTGCAGGCTGGTGGCTCATGGACATGCAGATCTTGCTTAGCATGCCAACATCTGGCATTAAGAAGAGCAGCAAACCCATACTGGTATGACAATAATGTCAGCTGTAATTTGACTCAAACCTTTTTATTATTGTGCTCTGAGTATTTGTAATTCTGGTAAAGAAAAAGTGGCTTTGAGTTTAAGAAAAGAAAATTATTACTATTATTATTATTGATATTGTTTGTTTTTGTTGGTATTATTATTATTATTATTGTTATTATTATTATTATTGTTATTATTATTATTATTATTACTATCGTTATTATTATTATTTATTATTATTATTACTATTGTTATTATTATTATTATTTATTATTATTATTAATATCATTATCATTTTCATTGTTATTATTGTTATTGTTATTATTTATTATTATTATTATTACTATTATTATTATTATAATTATTATCATTATCATTTTCATTGTTATTATTTTTATTATTATTATTATTATTATTATTATTGTTATTATTATTGTAATTATTATTATTATTGTTGTTATTATTATTTTTTTATTATTGTTATTGTTATTATTATCATCATTTTCATTGTTATTATTATTATTTTAGTAGTAGTAGTATATTACTATTATTATTATCATTATTATTATTAATATTGTTATATTATTGTTGTTTTGTTGATGGTGTTATTGTTATTATTATTATTTATTTATTTATTTTTGATAATGTTATTATAAATCATGTCATGGTATCCTCTCTCCTACATTGCACTGTCATTGTAAGCATACACATTCACTGCTGTGTACCAGTCCACCGCCCACAGTCAAACAAGCTTTACATTTCTTTTTGACTTAGAGGCTACAACCCTAAAAAAACAACTCTCTGGTGGATTGGCTTGTCCATGCTGGCAACTTCATCTTCATGTTTTCATTTAGCTTCGCTCTTTTTATGTTTAGGTAGAATAGTTAGTCAGACAACCCTGTTGTTTATTTATGTAGCCACACATCATGATGATCCCAACACTATACTTTACTGTACTTTACTTTACTGAGTAATACCTGTAACTCCTCTGTCCCCAAAAATGAATGATTGCTGAGGAGTTCTAGTTATGTTAAGGTTAATAATTGTTCTATTAGACATGCGTCTCTGTGTCACTGTATAAAATAAATTCTGTTTTTAATGGCAAGGTTTTATTGTACATCAAGCTGAGGTACGATGACTAAAAAAATAACAGTATTTATAAATGCAACAGAAAACGCAGGGTAAAAATACCAAAAATGATTGTACTTTCTAACCCATCCTCCATAATGAATTAGTTTCTTCAGTTTCTTCTGCGGTGATGAGGCAGCGAGCTCTGCAGCGAGCACCAACGTCGAGACTAAACCACAAGTGTGTGTGTGTGTGTGTGTGTGTGTGTTGTGGCTGAGATTGAGAAAGAAGAAGAGAGTGATTGTATGGGTGTGTGATGCAACCTGGTAGATGATTCTGAGAGTGTAATAAATCATCTACCAGGTTGATGAAAAACTGAGTTGCTCTCTGAGATTCTATAGACACTGATACCATAAAACTATAATTTGATGAAGTTTTAATGCACCGTTACCAACGTGTCTAACCTTACAGCTGTAAATAGCCTGGTGGTTAAGGTACTAGACTAGTAATCAGAAGGTTGCTGGTTCAAACCCCATTACTGCCAGGTTGCTACTGTTGGGCCCTTGAGCAAGTCCCTTAACCTTTAATTGCTTAGACTGTATATTGTAAAACACCTTGGATAAAAGCGTCTGCTAAATGCTGTAAATGTAGAATACTGTGAATAAATGGGTACACATCACAAATTCCCACAGACATTCTTGTGAGAAGCCTTTTTCAGAAGAGTGGTTGTAGCTAAAAACATCACATAGAGGTTACTATATTTTAATACTATTTGTTTTTTTAAATGGGACGTCCAAAAGCTCATGTTCATGTGTCCGAATACTTTTGGTCATACAGTGTATATGTTGTTTCCATAATGCGTTCCGAACCTCTGAACCCCTGTGCATGATAAAAAAATTACACAGTCTATTTAGCGGTCATTAGCGCTGTACTCCAGACTGTGGAATTAGCCTGAAGACTAATTCTTCTGAAGGCTTTGTAAGTGCTCTGTTTAAGGACTTCATTCTTTTGAAGTAATTGCTATGCTAAACGTAAACCACAGAATGCTAACACACCTCAGAACGATGTAGTTATGGGTAGGGCTATACATTAACACAAAAGGGTGACAAATTAAAGAAAAAACAACATAAAGAACCTCTGAAAGAACTTGAGCCACTTCATTACGCTTTAGAATAAATGTTTGTACACTGCAGTCAAACACGAGGGTCTGAAATCCACCATGAGTTCCCATAAACGTGGACCTGGGTTAAGATTGACATTTTCTGCATTTAGCAGACGCTTTTATCCAAAGCGACTTACAGTATACAGGTTAAAGGCCTTTCTCAGGGGCCCAACAGTGGTAACCTGGCAGTGGTGGGGTTTGAACCAGCAACCTTCTGCTTACTAGTCCAGTACCTTAACCACTAGGCTACAACTGCCAAATATAAGATATAGGTAGAATCGTGAAGCTCCCACCTTATTTTGATATTCGTCAAGAATTTAGTGGTAAACGTTATTTAATAGGAGCGTTTAAATATTAAGTGACCCTTTTATCAAAGAGGACAAGTAGATCCAGAATTTCGCAGAATACCCACCACACAGAGTCTACAAACCTTATCTTTGTAGGGTTTGAACATTCAGACATGCACTCTTTTTCTGTAAGCATATTCCTGACTTGCTTTCAGTGTTCCCGGGATAAGCTTCTGACCCCAAACAATCCTGATCAAGAAAAACAGGTTACTATTTTTCATTTCATTTTCATCAACCATTTCATTCTGGACTGTGAAACACTAGGTGCAAGGCACGACTATCTTGGACAGGGTGCCAAACAAGTGCAGGGTTCGATCAGTAACCCCCCTTTCCCCTCCAAGACACAGCCAATCATGTCTGTCGATATGGCTGGTTGATAGCATTGCTGAGATTCAAACTGACATTTTGAACTCAGAGCTGACGTTTCGAACTTTGCTACTAGCTGGCCGGGCGCCTATACGCTTCCTGGAGAGGATTCCTCATAAATGCTGCAATTAAAGCATCAGCTAGTTGATTGATGGCATCTGCACAATGAGACTGGGGATAACATTAGCCATAACATTAAAACCACCTCCTTATTTCTACTCACTGTCCATTTTATCAGCTCCACTTACCATAGTTCTACAATTACTGACTGTAGACCATATGTTTCTCTGCATGCTTTGTTAGCCCCCTTTCATGCTGTTCTTCAATGGACAGGACCCCCACAGAGCAGGTATTAATTGGGTGATGGATCATTCTCAGCACTGCAGTGACACTGACATGGTGGTGGTGTGTTAGTGTGTGTTATGCTGGTATGAGTGGATCAGACACAGCAGCGCTGCTGGAGTTTTTAAACACCTCACGGTCACTGCTGGACTGAGAATAGTCCACCAACCAAAAATATCCAGCCAACAGAGCCCCATGGGCAGCGTCCTGTGACCACTGATGAAGGTCTCAAAGATGACCAACTCAAACAGCAGCAATAGATGAGCGATCATCTCTGACTTTACATCTACAAGGTGGACTAACTAGGTAGGAGTGTCTAATAGAGTGGACACGGTATCAGAATCAGAATCAGATTTATTGGCCAATTATATGGATACACACAAGGAATTTGTTTCCGGCTGATGGTATCTCTCTAGTAATAATACAGTGTACAAGCAATGTATACATTAAACATTAAACACAAAAACACAAAATTATACAAACTATAAGATTATATACACGCAATATACAGATATGTAATTTAGCAGCATCTGAAATATTTACAAAACAGTAAAGTGCACAACATGTAGGATGAGTACTACAGTGTAGTCAATTAGCAGCAGATGAATATTGTTACGCTTAGGTCTGTATTATCAGTCATTTATTTATTTAGGAGGGAGATCGCCTGTGGGAAGAAACTGCTTTTGAATCTGGTGGTTTTAATGTGGATGGATCTATAGCGCCAGGGTGTGAGGAGTCAGTGATAATTTTCTCTGCCTGTTTCTTGGTTCTTGAAGTATACAAGTCCTGGAGAGAGGGCAGAGGAGCACCAATGATTTTTTTAGCTGACTTCACCTGTCGCTGCAGTCTGTTCCTGTGTTGTGTTGTGGCTGCACCAAACCAGACTGTGATAGAAGTGCACAGAACTGATTCGATGGCCGCAGTGTAGAACTATCTTAGCAGCTCCTGTGGCAGACCCAGCTTTCGCATTTTTCACAGAAAGAACATTCTCTGTTGGGTTTTCTTGATGGTGGAGTTGATGTTATACTCCCACTTCAGGTCCTGGGAAATGATAGTGCCCAAAAACTTGAAGGACTCCACAGTTGAAACAGGACTGCCTAAAATTGTGAGTGGGAGCCGTGCTAGTGTTTAAAAACTCCAGCAGCGCTGCTGTGTCTGATCCACTCATACCAGCACAACACACACTAACACACAACCACCATGTCGGTGTCACTGCAGTGCTGAGGATGATCCACCATCTAAATAATACCTGCTATGTGGTGGTCCTGTGGGGGTCCTGACCATTGAAGAACAGGGTGAAAGCAGGCTAAAAAAGTAAAGTAGTACACCCCTCACATTTCTGCAAATATTTTATTATATCTTTTCATGGGACAACACTATAGACATAAAACTTGGATATAAGTTAGAGTAGTCAGTGTACAGCTTGTATAGCAGTGTAGATTTACTGTCTTCTGAAAATAACTCAACACACAGCCATTAATGTCTAAATGGCTGGCAACATAAGTGAGTACACCCCACAGTGAACATGTCCAAATTGTGCCAAAAGTGTCAATATTTTGTGTGACCACCATTATTATCCAGCACTGCCTTAACCCTCCTGGGCATGGAATTCACCAGAGCTGCACAGGTTGCTACTGGAATCCTCTTCCACTCCTCCATGATGACATCACGGAGCTGGTGGATGTTAGACACCTTGAACTCCTCCACCTTCCACTTGAGGATGCGCCACAGGTGCTCAATTGGGTTTAGTCCATCACCTTTACCTTCAGCTTCCTCAGCAAGGCAGTTGTCATCTTGGAGGTTGTGTTTGGGGTCGTTATCCTGTTGGAAAACTGCCATGAGGCCCAGTTTTCGAAGGGAGGGGATCATGCTCTGTTTCAGAATGTCACAGTACATGTTGGAATTCATGTTTCCCTCAATGAACTGCAGCTCCCCAGTGCCAGCAACACTCATGCAGCCCAAGACCATGATGCTACCACCACCATGCTTGACTGTAGGCAAGATACAGTTGTCTTGGTACTTCTCACCAGGGCGCCGCCACACATGCTGGACACCATCTGAGCCAAACAAGTTTATCTTGGTCTCGTCAGACCACAGGGCATTCCAGTAATCCATGTTCTTGGACTGCTTGTTTTCAGCAAACTGTTTGCGGGCTTTCTTGTGCGTCAGCTTCCTTCTGGGATGACGACCATGCAGACCGAGTTGATGCAGTGTGCGGCGTATGGTCTGAGCACTGACAGGCTGACCTCCCACGTCTTCAACCTCTGCAGCAATGCTGGCAGCACTCATGTGTCTATTTTTTAAAGCTAACCTCTGGATATGACGCCGAACACGTGGACTCAACTTTTTTGGTCGACCCTGGCGAAGCCTGTTCCGAGTGGAACCTGTCCTGGAAAACCGCTGTATGACCTTGGCCACCATACTGTAGCTCAGTTTCAGGGTGTTAGCAATCTTCTTATAGCCCAGGCCATCTTTGTGGAGAGCAACAATTCTATTTCTCACATCCTCAGAGAGTTCTTTGCCATGAGGTGCCATGTTGAATATCCAGTGGCCAGTATGAGAGAATTGTACCCAAAACACCAAATTTAACAGCCCTGCTCCCCATTTACACCTGGGACCTTGACACATGACACCAGGGAGGGACAACGACGCATTTGGGCACAATTTGGACATGTTCACTGTGGGGTGTACTCACTTATGTTGCCAGCCATTTAGACATTAATGGCTGTGTGTTGAGTTATTTTCAGAAGACAGTAAATCTACACTGCTATACAAGCTGTACACTGACTACTCTAAGTTATATCCAAGTTTCATGTCTATAGTGTTGTCCCATGAAAAGATATAATAAAATATTTGCATAAATGTGAGGGGTGTACTCACTTTTGTGATACACTGTATATATAATATATATATATATATATATATATATATATATATATAGTATATATACAAACAGAATACAGATTCAGACCCAGATCAGACACATGTCTGTATTTTATTGATTTCTGCATAGTTCTTTTTCTGTGACTGAATGACTTTAACACATCTCCATAAATAAATAAACAAACAAGAATTTGACTTTTTCTATGTGTTTATTGTAGTTTTCTTTAGGAATATGACAAAGTCTGTTAGTCCAAAGATAAACAATCGTTTTACTTTATGCCGTGGCCTCCTAATTCCTAATACAGCTTATGACTATTTTGTGCTTCTTAAAATGAAGCTAGCTTGACTGCACCCATTATAAAATATATGGAACAGTGGTATCTGAGGTCGATCATAAAGATAATCTAAACTTTCACCTAATGCTAAAAGCAAATAACTGTCAAAAACAGGTCTGCCAGAAATAAAAGAACATGTAAATGGGTGAGAAAAACATACAACGTGACAGCTTCATGAATATGTGTGTGTGTGTGTGTGTGTGTGTGTGTGTGTAGGTGTGTGTGTGTGTGGCTGTAGGCGAAGGCGCTGTTGATGTGCGCTGTAACACGCACCATGTTACCTGAGGGAGGATTTGTTTAAACGTGTTGAAGAGATATAAACACCATGAAATCCACAGATCCTGCATTATGTGGCCAAAATATGTGGACACCCCTTCTAATCAGCATGTGTTTACCTAACAGGTACAATATTAATCATATGTAATAGTCTACTCTACACTGTATGGACAAAAGTATTGGGACACCCCTGCTAATTATTGAAATGATGAGTTTCAGCCACAACAATTGCTAACAGTTATATAAAGGAAATGATATGCTTTCAACTTTGCAGCAATAATTTAGGGAAGACCATTTTCTGTTCCAGCACAAAGCAAGCTCTATAAAGACATGAAGAAAAGCTTGATTTAAAGAAACTCCAGTGTCCTACACAGAGTCCTGACCTCAGCCCCACTCAACAGCTCTGGAATGAACTGGAACATCAACTGAAACTTTCCTGACCACTGCTAGGGCAGTTGTTGCCTAGCGGTTAAGGTACTAGACTAGTAATCAAAAGGTCTCTGGTTCAAGCCTCACCACTGCCAGGTTGCTGCTGTTAAGCCCTTGAGCAAGGCCCTTGACCCTCAATTGCTTGGACTGTATACTGTTAATCACATTGGATAATAGCGTCTGCTAAATGTTGTAAATGTACAATACTGTGACTAAATGGGCACAAATTCCCACAGACAGCCTTCTCAGAAGGGTGGTTGTAGCTTTTTATTTTGGATTAAAGCGTCTCTTAAATGACAAAAATGTAAATGTAAAATAAGTGCCCAGCTATACAAATGCTCTTTTGTACCACTTAATGGACACACATTCCCATAGACATACTTCCCATAGTCTCATGAGAGGCCTTCTTAGAAGACTGGCTGTTATTCTAGACAAAAAGATCACATAGAGGTTACTCTATTTTAATAGCGTTTGTTTTTGAAATGGGACGTCCAACAAGCTCATGGTCAGGTGTCCAAATACTTTTGGTCATATAGTGAATCTGAATAAAGCAATAATTTAGTGCTATACTGAGTGCTGCAGTTTTATATCTTACATAAAACTCATTTGCATTTACAACAGTGGATATTGCTCATTAGATCTGATGCCAACACAAAGCAGAACATCTGCAGTAAAGAACATACCAAATAAACATATAAATATGTACACCGATCAGCCATAACATTAAAACCACCTCCTTGTTTCTACACTCACTGTCCATTTTATCATCTTCACTTACCATATAGAAGCACTTTGTAGTTCTACAATTACTGACTGTAGTCCATCTGTTTCTCTACATACTTTTTTAGCCTGCTTCCACCCTATTCTTCAATGGTCAGGACTCCCACAGAACCACCACAGAGCAGGTATTATTTGGGTGGTGGATGATTCTCAGAACTGCAGTGACACTGACATGGTGGTGGTGTGTTAGTGTGTGTTGTGCTGGTATGTGTGGATCAGACACAGCAGCGCTGCTGGAGTTTTTAAATACCGTGTCCACTCACTGTCCACTCTATTAGACACTCCTACCTAGTTGGTCCACCTTGTAGATGTAAAGTCAGAGACGATCGCTCATCTATTGCTGCTGTTTGAGTTGGTCATCTTCTAGACCTTCATCAGTGGTCCATCAGCATTGCTGTGTCTGATCCACTCATATCAGCACAACACACACTAACACACCACCACCATGCCAGTGTCACTGCAGTGCTGAGAATGATCCACCACCCAAATAATACCTGCTCTGTAGTGGTCCTGTGGGAGTCCTGACCATTAAAGAAGAGCATGAAAGGGGGCTAATAAAGCATGCAGAGAAACTACAGTCAGTAATTGTAGAACTACAACGTGCTTCTATATGGTAAGTGGAGCTGATAAAATGGACAGTAAGTGTAGAAACAAGGAGGTAGTTTTAATCTTATGGCTGATCTGTGTATAAAGAGAAAACATGAAAAAAATCCATACCTCTTTTGCATTTTGTCTTCATTGCTATTCAAACTGTTCCACCTTAAGAAGCATATTACATATTTACTATTTTTCATTTGTTTTTCTCTGGTATAGTTTCATCATGCACATTTTCCAAATTCTAATAAAAAAGGGTGGATGGAAAACCCCGTGACCATCTCTTTCCATTTCTTTATCTTTGCTTCTCATTCTTCTGATCCTCCCTCATGAACAGATCAAACCCTGTAGTGGTGGATTAGTCTTCATAGGTCACTTTATCCCAGGTACGACTCTGTTTTTCCTCACCCTCGTTTCCTGTAGTGGATTCATTCTCCCAGAATCTCCCAGTCTGAGCGTGTGGGAACAATGGTGTGTATTAGTTTACTTAGTGCACTTCAGAGACTCTGGGTTTATCCTTTTATAATCTCAGCTTGAGTAACAGTGTGAAGAAACTCTCCACTGATCACATGATCAGTATTATGGACACTTTCTGTTCTGACAGGAGTGGTCTGTTTCAGGATACTAATGTGATATGGGCTATAGTGCTTCAGGATATCAGTAAAATATATTGGAGCTAAGTCATTAAAGCTTTTAACATTAGCATATGAATCATAAGCAGTGAAATTGCAGGGAAGCCACAGTAAGCAACACATCAAAACTTTTATCATAAAGCTATAAGCAAAAGTACTAGTTCCTCAGTTTCATGTAGGAATAACGTCAAATTTTTTGCTACATTTCTCAAATATTCACATGCAGATACAGACATGGATTTAAAAAATCACAAAGCAACATCAGCAGCATCAGGTCCTTAACTCCAGCTTTTGGTTTTCCAGAAAATAATCATCAAGACCTGGGAAAAGGAGCAGAGACGATGATTTACGGTATCCTAATCAATCCAGTGTCTGTGTCTGCCAAGTGAATAAGAAAATCACTGAGATCAGCACATCAGGCTTGAGGCTGAAATTACTCAGCGTCTTCTAGTGTTTTATGATTATAAAGTCACCCTTTTTTTAAAGGGAAACTCACATGGCATTAACTGCCGAGGCTCGAAAGTATAAATCTTAATCTGCATCAACTTGAATGGCAACTGCAAAGAAGTGCTTGTTACTAAAGTCTGTGGTTGTGATCTCATCTTCAACCTATCAAATTTCATGATTTCTGCCTGTTGTATGAAAACAATCATTTATTTGATGATTCATTTTAATCCAAAATGCCATACAGTGAGCTTCAATCCCAACAGACCAGTTTAGCTTATGGGTCAGTTTCCCATTCACTAAATATTTTCGAAATGTGGAAATATAACCATTTGTTTCCTAACACAATAAATATATACAAAGGTTCTTCAAAAAGTTTTCGCACTTTAACTCTATTTATTAAGCATGTCAAAAACAAATGACATCAATTTTCTTTACAGTCGCCTTCCAATGCATTTTCCCAGCGTCGTACCAACTATTCAATGCCATCAGCAAAAAATGTTTTTGGTCGAGCTCATAGCCACTGATGCACCGCTGTTCACATCATCATCACATGAAAACCTTCTTCTTCTTAAAGCTTCTTTGAGCGTCCAAAAAGGTGGAAATCAGATGGCGCTACATCCGGACTATAAGCTCTCTCAGTCTCTCAGACACGACTGATTACTACTCCTCCCACCCTCACCGCTTCTAACCAAAATATAAAAGTGTAGAAACTGTTTGAAGATCCCTCGTACTACAGATTAAAGCAATAAGCCACGAGAGGCCGTGCATTACTGTGATTTTAGCACGGGGATGACGTTTTTGGCACGACGCGAAGCGGAGTGCCTAAAACTTCTTTCCCCGTGCTAAAATCATAACAGTAATGCACGGTCTCGAGTGGCTTATTGCTTTAATCTGTAGTACAAACCCCATCCCCGCGACCCAAACTGGATAAGCGTTTAAGAAAGTGTGTGAGTTGATTAATGAAACATCAATCAACTATGAATAAGGTGCACTTTATCCTGATGATGATCCCTTTTACCAGAGGGTTATATTCTAAATGCTTCTAAAATGATTTAAAAGTGGTTTTATTAACACATGGGTGTTTATATTCTGTTTTCTCCATAGTCACCAGAATTAAAGATGATGAAACATCTAAAGGAAGTTCTGGAGCTTGGACTACAGAGTATATCATAAACTCTATTGCTCAAAGAAATTGAAAAATCTCTTCCTAAAGGAGTTACAACATTTCACAAACCATTTAGGACTTGTAAAAGTGAAAACCCTGATTGTGGCAATAAAAGGTCCATTGGATGATCACATTTTCACAGTGTACAAAAATAATAGACAAGTATTTTATGTGGACCATTAAATGTGAGTCTAAAAAAACAAAACAAGCAGAGGGTCTTCTACAACACACACTCATTTACATTTGCAACATTTAGCAGACACTTTTATCCAAAGCAATAATTATGACTGAACCCGAGTTGAGCAATTGAGGGTTAAGGGCCTTGCTCAGGGAGATTCCTCTAAATCATTTATATGGAGTATATATTGTACAATCTCTTAATAACTTGCAATTTAATGTTGAGTAATGTTCAGAAATTGTTGTATTTGTTCACGTAATTTTTCTTAAAGTGGTAAACCTCGATCCTAATATTCCACAAAGCTAGTAAGTGGATTATGTTATTTTATATTTTTACATTACAATACTGTGATTACACCCTTGACTGAAGAAAGACTAAATGAGCAGTCAGGCCTTAAGTGGTGTCTTTTCGATATTTCTGCTTCATCAGCTGCACGCAGTGCAGTCAGTGGTGTGCTAATCACTCGTTGTTGGCGTGATGCTAATCGCCCTGTTTTTAAGCTCGTGGTCAGCATATCAGCGGCATTAAGGCCTCGAGTTGATGATGGATGAGTTTATTTCTGTCTTCTCGATGACCACACGGATGAACAGCGGCTTGAGCGGCGTGAGAGCTGCCATTGTGACGACGGACTGACTCAGAGAGCACTCCTCTGACCTCCTCAGATCTCACTCCACATAGACCTCTGTTAGCTTGTTTGTGTCTCGTGTTTTGCACTTTCATGTTGTGTCCTCCTGACCCAGGCCATCTTCATTTCTTCATTTCTTCATCCAAACTTTCCCAAATAAGACTTAAAAACAGACCAATTAGTGGTGTAGAAAAATCCAAGCCAAGGGGGCAAGAGGGCAAATGCTAAATGACTTTGCATTGGATGCAAATTGCAGAACTAAGAGATGTATACATCATTACACTCTCATCTAAGGCAGCTTAAAGATGTAGGCAGTACAAAGTCATTTGGGATTTATGGTTAAATTTAGAATAAATTGGATCCTGTTCTTGGTTTTAAGAAACGTCTGTCAAAACACTTGTCTCAAAACAAACTAAAACCTGCAAGTGCAGCACACTGATATGTCTAACAGTTTACTAACTAGCCTGAGGTCTGACTGTTCCACATCAGTGTTATACAGCAGAGAATAACCATCATGGCCTCTACACCCTCATAAAGGGCCTCAGATATTCTATAAAACAAAACAATGAATATGAATACCTTCATTGTCATTGTACAAGTACAACGAGATTCAGTGTGCTCTGCTTAGGAAATAGAATAGATATATACAAGTAGTTTAGTGGAGAATGTTTGCAATGTGCAATGCTTCATACGTATATGTGTGCAAATGAGAATATGAGGTAGTAATAGAGGATCCCGGTTGTAGAAGGCTCCTGGTTTCTATATAAGGTGTCCCGTGCAATAGTACCAATTTGTGTTGAAATTTGAAGGGTTAAACTAAAGAAGGCCCTTTGTCTCCCCATTAGAATTTTAAGACTGTTGGTGAATGGTGGTCCATCTATAAATTCTCAGAGGGCCAAGCGACAGTGATTCAACAAAAGACCAATATCAACTATTATTAAAAAGTACATTGACCAATTAAATCTTTCATCGAAATAGGTGAGCTTTGTTACTTTATGACAAGTTCCACCTGCTGTGCCAGCTGTTTTTATTCTGGGTGCCACTGACACTGTTTATATAATGTGTAGGTTTATTTAGGAAAACGCCCACCATGTATAATTACTGGTCAGTTTTTTGATGCTGAAGTGTCTGTCGCTGATAGCTGCTTGTCTGTGTGTTCGTGCTGTCATGATGTGAAGGCTCATTATGAAATTGTGTTGGTTTTGTGTGGTAGGAGGGCGTGACTGTCATGAGTTTTGAACCTCACCCTGTTCTTGGTTGTTATGTTTGTGCTATTTTTTTATTTGTACTGTTGAATTTGTATAGTGTGTACCTTCATTGCTGTATAATGCTACTGAGGCTTTAAATTCCTCCGGGAGTATAATGTATCAATAAAGTATCTATCTGTGTCTATCTATCGCTTTGAAGTGCACACAGAGCTTATGTGATGTGATTATTTGTAAGAATTATTTGCATTAAGAAATGAGAATTGTGTTTAGGTGAGACTCTCTGTGCTGTTTGCTGGTTGCAAGATGCTAGGCTAAATCAGATACAGTCAAACATACAATCAAAAACAAAACAAAAAGCGAACACTCACTATGCACTTAGAATGTATGGAGAAATGTTAAGTGGAAACAGGTGAAAACCATCAGCAATCAGGTGATGAACAAGGAATTGTGTCTGGATTGGTGGACTCAGCAGGATTCTGGGTAATGTAGTCCACAGCAGTCTCTAGAGATTTATTTATTTATTAGAACTTTGACGTTGTGTTTTACACTTTGGTTACATTCATGACAGGACAGGTAGTTACTGCTTACACAAGGTTCATCAGTTCAAATTTTTAATATCAAACACAGTCATGGACAGTTGGAGCTCACTGGAGCTCCCGGAGGAAACCTATGCAGACAGGAAGCTGGACCGGACCGCTCCACCTGGGAATCAAACCCAGGACCTTCTTGGACACTACAGCTGTTAGATCTACAGTCTACAGACATCCCTACATAGTGCACTAGATTGTATATTAGAAAAGAATTTATGTTCCCTACATAGTGCACTGGAAAGTGTACTAGATAATAGACTTATTTTTCATACATAATGCTTTAGGTAGCGTATTAGTTAACAGATTTAGGTTCCCTACATAGTGCACTAAGTTGTATATCAGATAACAGATTTATGTTCCCTACATAGTGCACTAGATAGTATTTTAGATATGAATTTATGTTCTCTACCTAGTGCACTAGACAGTATATTAGACAATAGATTTATGTTCCCTACACAGTGCGCTAGATTGTATATCAGATAACGGATTTAATACGCGATGGGGAAAAAAGTCTGTGTCGCCTGCGTGTGTGTGTGTGTGTGTGTGTGCGCGCTTTTGGCCGCTTGTTCTAGATTCCGGGGGATTTTATCTGACTTGTGGGCATCAGGGAGCCGTTATGTATATGTGGGAGACTCCCGGAACTTCTGGGAGACTTGGGATGTCTGAGTCTAACATGTCTTTACTTTAATACTGATTGATTTAAACAATTAATTATTAGATTCTATTAGAACAGGGAATTTAACACTAGATTTTTCCATTTCAAGACTTGTTGCACTCTCAGAAAAAAGATCATGAGCTGTTGGGTTGGTTACAGGTTCTAGGTTCTAGCTTGAGAAGCTCTTATAAAAATTTAAGAATTACAGGTGTGCTGGGAGCATGTAAAACACACACACACACACACACACACACACACACAATTTACAAAGAGCGTATTTACAGGGAACACTAAAGTGATGGCCAAGAGCATGCTAGCAGGAATATTTTATTTAGGAGTGTATGTTATACACTAGTAAAATGGCTTGCCAACGGAGTGTTTGGATGGTTAATAGCACTAGGTAGAACTATTTCTACTGGAAAAACCTTCAGAACAGTTTCCTATTTTAAGTTGACATTTAAAACAATAGCCAGCTTCATACCAAGCTAGGTAACAATACTAGTGCACAGAGAAATAGACTGTTAAGCCAAGGGTGGCACGGTGGCTTGGTGGGTAGCACTGTCACCACGCAGCAAGAGGGTCCTGGATTTGATTCCCAGGTGGGGCGGTCCGATCCGATTTCTGAAGTTTGCATGTTCTCCCCGTGTCTGTATGGGTTTCCTCCGGGAGCTCCAGTTTCCTCCCACAGTCCAAAGACATGCAGTCAAGTTCATTGGAGAAAATAAAATTTCCCCTGAGTATGAGCATGAGCATGAGTATGATGTTTGGATGGTGAATAGTACTAGATAGAACTATTTCTACTGAAAAAATCTTCTGGATTGTTTCCCCTTAATGCTATATGGTTATCAATCAAAGCGATTATCATCTCTGTCCATTAAAGTGAGAAATGGGCATTTTGACCTGAGGTGAATGAAATCTGTTCAACACTCTCCTTCTCTTTGTCTCTTATTCGCAGCCTCTGGCTTTCCCTCTCTTTCTGCTTACAGGAGAAAACTGATAACAATCTCTAATTCACTCCTCATTATCTCTTCATTCTGCTGACTACTGTTAAAGTCTGGAGACAGCAAGGGTCACAGAAGATCCCTGACACCGGAGTCAAGTGTGAGTCATGAAGCATGTGGTCAGTCGTTCTGACAAGTGGCACAACATGTGGGTTCATTGCTGAGACAGAGACACAATAGCAGGGCTGTGTATGGCGAGGATGTACAATAGAAGGTCTGTATAAAGGTGCTCAACAACATGTGTGGTGGTGCTGTTCAGGCCTGCCGTTCTGACAGCAGGCTGGAAAAATCATGCAGTCAGTGAGTGTGTTAAAGCCAGGAACTGCTGCAACTTGTATGAGCTGTTTTTAGTAACGCAGCAGCTTTTGAATAATAAACAAGTCCAAGTAATCTGGACAATTAGGTCCACTTGTATTTGATAAGATAAATGAATAAATGAAAATGTTAAATTAGTGGAAATCACGTGTTTTTATAAAGTTAATAGACTTTGCTGTGAACAGCATGTTCAGGTTTGGTTGTAAACATAGGGTGTGTTTGAAAACCTAGGGAGCTGCCTTGCTGTTTTACTGCCTACATAGGCAGCTGCCTCAGTAGAGAGGATTCTAATAAGTCAGTGACTTATAAGGCAGGTTATTCAAATGCACTACTTAGACAGCGATTCCATCGAATTTCGCTTACTAAGCTAACACAGTTAGCATCTTGCCATTCAAACCAATGGGATGAGGAGCACAGCGCGCTAGCATGTCAACTAACATCTCCCTCCGTGTACCGAAAACGGTTAAATTCGCTGACAAGCCCGAACTTGCAAATAAAAACACGTGTGCAAGTTTATACATGTTAAAAATCAATAATAATTTATTTACATTTGAAAATAACTCCATTCGTTTCTCCGCACCATCAGCCATGTTTTTTTTATTTTTCTGTGAGAGAAGAGCTGCCGCACTGAATGCTGGGATTGCCTTGATCACTAAGGACGCTTCTGATGCTCACTCGTTCTTAAGTCAAAATAACATTGAAGTTTTAAGATGCCTAACTAGACAGCATATTAAGGCATCTAGGATTTCGAACAGCCTCATTCTCAGGAGCGAGCGTAGGATGACGTAAAATGCTGCCTATGTAGAGAGATCACTAGCTTTTCGAACACACCCATAATCACTGGTCCAGATTTGATCTAGGTCCAGAAATGCCATTTTTTGGTTGAAACTCAACATTAGTCTAGATGAATGAAATTAATACCTGATTAATAAAGTTATATATCTGTTTGTCTTTCTGTCTGTCTGTCTGTCTATGTATGTATGTATGTATGTATGTTATATGTTTGTCTTTCTGTCTGTCTGTCTGTCTGTCTGTCTGTCTTTGTATGTATGTATGTTATCTGTTTGACTTTCTGTCTGTCTGTCTGTGTATGTATGTATGTTATCTGTCTGTCTGTTATCTGTCTGTCTGTGTATGTATGTATGTTATCTGTCTGTCTGTCTGTCTGTGTATGTATGTTATCTATCTATCTATCTATCTATCTATCTATCTATCTATCTATCTATCTATCTATCTATCTATCTATCTATCTGTCTATCTATCTATACTGTATATATCTGTCTGTCTGTGTATGTATGTATGTTATGTCTGTCTATCTATCTGTCTGTCTGTGTGTCTGTGTATGTATATATGTTATCTGTCTGTCTATCTATCTGTCTGGCTGTCTGTGTGTCTGTATGCATGTTATCTGTCTGTCTATCTATCTATCTTTCTGTTTGTCTGTCTGTCTGTGTGTCTGTGTATGTACAATGGGGCCAAAAAGTATTTAGTCAGCCACTGATTGTGCAGGTTCTCCTACTTAGAAAGATGAGAGAGGTCTGTAATTTTCACCATAGGTACTCTTCAACTATGAGAGACAAAATGAGAAAAAAAAATCCAGGAAATCACATTGTAGGATTTTTAAAGAATTTATTTGTAAATTATGGTGGAAAATAAGTATTTGGTCACCCACAAACAAGCAAGATTTCTGGCTCTCACAGACCTGTAACTTCTTCTTTAAGAAGCTCTTCTGTCCTCCACTCGTTACCTGTATTAATGGCACCTGTTTGACCTCGTTATCTGTATAAAAGACACCTGTCCACAGCCTCAAACAGTCAGACTCCAAACTCAACCATGGCCAAGACCAAAGAGCTGTCGAAGGACACCAGGAAGAAAATTGTAGACCTGCACCAGGCTGGGAAGAGTGAATCTACAATAGGCAAGCAGGTTGGTGTGAATAAATCAACTGTGGGAGCAAATGTAAGAAAATGGAAGACATACAAGACCATTGATAATCTCCCTTGATCTGGGGCCCCACGCAAGATCTCATCCCGTGGGGTCAAAATGATCATGAGAACGGTGAGCAAAAATCCCAGAACTACACGGAGGGACCTGATGAATGACCTGCAGAGAGCTGGGACCAAAGTAACAAAGGCTACCATCAGTATACACACTACGCCGAGAGGGACTCAAATCCTGCAGTGCCAGGCATGTCCCCCTGCTTAAGCCAGTACATGTCCAGGCCCGTCTGAAGTTTGCCAGAGAGCATATGGATGATCCAGAAGAGGATTGGGAGAATATCATGTGGTCAGATGAAACCAAAATGGAACTTTTTGGTAAAAACTCAACTCGTCGTGTTTGGAGGAAGAAGAACATCCCAAGAACACCATACCTACTGTGAAGCATGGGGGTGGAAACATCATGCTTTGGGGCTGTTTTTCTGCAAAGGGGACAGGACGACTGATCCGTGTTAAGGGAAGAATGAACGGGGCCATGTATCGTGAGATTTTAAGCCAAAACCTCCTTCCATCAGTGAGAGCATTGAAGATGGAACGTGGCTGGGTCTTCCAGCATGACAATGATCCAAAACACACCGCTCGGGCAATGAAGGAGTGGCTCCGTAAAAAGCATTTCAAGGTCCTGGAGTGGCCTAGCCAGTGGAGGGAGTTGAAAGTCCGTGTTGCCCAGCGACAGCCCCAAAACATCACTGCTCTAGAGGAGATCTGCATGGAGGAATGGGCCAAAATACCAGCTACAGTGTGTGCAAACCTGGTGAAGACTTACAGGAAACGTTTGACCTCTGTCATTGCCAACAAAGGTTATGTTACAAAGTATTGAGTTGAACTTTTGTTATTGACCAAATACTTATTTTCCACCATAATTTACAAATAAATTCTTTAAAAATCCTACAATGTGATTTCCTGGATTTTTTTTTCTCATTTTGTCTCTCATAGTTGAAGTGTACCTATGATGAAAATTACAGACCTCTCTCATCTTTCTAAGTAGGAGGACTTGCACAATCAGTGGCTGACTAAATACTTTTTGGCCCCACTGTATGTATGTTATCTGTCTGTCTGTCTTTGTATGTTTGCATGTATGTATGTTATATGTCTGTCTATCTGTCTGTCTGTCTATCTATCTCTATAAAACTACACAAAATGCAAATACGTTCAAGTTTAAGTTTTAATACAAAAATAAGCACGTTACTTCATGGACACATTTGAAAAGAAGCTCACTGAACATTAGGCAGCTCAACATGCTTGGAGGAGAACACTAACCATTACCTTACAGGTACCTGAGATTGCTTAGTGTTACTTTGACTGACAAAAGAGGTGAATGCCAAACCTACCACACAAATAGCAGGGCCATCTTCCTTGAATAAAGGGGCACAGACGACTAAAGCATC
This sequence comes from Trichomycterus rosablanca, assembly GCF_030014385.1. Lineage (NCBI taxonomy): Eukaryota > Metazoa > Chordata > Actinopteri > Siluriformes > Trichomycteridae > Trichomycterus > Trichomycterus rosablanca. The sequence continues at coordinate 45,280,939 of NC_085989.1, read as the reverse complement.
ACTGGGATTTTACTTGATATCTCCTGGTGATGAAGTGAACAGTGATCTGTTGCATAAGGCCAATGTACTATTTAAATTTGACATTTAAAACAATAGCCAGCTTTCTACCAAGCTAGGTAACAATACTAGTGCACAGTGAAACAAGTAGACTGTAAAGCCAAAGGTGGCCTGGTGGGTAGTGCTGTCGCCTTACAGCAAGAAGGTCCTGGGTTTGATTCCCAGGTGGAGCAGTCCGCATCCTTTCTGTGTGGAGTTTGCATGTTCTCCCTGTGTCTGTGTGGGTTTTCTCCCACAGTACAAAGATGTGCAGTCAGGGTAACTGGAGATACAAAAATTGCCCTAGGTGTTTGTGTGTGCATGATATGGACTGGCGACCTGTCCGGGGTGTTTCCTGCCCTGTCAATTGTACCCACTGTGACCCTAAATTGGATAAAGCAGTGATAAAACAGACAATGAATGACCAGCATTGCAATGACCTTTTAATGTACAGTACATAAAACTACGTATAGTTTTATGTACACTGATGTGTATACTATTAGAAGAAGTGCAAAAAAACTAATAATCTGTTGTACTATAATAATAATAATAACATTTTAACGTTTAACCATTATTAAATTATTTGTCTGTCTGAGGGGCCCCAAATTAAATCAGATGATTCATTTTTTTTAAAGAACGGTCAATAAAACAAGCCAGCCAATCTACAAATGTGAGAAGAGACATACAGACACTCAATGTGTTCTTTGTTAGCATTTCAGGTGTCATCAGGGCTAATCCTGCGGTGCTGGTTTAGCTAATCCTGGCTAGAGACAGACTAGATGCCTGCAGGTCACGGTGTAAAAAGAACCTGTTATTTTAGAAACCTTTCATCGCATTGTTTCAGAAGACAAGTCTCAGATTTCCTTCGCTTGACAGAACTTGAGAGAGATAATGACCTGAAATATGATTAAACACAAAGACTCATTTAAAACGAACATATACTGGGACTGCGGCGTGGTAGCATAGAGACGGCGGTTAATCCTCACCTCTAGACACTGTCAGTGAGGAGTCTGGCATGTTCTCCACAGTTTCCATGTGTGTGTGTACATTTACCTGCCTAAAATAGAAGGTGGACCTGCTATGCTAGATTGCTCCTAGGTGTAAGTTCAGTGAGTACATGTGTGTGTTGCCCTGCGATGATTTAGCGCCCTGTCAAAAGTGTAGACTACACTGCTAGTCTACCATACGTGATTCCAGCCGACTCTGACCAGATTGAAGCAATGAATAAGTAAATAATTATTAATAATAAAATTCATTCATCAATTAGTCTCAGTCTAAGGGCTGTTTAGAACCTACTCTATACTGTTGTACTATTTGTTCTTGTTGTGTTCTGTCCTGTCTCATCTCCAGACATTGCTCGACTCTCAGACGACTTGGAGCGCCATCCGGCCTCTTGGTGAATGATGGAACCTATTAGCAATGGGTTTAAGTGGGAACTCTGGAGTTCTGGATGTATAAAAATATTACTATACATGATGTGGTTCTCTGCAAAGCAATTATATATAGCTTCTGCCAGGGTAGTGGTTGCTCAGTGGTTAAGGTACTGGTTGCTGGTTCAAGCCCCACCACTGTTAGGTTGCCACTGTTGGACCGCTGAGCAAGGCCCTTAACCCTCAATTGCTTGCATTGTATTCGGTCACAATTGTAAGTCGCTTTGTCCAGTTCCACCTCACTCTATCTGGACAGAATAGAATAGTACTAATATAAAGTTGATCCTCCTTTAGTGTTACACCAGACTGCATTCATTTAGAGAAGGGTTTTAGTACGTTTAGGTTAATGGCTGCCTTGATTCGTTTCATTAAGTTGGACCTGATGTTCGGGCCTCAAACCCTACTTCACAAATGCACCATGGTACCCCGCTGTTGTGTTCTTTTATCTTTCACAAGACCCAGATTTATTTATCTCGCAATTAGATAGTAAAGCCTGATTCATCCCTCCAGAGATTGAGGTTTTATTACCTGAGGGCGCATTCACGAAAAGCGTTTTGTGCTTTGCTCAGTGCTTGCCTTGAGCTCTGCGATAAAACGTCATTAAAGTGCGAATATGAGACAAATCTGCATTTGTGTGAAATAACCGTCAAATCCAGTCTGAAAGCTTTATCTGGATTTTTCTCACTGTTTCACTTTTAAACTTGTGTTACAGCTCGAGGTTCTGAGAAATTGTGAGAATCAGCTTCTCTCATTGCACTTTTCCACCAAAAGAACCATGGTTCTTAAACCGGTTCTGTTCAGGTTTCTTCGAACCTTGGTGTTTTGTAGAGACCAGAGACCCGCGTTTTGACCAATTGTTTGGGAACCAAGCATGCGTCATCAACGGTGGGCATTACACAATGAAAGTAAAGAGTAGTAACATGATGGCGGATCGTGTAGGTTATGTGCGAGCATTTGTGCTGTTGTTACAGATGTTTGTTTTAAAGCATCACTCAACTATTGCTGATAAGAAGACGTAGACGTGTTTGTCTCAGTTGTTGATTTCTTTAGTTCATTGACGTGAGAAGCGTTTTGCGCTCCGCTCTCAAGCGACCCTCGGCGCAGATAGCCGATTTGCTCAGCGCTCGGCTTGAGCGATAAAACATCAATAAAGTTCCACGACACGAACATCCATCTGTGTGAAATAACCATCAAACCAGTCTAAAAGCTCCACATGTATCTGTGTTTAGCTGGATTAACTTCACGTGTGGTGTTTATGTAGCTCGGGGTTCTGAATCCGCAAAAAGCTTTACCTAAATAAAGCGTAACGTAAAAGTACGACACTAACACTCAATCTCTCTCCGTTATTACAGGTTATAAACACTCTTTACTGCCAAAATTAATCGTTTGTTAAATTGTTAATTGTTTTAGTACAACAAGCCACGTTACACTTTATTTTTCACGTTAAGCGTTTATACTGTCTGTGTCACTTTTACCACGTCATATCACACAGTTCATCTCTTTGAAAATATCAGCAAATATCAGCGGCAAACTGGATTAAAATTTAATCAGGTGAACTTTAAAAGCTGAAAGTGGTTTAAATTCTATATAATGTTATAATGTCTCATGTGAAAGCGTCCACTCCAAACCTCTACACTGTGACACGCCCACAGATGACGTCACGGTTCGCGCTGGAAAACCAAGTATTCTGTGGTGCCATATTAGAACCCTAGTTCGCTGTCTGGAACCTCTTTTTTCCGGTGGAAACACGCAAAACCAGTTCAAAATCAAGTTTGGAAACCGGAACGGAACGGAGCCGGATCCGCATCGGTGGAAAAGGGGTACCAGAGAGTGTTTCCTATGGAGTGCAGTGGTGCCATTTATCTTGCCGCTGCGCCTTCTTAAGCGGCGTTCACTGCGCTATTTTGCCACGTTGCACTCGCAATTTTTGCGCTTGCCATGCCACTTAAAGTTCACCTGATTAAACTCTGGCCCGGTTTGCAGCTGACCCTTTATAAAGCTCCTCCAATGAGACAAATAGTACTGATATGATGCAGTAAAAGCGACCTGTCATACGAATAATTAAGAGATTATTAAGTACTAATTAAGAGAAGTTTAGTGTTTCTGTGTTGTACTTTTAGTTACATGAAATAATGTTAAGCTTTTTTAACAATAAATGTTTTAAACTCTCTGAAAGCTGATTCTCACTATTTCTCAGAACCTCGAGGTGTAACACAAGTTTACAAGTGAAACAGTAAAGAAAATCCAGATAAACACAGATACATGTGGAGCTTTCAGAGCTTAGCCATGGAAATCCAGTCTATAAGTATATGAGCATTTATGGTGCTGCATTGATGTTGCTTCCAGACAGATAACTTGCAGCTCAGTACTAGTCAGTCCTGTCATGTAAGATTGTCTGGCTTTTCAGCTGAGCTGTTGTCCCGCCTAGACATTTTCAATATTTATTAGTAACATTCTTACAGATGCTGTGGCAAAATTACTTGTTGGAGAGTTGATTTCCAATGTCATGTTTTTAAAATAGTTTTTATTATTACTATTTACATGGTACTGGGTTCTGATTGTATGCACATGTTGGCTGCATTAGCTAAACCTAACAGTTAGAAGTGGCGTCTACATACTTTTGCCCTTGTAATGTTTGTCAGGATAAGTTTTCTGTATCTGGTAGTTTTTCACAGTAGCTCAGCACTTTGATCTCACCGTGTCTCTTTTGGGTATGCAACCGAGCTGAACTCCCACATAGTGGCCGCTTCAATAGCCTTTAACTCTGGATATGCGCGCGCGCACACACACACACACACACACACACACACACACATTTACGGTAAGCGTCCAACACCTGGAGGCAAATATTCCTCAGATCCTCATGCAGGTAACTGAGGTTCATACTGGATTTCAAAAATATCAGCTTTTTGCCAAGACAATCAGATAACACATCCACACACACCCACACACACAAACACACACCACACATGCACACACACATCGCCACTGGTGAACTAGGACTGATAAAAATATTTCCTTCAGTTATGTAGTCACCTGTGTGAAACAATGGAAGCATTGAAAGCATGAAGAGAAACAACAGGACTTGTGTATAAGTGGAAATGCTTGAGATGCCTGCATTGTGTACAATTCTGTTGAAGAACGTCAGCTCAGACGGACGATTCTGTTGAAAATAAGAATTTCCAGTATGTCGTATCAACTTTATCTTGCCAATGGTGTACAATTTTATTTCCATGTTTTCTTTAAAGAGATATGTAATTCAGGGTGAATAAAGTTGCTTTGAATTAAAGCGTGTGACAAAATAAATAAATGAAAATAGAAATGTACACCATTAAAAATAGTACATTTGGAGATAGCACAAATGTCATGTTTACCAGAACAAAGTAACTGAAGTGTACTTACAAAACTGCATGTACGACACACTGGACACGTACCGCACACTGGCTGTAAACAGCAGAGTGTCCTTGGCCCCGATATGGCCAAAACATTAAATACACACAAGCTCTGGTCCAGTACACCCAATCAACAGTGTTTTAGAGCATTATTACAAAACAAATGTGGGGTTTATTTGCAAAAACACACAATTTTAATGTGTTGCTGGCCTCCTACTTTCTTGTTATTGATTGTGACTACAGTGATTGTGTTACTACTCTGTGCCCATACAAGTAAGGTGAGATTGAAGAGATTGAAGCTTTTCAATTTGAAAAAAATGTATAGTTTTTTAAAGAAAAAAGGATAGCAGTCAGATAACAGTCTGGATTGTCCTTTTTATCTTTGATGAAAACTTGATGTCAGTTTTTCCCTAAATCAAGCTAAACAGAATTGTGGTTGAACTGTACATCTCCATAGAATTGATGTACACCTTTCTCTTTGCATGATAGAGTTTCAGGTTGCATTTTCTAGGAAGCGGTAGACTGTGTTAAGTAACAACGGTTTACCGAAGTATCATCTTGTATGTATCACAGTACATTACATTAACAGCATTTAGCAGACGCTTTTATCCAAAGCGACTAACACTTGTTACTGAATACACTGCAAGCAATTGATTGTTATAAAGACCTTGCTCAGGAACTAAACAGTGGCACCTTGGACCACCAGCGATCTTCTGATCACTAATCCAGTGCCTTAACCATAGAGCTACCACTGCCCTCACACAGACTGAGATTTCTCCAGATTCCCTGAATTCTTTCACAATATTATGTACAGTAGATGGTTAAAGACCTCAATTATTTGCAATCTTGCAATGAGAAGTGTTCTTTTTAAACTGAAGTTTCACACAAAGTGTTGAACCTTGACCCTTCTTTGCTTGCAGACTGAGCCTTTGGTAGATCCTCCCATTAAAGTCCCAACTTTTTTAAGTTTGTTGCAGGCATCACATTCAAAATGTATTTATATTTATAAAATACAGTCAATACAATGTTGTTCAGCAACCTTGTAAGTCATTTCTTTATACTTTTATCAGTTAAATAAAGGGTTAATAGATTTAACAAATCACAGATTCTTGATCTGACACATTTCCAAGTGTATGTACTAAGATAGAGTTTATTTAATAAAGTTCAATTATATAGTTATGTCAAATATTTAAAATCCTACTTTATACACATTGCCATTACATGAAATTACTTTGGCAATCCAACCACCGACACCAAACCTTCCACCCAGTGCAGGTGTCCGTCTGGCCCATACTGCCATCCTACCAAGTGTCCTCTTTTTTGAAAAACAAAATATTGTCACCCTTAGTGAACCCTCCTTCAAAGTCACTCAGATCTTTTTTTTTTGGTAATCCTCCTCATCCAAAATCATGGTCAGCTGGGTATGTTGATTACTATACGTGCCACATTGTTATGAACTGCTTGATTCTGTTGTGCAGTACACCTGTCTGGAAGCCTCTTTTATGTTTCTCCACTTATTTATTGCAGTTTGTCACATGTCTCAGTCTCGAGCACACCTTCTAAATGATCTCACCACTTACAGAGCTTTAATCAGTGATATGATTCGTATGTACTGAGGTCGTAAAGGCACAGTGAGCTATTTCAGGAAGCAGCGCTGTTCACACATGGCTGATACAGCAGACAAGTAAACACATGTTAGCATCCAGGTGTCTTGGCTCTCCGGACCATTTTAACTTTTTCCTATATGATACATGTGCCTTGGAGAAACCAACGTCCCAGTTGGAAAATATGTCTGACAGGCTGAACCCAGAATGATAAATAACCCCAATGATAAGCAGTTCAGGGTGCCAGATGAGTCACAAACTATTTCAATAACAAACATACTTGATCATGTTTAGACAGAGGTTGACTCTGAGAACCTTTAGATATACCCTATTGTTCTTTTTTTTTTAGGAAATAAGATATAGGATGGGTGTAATTTATCAGCTCTGACCTAAATCAATAGTTTGGTCAAATGTCAAAAGCTTTTTATTTTTTTAGGACTAAATAATTAAAACTTCTACAGTTATAGCACTTTTTTGTCCAAAGCAACTTGCAACTGTGACCAAATACAATCCAAACAATTGAGGGCTAAGGGCCTTGCTCAAGGGCCCATTAGTGACAACCTGGCAGAGGTAGAGCCTGAACCAGCAACCTTCCAATTAATAGTCAATTACCGTAATGTCTGACCTACAACTGCACCTATACTTTTTCTTCTTCATATTTACCACAAGATCATGTGTATAAAATGTGCCAACAGTTTGGGGAAGCCTCTTTCCTGTTTCAGCATGACTGTGCCCCTGTACTCCAAATCATATTAAAAGCTGCGCAAGAAGATTATTATATATTAATGTCAGTTGTTTTGGAATCGAATACCTATCAAGCTTATAGCCAAGTGTCCATATACTTTTGGCTATGTGATATATGTGGAATAATTCAGTTCACATTTTCCTTTTGTATTGTCCGTAATGCTGGCATGGTGGATGGATTTCACCTGACAGTAGGTGAACTGGTAAAGTACTATTCAATTAATAAAGCAGCAGTTAACAAAGTAACATAGTTTTAATACAGACAGCATTGAGAAAAAGATTGTACCCCCATATTTGTCCTACGTAATAATTTCAGATCATTAGACAAACATAATATATCTGCACATAGTGAAGTTGTATGAAAACACAAGAAAACTGTAGCTGGCTACAGAATCATGCCCACCAGAATTGCCATTATGGCTGGCAGGATGCATGGAGTTGCAGATGACTGACAGTGGTGTTTCCTTTAATCAGACAGTCTCTGCCCCTCATTAGTGTTAATTTGTTGAAGCTAGCAAAGATTTTTATGTACCAGCTTTGTTGGCTGGCTTTCTTTTTTCTGAGGTATTTAGTCAATGCTGCGGCACCCCTTGGGTGTCACACTATAACATCCATTAAGGGGTAAGCTGCATCCAAAGGGATGTGATGGTACCTTTTTGAGCAAAGCCCCACAGATGGATCCTAATTGCTGTGCTCCTGTGTACTTGCCACCCCTGATTCTCTCTTTAAAATTCAACAACAAAAAAAACCAAAGCACTAGGTACTTGGTCCACTGATGCAATTATAAGTTACGTTATGTTACGTTACTTCTGGTGTATAATGATATCCAAAAATATCCAGCCAACAGTGCCCCGTGGGCAGCGTCCTGTGAGCACTGATGAGTTCTAGAAGATGACCAACTCAAACAGCAGCAATAGATGAGCGATCGCCTCTGACTGTACATCTACAAGGTGGACCAACTAGGTAGGAGTGTCAAATAGAGTGGACAGTGAGCGGACACAGTATTTAAAAACTCCAGCAGCGCTGCTGTGTCTGATCAACTTATACCAGCACAACACACACTAACACACCACCACCATGAATGATGAATGATTTACCACCCAAATAATACCTACTCTGGTGGTCCTGGGAGAGTCCTGACCATTGAAGAACAGCATGAAAGGGGGCTAACAAAGCATGCAGAGAAACAGATGGACTACAGTCAGTAATTGTAGAACTACAAAGTGCTTCTACATATGGTAAGTGGAGCTGATAAAATAAACAGTGAGCGTAGAAACAAGGATTTCTGAGTTTATAACCATTTTTGTTATCCTTTAGCCTTCACAAGCCATAATTCTGCAAAACTCTTCATTTTATTTCTTATACCGACCCGCAATAGATCAAATCTGGGATGGCGAAGGTCGTGATGTGAAAAAGAGAAGTGTAGTACACACTAAGTGGATCTAATCAGGTAGAGTGACCATACGTCCTCTTTTTCCCGGACATGTCCTCTCTTTTGGACCTAAAAAAATTCAAAATCATCAAAAATGTCCAGGATTCGCTTTTGTAGTCTGTGTGTGCTATTCTTTGTGTGTTTTTGCGCTGATTTCACCTTTCTCTTTAGGTCCAGCCTTCTCACACTTCTTAAAAATGCGAATTCACACACGACATGTATGTGTCAGCGTTCATTAATGATGGTAGTTTAGATAAACACAAAACTGCAGCTAAAGACATGAGCTAAAGAGAGTTTGTCAGGTAAATGAACTATTTTGTGAGATGGGTAAAACAGAAGATGCTGTTACTGCTGCAGAGGGAGTTTTTGCATTTTACACCACAAAGCATCACAACAGCTACAGATCAGTGGACTGCACACCTGCCAGTGGCGTAACTAGGAGCTCATGGGCCCCAGTGCAAAAAAAATTTGGGCTCCCCTCAACAAATTTCATATATATATATATATATATATATATATATATATATATTGGTCTAGTAATGTTAAGCAGGTTACACAGATTCCGAAAATCCATTGCTGTGGATTCACTGTATATTTTGAATACATGTATTCTGATATTTCATTGTCTTTAAGTTATTTTAATATTTTACTTAGCATTAGCAACTTGCTACTGTAGAGGCTCGGCTCACCTAGTCATTGCGAGTGCTGGGGATGCTACACGTCTTTTGCTGTGTGCGGTGTTGGAGGTGTGGGAATAAAGGCACACGACAAGGTTGAGTTCACTTTAACTGTTTAGTCAGGACTTCAATGAGCGTTACAACACTCACCCGAACTTCAATGCTGAGGCCATACGGCTAGTCTCGTAGTAAACTAACTAACCGCAGAACGTCCGAACGCACGTGTATAAACCGGTGCTGCATTCTGATTGGCTGAATTTCACTCACATATCGCCGCTACAATATTGTAGTACAGTATAATAATAATGACCCAGCGAATGCAGCCAACGGGAAGGTAGTGCGGTTGGGGGTTGAGTTCATGTCGTAAAGGGCCCCCCCAGCCCTGGGCCCCAGTGCACCTGCCCCCCCGGTAGTTACGCCCCTGACACCTGCCTTGTAGTGGTGGGCGGATTGATCCGAATATCGATATTATCGATACCAACGTTGGTATTGGTATCGGATCAATACTAGTGTGATGGGATTGATACTTTAGTTTTACTTTTCCTCCGCTACATTCAGCACTGTTATCCTTTAGCCTTCACAAGCCATAATTCTGCAAAACTCTTCATTTTATTTCTTATACCGACCCGCGATAGATCAAATCTGGGATGGCGAAGGTCGTGATGTGAAAAAGAGAAGTGTAGTACACACTAAGTGGATCTAATCAGGTAGAGTGACCATACGTCCTCTTTTTCCCGGACATGTCCTCTCTTTTGGACCTAAAAAAATTCAAAATCATCAAAAATGTCCGGGATTCGCTTTTGTAGTCTGTGTGTGCTATTCTTTGTGTGTTTTTGCGCTGATTTCACCTTTCTCTTGCACATCTTACATGCACACCGTGCTCCTCCCCTCCTGCTCTGCTGTGTTTTGTTGTGGTACCATCACGTTGTTATGTTGTTAAAATCCTAACAGACATCAATACATTGGTAGGCATTGGAAAATTTTAAGTTTTTGAACACTTTGCTTTGCAAAGTCAATTTTATGGAAATAATACGTACATAAAGTACAGATGCACCTTATGCACTTTGCGCACCCTACATAAATGAATCGGAGCATGCAGTGAGACTTCCGTGTGTTTGTGTTTTGGTGAATGAGAGCTCTTTTCTTTTGACCTTGTGCTTATGAATGTAAACAAATTCGAATTCGAAAAAAATAGATTTTTTTATTTTAAATGAACAAGGACACGTATTCAGTCACTATTAAAAATTTACAAATTTATTCACCCAGCAAACACAACTATCTGGTATATATGAGTTAAGAGTTAGCCACTTTGTGGTGATACGCCATGATGGTAACGTTGTGAGAAAGTAAAGCACCAGAAACCAGAAATCGGACCACTTTGAACAACTGAATTTATTTACAACCCTACTGAGAGCAGCTACTTACAAAAAAAGTATGTATTACACTAATACACTTAAAAGTTCATGAAAATTCATTCAGATTTAGCAATTTGATGATGCATCTACCTTAATTATTAAAAAGTATCGGTATTGTATCGGTATCGGCGATACTGGCCCTGTATTTACTTGGTATCGGATCGATACCAAATTTTACAGCATTGCACACCACTACTGCCTTGTTAGAAAGTCGTTCAGTGATTCTGAAAGTGTTAACATTTCCCGATGCACATACTAAGATAGAGGTTATTGTCAACGCTGTGATAGCACCACATTCTGTCGAAATAGCTTCACTGATGAACTATTTTATTTGTTGTTGTTATTATTTAGAGCTAAACGCTGAATTAAAAGTAATGATTTGACCATAAATGCATTTGTTAGTTGTCTTGTTAAAGAATAGCTGTTTATGTATTAAAGCTCAGTAACATAGCTGCATAGTTATTGATGCATCTGCCATATATTAAAACCCTACTTTATACACATTGCCATCTTTCGGAGGTGTCCGTCTGGCCCATGCTGCCATCCTGCCAATTGTCCTCTATTTTGAAAACCAAAATATGGTCACCCAAAATCAGGGAACCATGGAAATGTAATTTTATAATAAGAGTTGCTGAGATGAATGTGATATAAATGTGATATTAGAGTGATATTCCTGTGTATATTGTGAGTGAATAGAGCTCAGTGTAACTGTGGCTCTCCTCAGAGGGGAAATGGGCTGGGCTTCCCGCTTTTTCCCACGAACAGGAACTCTGACGTCACTATGCCCATATATGGAATGTCGGGCTTCCGGCAGGAAAACGGCGCTGAACGTGTCCATAACAACAACGCTGCTTCACCACACACACACACACACACACACACACACACAGCAGAGACTCTAACTGTGCTGATTCAGCACTACTAATAAACCTCAGTGTTTTTATTTATTCTTATTAGTCTGCTGGTTTCATATAGCAATAACACTGGTCAGACTGGTGAGAGTGAATTATAGAATACTTCTGGTCAGAGTCCTTGTGGGTCCAGAGCCTACACCAGACCCATATATATATATATATATATATATGTATATATATATATAGTCCCTCACACTCACATCTAGGAGCAGTTCATTATTACTAATCCAACTCATTCACATTTTTTAAAACTGGAATTAAACTGGATGGAATACACGGAGAACATGCTAAAGCCTACACAGGCAGTAACCAAAAGCAAGTATTGTATCCAGGTTCCGAGAGCACTGGAGCCCTCTGGCACCCACACTACCTCCTGAGCCATCATGATAAAATACCACAGTAAAATAAAGTCCACATTTTGGACTTTGCAACGGTAAAGTTCAGTATCACACCATACTCAGACGTAGCATGAACACAGTTCACAACGTTACGTGTATTGCTTAAAGCGCTCTGGTGGTGCAGCGGTAAATTATGCTAGCCCACTATCTACGAGATCCAGGATTCAAATCCCTAGCAGTGCTATCAGCCAGTCAGGTGTCTACATACACTCATGACTGACTGTGTTTAAGGGGGGCATGGCTGAGGCCCCCGAGATGATTTGGTGTCCTGTCCGGGGTGTCTTACTACATTGTTCCCACTGAATCTGGGAAATCTGGACCCACCTTGACCCAGACCAGGAAAAGGCCATGGCAAAACATGTAAATGAAAGGAAACAGTATTGTCTATACAACTCAGATGCAAGTAAAATCATTATAGGTGAATATTTAGGGCAGGCCAACAGTGGGTGTGAGGTGTGTACCTGCATGGACTGGGTCTTTGGTTTCTTGAGTAAACTAGAACCAGAACTTACGTCTCTGCAGTGGTGGGCTTGCGTATTATTGCGCATTGATGCGCCACCCAGAGTTTCTGAGGGGAGGGGGGATGGGGATTCACCTTCTTGACGCGGCGACAGGGCTTTCCTTGGCCAGTGTGGGTGTGGTGCAAGCAGCAGAGCAATATAAGTAAGATTGGATATTGGAAAGGTAATAGTAAAAATGTATATTATTTAAAAATATAACTATGGTTTTATAAATAAATAAATACATTTATTCCTTTTAGCTGCTCCTGTTATGCCTAGTTCACACTACACGATTTTTGCCCAGATTTGGCTCGGCGACTGGTCGGCGCTAGATTTTCCGGCTCGGGAGCAACTCGGCGTTCGCTCGGCGATCACAACTCGGCTCTTAATCGCTATGTGTGAACTATCCAACAACTCGACCCGACTGACAATTTTAAAGCAGAAGGTTGCTGGTTCAAACCCTACCACTGCCAGGTTGCCACTGTTGGGCCCTTGAGCAAGGCCCTTAACTCTCAATTGCTTAGTCTGTATAATGTAAGTCGCTTTGGATGAAAGCATCTGCTAAATGCTGAAAATGTAAATATAAATGGACTTATATTTTATATGTCATTAGTATTTGCTAACTGCTTAATCCTGATCAGGGTTGCAGTGGGTCGACATCCTGGACAGGAGGCTATTTTGTCACACACCTACTTAAACCTAGAGGCAATTTTGAGCAGCCAGTTCACCTAATGCAGGCTTTTTGGGAAGCTGGAGGAAAGAATAAAAGAACGAAAGGAAAGAATAAAAGAACTAAAGAAAAGAATAAAAAAACTAAAGAAAAGAATAAAAGAACTGAAGGAAAGAATAAAAGAACTGAAGGAAAGAATAAAAGAACTAAAGAAAAGAATAAAATAATTAAAGGAAAGAATAAAAGAACTAAAGGAAAGAATAAAAGAACTGAAGGAAAGAATAAAAGAACTGAAGGAAAGAATAAAATAACTGAAGGAAAGAATAAAAGAACTGAAGGAAAGAATAAAATAACTGAATGAAAGAATAAAAGAACTGAAGGAAAGAATAAAAGAACTGAAGGAAAGAATAAAAGAACTGAATGAAAGAATAAAAGAACTGAAGGAAAGAATAAAAGAACTAAAGGAAAGAATAAAAGAATTGAAGGAAAGAATAAAAGAACTAAAGGAAAGAATAAAAGAACTGAAGGAAAGAATAAAAGAATTGAAGGAAAGAATAAAAGAACTAAAGGAAAGAATAAAAGAACTAAAGGAAAGAATAAAAGAACTGAAGGAAAGAATAAAAGAACTGAAGGAAAGAATAAAAGAACTAAAGAAAAGAATAAAAGAATTGAAGGAAAGAATAAAAGAACTAAAGGAAAGAATAAAAGAACTAAAGGAAAGAATAAAAGAACTGAAGGAAAGAATAAAATAACTGAAGGAAAGAATAAAAGAACTAAAGAAAAGAATAAAAGAACTGAAGGAAAGAATAAAAGAACTGAAGGAAAGAATAAAAGAACCGAAATTGAACCGACAAGCTTCTGATTGATAGCCCAAAAGCTCTACCCACTAGGCTACTACTGTCCGGAAACCAGAGTATCCTGAAGAAACCAACACAGACACTGTAAGAGAATCCACACAGACCGGATCGAACCCAGACGCTCAAGAAAATAGCTTAATTTAAGATGTTTGGCTGAATTTGAGGCACATTTAACGTTAGTGATGTTTTATTAATAATATAATGTGTTATATATATGTTCCAGTATAGAAGTTGTAAACCCACAAACCATGAAACTTGAGCAGGGGTGTCCAAACTTCTAGTCGGGGTGCATTATTGATAGAGCCTGAGCTCTGCCTCGTCTCGCCCAGGGGCTTGTTTACAGTCCCTCAAGTTCCTGGCAATTACGTCAGACTGCGTCGTAGTCGTGGGCGTGTCGTGTCGTGAGGGTTCGGCTTCCAGCCAATCAGATGCGTCCTGGCAGTGGCTGTCAGCATAAAAGCGAAAGTAGCGGCCGGTAAGCGAGTCCACATGAGCGCTGGTTCGTAAGGGAGCGCACACTGACTTTATCCACTGCACTGATTTAGAAGAGATTCGGGAAGACACCTTGGACCAGATCTTATTTCTAAAGCTGCTTTTATAAGAAGGACGTTTACTATTTTTTGGGTGGAACAGCCTAAGAACAGCACAAGATCCTGAGCGAGCTTGATCACTGCAGACTTTGAATTAACGGCACACCTGAGACAGGTAACAGTCAGCTCCGACAACGCATCATATGTCCACAAAAATGGAGCAGCCGTTTTACCATGACGACTCTTTCCTGTTCGGACACACAGATGTCGGACTTAATGACTACAAGCTCCAGAAGCAGCACCAGCAGCAGCAGCAGCAGCAGCAGCAGCAGCAGCCCATGAGCCTGAGCTTGAGCCTGAGCGAGCCCTACAGAAACCTCAAGTCGGACCTGTACCAGGCTTCCCAGGCGGACGTCGGCTCTCTAAAGCTGGCAGCAAGCTCTCTAGAGCTGGAGAGGCTGATCATCCAGAACAGCAACGGTGTCCTGACCAGCCCGACTCCTCCTGGTCAGTACATGTATGGCCGGACCATCACGGACGAACAGGAGGGCTTCGCTGAGGGTTTCGTCAAAGCTCTGGACGACCTGCACAAGATGCACCAGCAACCCCCTCCCAACGTGTCGATTGGCGCCGGCGGTGTGACGACGTGCTCGGCGTTCGGCTCCGCCCTGCAGCCCGAGGCTCCGGTCTACACCACCCTCAGCGCTTACTGCCCCACACCGAGCTTACCGTCCGCCACGATCAGCTACCTCCCGCCGCACAGCGCGCACGCCTACCAGAACCATCTAGCCGCTGTTCCGCACCCAGCCCAGCGCTTCTCCGCTCTCAAGGAGGAGCCACAGACCGTCCCGGACATGCACAGCAGCGACGGCTCGCCGCCCGTGTCTCCCATCGACATGGAGAGGCAGGAGCGCATCAAGGCCGAGCGCAAGCGCCTGAGGAACCGACTCGCCGCCACCAAGTGCCGCCGGCGCAAGCTGGAGCGCATCTCCCGCCTGGAGGACCGAGTCAAGGTGCTCAAGTCGGACAATGCGGGACTCTCGAACACCGCGTCTCTGCTCCGAGACCAAGTGGCGCAACTCAAACAGAAGGTCCTGAGACACGTTAGCAGCGGCTGTCAGCTCGTGCTGACCAGCAAGATGGAGGCTTTCTGAAGACACATTCACTAATATCACAAACACTGGAACATTCATGCTCGTGAATGGACACGCTGACGTTCTACTGAATGACCTGAGGGTCAGAACGGTACCTCTGAGTCCGGCCGCCGGGCGCCGTTCATTCAGGGCGACCACGAAGAAACACACAGACTGTGAGAACTCTAAAGATCAAGATGGGTTTGATTCAGTGCATGTTGCTTTAACCATTCTGTCGGTGCCATAGAATCATATTTCCACGAATGTTTACATGATATGATGTCGTTGGTTCATAAAGGCGCCACAGAAAACGTGCACATTAAAGCTGCAGTATGTAACTTTTGGACATGTCAGAATTCATGGTAGTTTTTTAGACTGATTCTAGTTGGTTCTTTGTGGCACAAAATGCCTTAAAGCATCCATGTAAAGAATGTAGCATGAACCATTGTTTGCTTCAGTGCATGTTACTTTAAGCTATTCAGTGCCACAAAATTATTTCTCCAAATGTTTACATGATGTGGTGTAGAGGGTTCTTTTTGGTGAGGTTTATTGTGTAGCCACAAAAATGCACATTAAAGCTGCAGTTCGTAACTTTTGCTGGAATTCAAAAGTACTGGCATTGTTGAGGTCAGGTTTCGGAATCAGAATCACAATCACAATCAGAATACTTTATTGATCCCAGAGGGAAATTGCAGTTCTTACAGTAGCACCCATTTATGTAGAAAGAATAAACACTCTACTAGCTTATAGAGAAAAAATTGCAAATAGAAAGAAAAATTTGCAAATAGATAGACCTGGGTAGACCTGCTTTCCACAGATAATCCAGTAAATCATGCAAAATTGGATTATCGTTGCAAACTTGGAATATAATTCCACCAGAGAGCTCTCGAGTATCTAAAAAGTTACACAGTGCAGCTTTAAACAACAAAACAAGGTCATTCTTAAAACCTATCCTGGCATTTTTATTTTCAAGAAGAGACAAGTGGGCCGAGAGAACATGCCAGGCCAGTATCACCTAGTCTAACTCTTTAGTATTTTGTTATGATCAAAGGGAGATTTGTATGTTTTAGTAGCTTTTATGATGTCAGTACATCTGATAATATCTGACATTTCTAAATGTGCATAATGTGTAAATTATTTTCGATTCGGGTTGATCCTGATTCGCGTTAACAGATGTCTTATGTTTACAATGTTTTTTTTATTATTATTATTTGTGTTTATTTAATTAAAGACATTTTAAATACACCTGCAGTTCTGGTCTGTTTTTATTTCCTTTCCTTTCAGAACCATTTCTGGAGCTTCCGGTTGTTATGTAATACCTGATTTACATTCTCTTCTTGTTTTCCACTTTGGTTTAAACTTATTTCCACTAGCTGTTTTTTTTTAATTCTGGGTTTTTCCTCGTTCAGCCTGTTTGTGTGAATCTCAGACTCGCCCCAGTATTGATCGACCTGTCAGCATTTGGGCGTTTAGGTCTTTCCTATCTACGTCAAACAGCATGTCCTTTTATGGGCATTTTAAGCGCCCTGTACGTCACAGCTGGGAAGTGTTTGCGCGAGAACCCGCCGCCCACGCAGCCCACGTGCCGCTCGGTTTCGTTTCTCTCCAGCCAAGAGAGGATCAGTGTGTGTGTGTGTGTGTGTGTGTGTGTGTGTGTGTGTGTGTGTGTGTGTGTGTGTGTGTGTGTGTGTGTGTAGCTTCATCTTTAAGATTTCAGACTTTTACCATGTCCTGTAATCCAAACAGAAGCCCAATATAAACCTTGCAGTTTAAAATATAAATTCTGTGGGTTACCAATTAAGAGGTTGTGGGCTCAAATCCTGTCTCTGTCATGCAGCTACTGTTGGGCCCTTGAGCAAGGCCCTTAACCCTCTTGGCTCCAGGCTGCACCTGCTCTCTGACCCCAGCTTCCAAAATAAGCTGTACATGTATCTGTATATATGACAAATAAAGGCTCACCATCTAACCTTGACTAAACTAAAAAAAAGAATAAATAAATAATAATATAATAAAAATAATACATAGAGTTTTCAGCATTTAGCAGATGCTTTTATCCAATGCCCCTTACAGTATTCTGTCTGAGCAATTGAGGATTAAGGGCCTTGCTCAGGGGCCCAACAATGGCAACCTGGCAGTGGTGGGGCTTGAACCAGCGACCTTTAGATTACTAGTCCAGTACTTGAACCACTAGGCTACAACTGATACATAATAATACAACTAATAATAATAATAATATGATAATAATAATAACAATAATAATAATAATAATAAACATAGTAGTAATAATAATAATAATACTATGATAATAATAATAACAATAATGATCAACATAATAGTAATAGTAACATAATAGTAATAATAATAACAATAATGATCAACATAATAGTAATAGTAACATAATAGTAATAATAATAACAATAATGATCAACATAATAGTAATAGTAACACAATAGTAATAATAATAACAATAATAATAATACTATGTTAATAATAATAATAATAATCAACGTAATAATAATAATACTATGATAATAATAATGATAATAATCAACATAGTAGCAATAATAATAATAATACTATAATAATAATAATAATAATCAACGTAGTAGTAATAATAATAATACTATTATAATAATAATATTAATAATAATAATAATAATAATAATAATCAACGTAGTAGTAATAATAATAATACTACTGTATGATGATAATAATAATAATAATAATCAACATACTAATAATAATAATAATAATAGGTTTCATTTAAAGAGGAAATGATACTCTGCTAAACAAATAAAATATGTGCCCATAAACTCCATCCAAATATTCTCAGTTCCTCTCTTTTCCCTCCACAGTCTCATAATGGCCTGCTTTAAGTGTTATGAGCATAGTCAGTAAGTTTGTGGATATCATATCACTAACGTTGGTGCACAGATAAAGTAATATGTGAAGCTGATACAGTTAAATAATGCATTATAACTCTTCTACGTCACTCAGTGATTTGACGCCACCAATAATCTCAGTTTATTCATTCGAAAAATGAAGGATGAAAATCAGATTTGCCTCACAGCACTGCAACCTGGGTTTAAATATAAGAACAGAAATAAAAGATACACTATATGGCCACAAGTATTTGGACACCTGACCATGAGCTTGTTGGACATCACAATTTAAAAACAAACGATATTTAAATAGACTGACCTCTGTGTAATCTGTTCAGCTAGAACAACAGACACTCTTCTGAGAAGGCTTTTCACAAATCTGAGGGGAAATATATCTGTGGAAATTTGTGCCTATTAGAGCATATAGATGGCTGGGCACTAATGTTGGTCGAGAAAGCCTCAGTTGATGTTCCAGTTCATTCCAAAGCTGTTTAGTGGGACTGAGGTCTCTGTTTCTTTTAAACTGAGCTTTTCTTCAAGTCTTCATAGATCTTGCTTTGTGCACAGGAGTGACACAGTCATGCTGGAACAGAAAAGGTCCTTCCCTAAACTGTTGCTGCAAAGTTGGAGGTGTGTATATGTACCATATAGTGTATATGTAATGCTAATGAAGGTTGTATGAATGTTTTGTGTATTTACCTTTAAATAAAGTCTTTATATACACAGTAAGTCCTCATGTTTACTGACCCTTAACTTATACATCCTTATACACATTTCCTTTTCCAGCATTACCCAGCATGCAGTGTGTATTTATACTTCTTTCTCTAAAGATCAAACGCTGAAAATACTAAAACAGCAAAAATATATACACTACATTCATCACAGGGTCAAAAGTACGTGGACATCCCTCCTAATTATTAAGCTTGTGTGTTTCTGCTGTAAACAGCGGTATAAAATCAGTTCTATTAAATAAACCATGCACTTTTAGTTTGGGGCAAACCCTTCCGGTCCAACATGCCTGTATCTGTGTAAATAAAACTCTATTCATTAACAAGCACTGAGTGACAGTGGCAGTGGAAAACAGGACAAACTAAATTAGAATTACATTTAAATTACTAATTACTCATTAGAAATACAGATAAAGTATTTTAAAGTATTTTAAAGTATTACAATTTAAAACCACACACATTAACAGCATCGTGAACGTAACACGGCGGTTTACCGTAACATTAAAGTTCCTTCAGAGATAAAGTCTAATCTAGAGCTGAGTTTTTGAGTTCATGTCCACGTAGGTGTAATCACCGCAGATTCCCATGACATCAGCAAGAACGGCTTTGGTTTTTGGTGACAGCCTTAAGCCCACAGGATCCAGTCTTGAGTACTTAAAGGGTAGATCTCAGCAGGACGTCTGATCTGATGTGATCTGATCAATGTTGCAGTACAGGTTTAGAACCGGCTTGGAGAGAAACAGAAGATAAACATGGTGGGAACGCAATAGTCCATAAACAACAGGTAGTGAAAAGAAATGTGCATCAGCTTTCTCATCAGTTTTTTAATAAGCCCTTTGTTAAGTGCAGTAACATTAGTAGACACTAACATGTCCACACCGGTCCCCTCTCAGCCTTGTGGTTTTACAGTAAATTGCATGAATAATTGAGACACTTTTGGAAGGATATCAGTTAAAGGTGCAGCACGAAGAGTTTAGCAGTTACTACAAAAACGTTCACATAATTTATTAAAACCTGGCTATTTAGCAAAAAGGTCTGCCATGTTTGCATTTGAGGAATGTACAAGCCCAAATCAGAAAGTTGGGACAGTATGGAAAATGCAAATAAAATAAAAACACAGAGTTTCTTACATTTACTTTGACTTTTATTTAATTGCAGACAGGATTAAGCTGAGATATTTCATGTTCTGTCTGCTCAACTTCATTTAATTTATTAATATACCTCCATTCCTGCATTTCAGGTCTGCAACACATTCCAAAAAAAAAGTTGGGACGGGGGCAATTTAGGGCTAGTAATGAGGTGAAAGTGTGATTCCAAACAGGTGATTGTCAACAGGTGATTGTAATAATGGTTTGGTACAAAATCAGCATTCAGCGAAGATGATCAGAGGATCTCGAGTTTGTCATCAAATGTGTGAGAAAATTATTAAAATGTTTAAAAACAATGAACCTCAGAGAAAGATTGGAAGGGATTTGCATATTTCTCCCTCTACAGTGCATCATATCATTAAATGATTCAAGGAATCAGGAGGAATTTCAGTGCGTAAAGGCCAAGGGTGCAAGCTTAAGCTGAACGCCCGTGATCTTCGATCCCTCAGACGGCACTGCATCAAGAACCTCCACTCAACAATAGATGATATAACCACATGGGTGAGGGATTACTTTGGCAAACCTTTGTCAAGCTCTACAATACAGAGTTACATGCACAAATGCCACTTAAAACTTTACTGTGCAAAAAAGAAGCCTTATGTTAACCATGTCCAGAAGTGGCATTTACTTCTCCGGGCTCTGAGGCATCTAACATGGACCATCACACAGTGGAAACATGTATTGTGGTCAGATGAATCAGTATTTCAGGTCTTTTTTATAAAAAATGGACGCAGTGTGTTTCGTACTAAAGACGAAAAGGACCATCCAGACTGTTATCAGCAACAAGTCCAAAAGCCAGGGTCTGTCATGGTATGGGACTGTGTCAGTGCCCTTGGCAAAGGTCATTTACACTTTTGTGATGGCAACATTAATGCAGAAAAGTACATTAAGATCTTAAAGCAACGTGCTGCCTTCAAGACGTCGTCTTTTCCAGGAATGTCCAGCATTTTTCAACAAGACAATGCAAAACCACATGCACATATTACAAAGGCATGGCTGCAGAAGAAGAGGGTACGGGTACTGGACTGACCTGTCTGCAGTTCTGACCTGTCCCCAACAGAGAATTTTGAAAAAAAAAAAGTAACAATGACGACCCCGTACTGTTCCTGTTTGCAGGAAGAACGAAACAAAATAAAAGCTGAAACACTAAATCACTTGGTCTCCTCGGTGCCAAAACGTCTTTTAAGTGTGGTGAAAAGAAATGGCAACATTACAAAGTCGTAAATGCTTTACTGTCCCAACTTTTTTTGGAATGTGTTGCAGACCTAAAATGCAGGAGTGGATGTTTATTAATAAATGAAATGAAGTTGAGCAGATAAAACATGAAATATCTCAGGTTCATCCTGTCTGCAATCAAATAAAAGTCAAAGTAAATGTAAGAAACTCTGTGTTTTTTATTTTATTTACATTTTCCATACTGTCCCAACTTTTTCTGATATGGGGTTGTAAAACATGATGTTAAAATCCTAATAATAAATAAATAAGTCTGGCATCGTCCTGCTGAAATAACCATGAACTTTCCAGGAAATATATTTGGTAGTAGTGCTAACATGTAATGTGGTAATCAATCTCTGCTGCAGCTTAGCGTAACATCCCATCATCCTGCTGCTTATTAATTCAGTGTTTTATCATTACTATTAATAATAAGAAGATGAATGATTAGAAGAAGTAAAAAGGAGAATTCTGACACTGGAGCACTTTTGGACAGACAGCTGCAGTAACAGGAGGGTGTAAATGTGCACCCGTCGGTTGGGAGGGTGCAGTTGCTGGCACGGTTCTCTATGGCACGCCGTTCTCAGCTCTGTAAGCAGCACGCGGAGGGAAATGACAGGCTGTTCAGGAATGTTAAAGCGGAGGTGGTGGCGGAGCAGAGGCACGAGTGGGTGTTTGGTTATTGGCCCACGCACCCTCTACAAAAGGGTAATGAGCCCCATTCGCCTTTCATGTAGACACATCACCTTTCAAATATGCACCAAAAGCCCCTTTCAAACATCCAGGGCAAACATACCAAACCCTCCACAGGTCTGCTGAGGTCAAAAGTCACAGTCTTTCCATATTAGCATGAATGTTCCGTTTGTTTTTCCAAACTGCAGACAGTTAGGGTTGATTTATCAGGCATGTGGGGATTTCAATCATTTCTTTGACTGGTGTAATTCTTTGACTCAGTGATTGGAATACATACTATTGGGACACATCATCAGGTGTAATAAATTAGTTATA
The DNA here is from genome assembly GCF_030014385.1 of Trichomycterus rosablanca. Lineage (NCBI taxonomy): Eukaryota > Metazoa > Chordata > Actinopteri > Siluriformes > Trichomycteridae > Trichomycterus > Trichomycterus rosablanca. The sequence goes on along the minus strand of NC_085989.1, from coordinate 45,258,229 downwards.
TAAAGAAACTTATATGCTTCCAACAGTTTAGGGAAGGCCCTTTCCCATTCCAGCACGACTGTGCCCCTGTGCACAAAGGTTTAAAGAAACTCCAGAGTCCTGACCTCAGCTCCACTTAACAGTTTTGGAATGAACTGGAACATCAACTGAGACCAACATCAGTGCCCAGCCATACATACTTTTGACTGAATTGGGCACAAATTCACACAGACCTACTCCAAAGTCTTGTAAAAAGCCTTCTCACATGAGTGGCTGTTGTTCTCACAGTTACTAGCGATTGAGGTATTGGACTAGTAATCAAAAGGTTGCTTGTTCAAGCCCCACCACTGCCAGGTTGCTGCTGTTGGGCCATTGAGCAAGGCCCTTAACCTTCAATTCTTTAGTAAATAGTTAGCAGGTGAATTAGTAACAGGTGAAAGAATCATGACTGGATATACAAGCAGGATCCAACAAAGGAATGGCAGCATTACAAAGTGGTAAATGCTTTACTGTCCCAACTTTTTTGGAACATGTTATAGGCAAGGACGGATTAAGGATAGTCTGGGCCCCTGGGCAGGGCTCGTGATCAAGGGCCCTCTAATGGTATGCCCTGCTCTACTCTAGGGCCCCCTGGTAGGGGCTCTCATAACCAGGGCCCTCTAAAAATATGCCCCCCTCTTTCCTAGGACCCCTAATAGCCAGAAGTCGAAGTCAGAGCAGTGCCACAACGCCTCATCCATTTTCATAAGGGGCCCAAAAGCATGGCTAGGGCCCAAAAGCATGGCTAGGGCCCCCAAAAGCATGGCTAGGGCCCAAAAGCATGGCTAGGGGCCCCAAGAGGCCCTGGGGTCAAAGTCCCTAATAGTCAGAGGATCCTTAAAATGGAGGGCCCTCGGAAATAAAAATATATTGTATCATAAATGTTGATAGGCATCGCAAAATGTTTTGGGCCAGGGCCCCCCCGGGGCCCCCTGACCTCAAGGGCCCCTGGGCGCTGGCCCCACTGGCCCGGTCAGTAATCCAGCCATGGTTATAGGCCTGAAATGCAGGAATGGATGTTTATTAATAAATAAAATGTATAAAAGTTGAAAAGATAAACATGAAATATCTCAGGTTCATCCTGTCTGCAATCAAATGAAAGTCAAAGTAAATGTAAGAAACTCTGTGTTTTTTATTATTTGCATTTTCCATGATGTCCTTATTCACTTATTCACTCACCCATCCAAATCATTGAATTCAGGTGTTCCAATCACTTCCATGGCCACAGGTGTATAAAACCAAGCACCTAGGCATGCAGACTGCTTCTACAAACATCTGTGAAAGAATGGGTCACTCTCAGGAGCTCAGTGAATTCCAGCGTGGTATCATGATAGGATGCCACCTGTGCAACAAGTTCAGTCATAAAATTTCCTCTCTACTAAATATTCCACAGTCAACTGTCATCGCTACAGACCTCCAAACTTCATGTGGCCTTCAGATTAGCTCAAGAACAGTGTGTAGAGAGCTTCATGGAATGGGTTTCCATGGTCGAGCAGCAATGCAAAGCGTCGGATGCAGTGGTGTAAAGCACGCCACCACTGGACTCTAGAGCAGTGGAGACGTGTTTTCTGGAGTGACAAATCACGCTTCTCTGTCTGGCAATCCGATGGATGAGTCTGGGTTTGGCGGTTGCCAGGAGAACGGTACTTGTCTGACTGTATTGTGCCGAGTGTAAAGTTTGGTGGAGGGGGGATTATGGTGTGGGGTTGCTTTTTAGGAGCTTGGCTCGGCCCCTTAGTTCCAGTGAAAGGAACGCTTAATGCTTCAGCATACCAAGAGATTTTGGACAATTTCATGCTCCTAACTTTGTGGGAACAGTTTGGGGATGGCCCCTTCCTGTTCCAACATGACTGCGCACCAGTGCACAAAGCAAGGTCCATAAAGACGTGGATGAGTGAGTTTGGTGTGGAAGATAGAACACGTTTGGGATGAATTAGAGCAGAGACTGTGAGCCAGGCCTTCTCGTCCAACATCAGTGTCTGACCTCACAAATGCGCTTCTGAGGAATGGTTAAAAATTCCCATAAAAACACTCCTAAACCTGTTATAGCTGCAAAGGGTGGGCCGACATCACATGAAACCCTGTGGATTAAGAATGAGATGTCATAGATAGATAGATAGATAGATAGATAGATAGATAGATAGATAGATAGATAGATAGATAGATAGATAGATAGATAGATAGATAGATAGATAGATAGATAGATAGATAGATAGATAGACACATACATACTGTACATACATGATCAAAAGATGTCCGCTATCAAAAATACTTTTAATAGAATGGTGATCCATCTGTCCATTACAGTTCCAGAGTTGCGAAGCATCTAAACCAATCCACACTGAATCTGGTGTGGTGCTTTTTCCTTTAATTTGTCACCCATCTGTATCTGTAAGCTGGCTGTCCTGTCCTCTTTACACTGTGGCCTTTAGACTGGACTTCCCCTCTCACACACACACTTTAACATGAATGTTAGTTTTTATGGCTGACTCCCAAGGAAAGGTCAGCAGGGGTTTTCCACAGGCTGAGATACAGCGGCCCACACACCACACTGCCTTCCCCTGACCTTTGACCTGAATTACTGCCTCACCGAGCGGTTTTTCGTTAACTTCTTCCTCTTGATCTCCACAGTTAAGCCACGTCAAACAGACACGACAGATCAATGGAGCCCATTTCAATTTCCATCAATAACAATATCTGGGGTATTTTTACTTTCCTTTAAAGACATCTCACACACTCCCACTGTGATTCGCCCCTCATCAGCTTGTTTTGTTCCACACTGAGCGTGAACTTCAGTAGAACTGTGGCTGCTTCATTAAGCTATAATTCACAGTAGTGATTACACACATGTACTGTCAATACACACACACACACACACACACACACACACACACCCAAACATCCACAACGATATTGACTATATAATGTATAATGGCAATTACTGTTATACAGCATATGACAAATTATAACTATATATAAATAAATAGGTACTGTATATACACCGATCAGCCATAACGTTAAAACCATCTCCTTGTTTCTACACTTACTGTCCATTTTATCAGCTCCACTTATCATATAGAAGCACTTTGTAGTTCTACAATTACTGACTGTAGTCCATCTGATTCTCTACATACTTTTTTGCCTGCTTTCACCCTGTTCTTCAATGGTCAGGACCCCCACAGGACCAAGTCAAGTCAAGTCAACTTTATTTATATAGCGCTTTTTACAATAGACATTGTCTCAAAGCAACTTTACAAAATCCAGGACCAACAGATACAAAAAAACCCTGTTGAGCAAGCCGAGGGCGACTGTGGCAAGGAAAAACTCCCTGAAAATTACAGGAAGAAACCTTGAGAGGAACCAGACTCAGCAGGGCCCATCCTTCTTGGGTGGCCTGGAGGATACTTTAAATAAATACACGATTTACACAGAGCATACGAACACAGAATTAAATGATCTAAAAGTTATAACTGGTAATAAATAGATAAATAATAATAGAGTTGTTCTTCGCTGTAGTCTTCAATAATGTCTGTAGTGATTTCTTGTCATTCTTGGTGCAATTACTCCAGACCAGTCACATCCGGCAGGAGCAGCATCGTTGTCACGGCAGTCTCGACTTTAATCCTTAACCTCGGCGGGTAAACAGGTTTCCATTAGAACGCCTTTGGAGTAAAACAACAAAGAATGTAGTTAATAATGTACAATGCGAGTTGAGTAAAACAGTTTTACAGAGAGTTTTAGACTCCGGCAGCCCTAATTATTACAGCATAACTAAAAGGGAGAGCGAGCAGGTAACAAGGTCATGAAGGCTTTCACAGGACATCAGCGCCCACCTCCCCTACCCAAACCTGAGTGATCGGACAAGAGAGGCAGAACGACAGCAACCCAACATCCCTGATCACCACAAGTTTCTATGACCAAGAACCCCCAAGCTCTGCGCCTTTGTCTATATTAATCAAAAGCCTGAGAAAATAAAGATGTTTTCAGTCTAGACTTAAACATTGAGACTGTGTCCGAATCCCGAATAGAGGCAGGAAGATTATTCCAAAGTTGTGGAGCTTTGTAAGAAAATGCTCTTTCACCAGCTGTGGTCTTTTTAATTCTAGGAACTATAAGTAACCCTGCATCTTGTGAACAAAGTGGACGTGCTGGGCTGTAGTGATTAATAAGTTCACTCAGATACTGTGGAGCCAGACCATGTAGCGCTTTATAGGTTAGTAAAAGTATTTTGTAATCAATGCGGAATTTAACTGGCAGCCAGTGTAGAGATGATAGAACAGGACTGATATGATCAAATTTTTTAGTTCTAGTTAGCACTCGAGCTGCTGCATTTTGAACTAACTGGAGTTTGTTTATGGATCTACCAGAGCATCCAGTTAGAAGAGCATTACAATAATCTAACCCAGAAGTTATAAACGCATGGACCACCACAGAGTAGGTATTATTTTGGTGGTGGATGATTCTCAGCACTGCAGTGACACTGACATGGTGGTGGTTATTAGTGTGTGTTGTGCTGGTATGAGTGGATAAGACACAACAGTGCTGCTGGAGTTTTTAAACACCTCACTGTCACTGCTGGACCATTGAAGAAGGTCTAGAGCAGGGGTGTCAAACTCACGGCCCGCGGGCCAGATCCGGCCTGCCACATTATTTTATGTGGCCCGCGAGAGCTTAAATGACTGTATGATTGTTGTGAGATTGTTGTGATGGTTCGAGTCGTTACAGAGACGCGCTTATAATTTAACGGGACTCCTGCGCCTTTAAAGCGGCAACCGGTGACATCGTAGTCATGGCAACTAACTTTAACCTTGGCTGAGAAGCCATGTGACTTTTACTGCAGGAGAACGCGGGGTAGCGTAGTCAGTAATGTAAACAATAATAAATAAATACAAATAATTATCTTGCAGTATAATACCCAAGCATCGTCTGTAAGTAGTGGCGTTTATATTCTCAGTTGTTTGTAAATGTTTAGTGAGTATATCACAGCGTTTTAGCTACAAATTTACCATAATTAAATACTGTTGTTACGTTACTATAGCAATTAGTATCTTTACACAAAATGCTAACTCGTTAGCGTTATTTTACGTTTGGTTAAATCTCATATTGTACCAGATGTAACACTTGACTACAGCTGTGTGCCTTTACTGTATTAAGTTCTTTATTGTTTTTATTGTTTGTATTTTTACTTCATTCTGGTGCACACAGTGTATCACACAGCTGGGAAGCAAATAAACCGACTGTATTCTGAAGAGAGCTGTCTGTCTGTCTGTCTGTCTGTCTGTCTAGCTGAGCAAGGGGGATAAACTATTAGTGAGGGCAGAAGGATTGTATTTAAAAACACTGTAAAATCCTACATAAAATGCATGCTGATTTTGTGACCTGAAAAGTGACCTCATCCCACCAGTAGATGTTAAGAAATATTTACACACAATCCCAAAATGTACAAGAAGATAAGTAAGAAAATTAAGCAGAAGGAGGAAATGTAATGAAAGTGAAAACAAGTTTGTGCTTCAGGAAGAGAAACCGGTGCGTCTCTTGTGTTATGAGGCCGTGTCTGTGGTAAAGGAGGAAAATATAAATGCAGAATTCAGCCTCCAAGAAAAACAACGGACTGCAATCACAGCAGGATACGTTACAATCGGCCCTTTGAGGGCCACAATAATGCTGATGTGGCCCTCGGTGAAAATGAGTTTGACACCCCTGGTCTAGAGGATGACCAACTCAAACAGCAGCAATGGATGAGCAATCATCTCTGACTTTACATCTACGAGGTGGATCAACTAGGTAGGAGTGTCTAATAGAGTGGACAGTAAGTGGACACGGTATTTAAAAACTTCATCAGCACTGCTGTGTCTGATCCACTCATACCAGCACAACACACACTAACACACCACCACCATGTCAGTGTCACTGCAGTGCTGAGAATGATCCACCATCTAAATAATACCTGCTCTGTGGTGGTCCTGTGGTGGTCCTGACCATTGAAGAACAGGGTAAAAGCAGGCTAAAAAATTATGCAGAGAAACAGATGGACTACCGTCAGTAATTGGAGAACTACAAAGTGCTTCTATATATATAAGTGGAGCTGATAAAATGGACAGTGAGTGTAGAAACAAGAAGGTGGTTTTATTGTTATGGATTGGTGTGTATATATGGCCCAATTCATTGTGCAATACTTGTCACATATGTCACTTTTCATATTTAATTACTATTTAATTCTTATTTTTTGTTGAAACTCACCGAACTGGACCATTCTGGTCTGCATACCTAATTTAGCACAGTTTTTTTAAATGCCCGATGCCCTTCCTGACATAACCTGACTCTCAGAGCACACTAACAAGTGCACCTCCCAATGGCTAGGTTCGACCATCCCTCCCTCAGACAAAGCCAATCAGGTCTGTGTAGACACCTGACCAGCCGATAGCAAACCCTGGGTCTCAGTTCTAATAAATACTAACAGACATCTTGCTCTTAAGATACATTTACTGTATTATGGCCTTCTAAATGCTCAATTAATTCATAACATGGTTTTAAATAGGTAAACAGGTTTTGCTTTTTTAAACAGAAGTTGACACATATGAGAGACACATTGATGAGTAACAAACATTTAACCACTTTCAGGCAGATTTTTGTTATGCTTAATCTGACAGAAATCATCACTCTATGCAGATTGATATTGAAAATATAAATAGTTTTCTGTGTACTGTTGCTAGCTGCAGTTCTATTTCTACATATTATGAAGTTGAGAGCTGTTAGGATGCAAGTGCAGCTTTACTAAATATTCTTAAGCAAGCAGAATCCAAAATCGTAGCCATAAACAAAGCTACGGTCAGTTGATCTGCAGCTATGGAACAAGACAAAAACAGTACAGGCTGTGGTCAAAGTATGACACAGTAGACTCAGAAAACCTCTCAGTACAGACTCTGGTGATGCTCTGATACTTTGTACTGGTCTGCAAACACAACAGGGTTTAAATAAGCAACAAACAATAATGGCAAACTCAAAACAGGTGCAACAGATCAGGATGATTAATGGGACTCAAAACGGGTGTGGAAACCAAGGATGGAAAGTACTGACAAAGTATAAGAAAGTATAGTTATATTTATAGAAGACAACTGGGTTACAACGACTGCAAGAATGTTTTTATTATCATGTCATGTATATTATTCTCACTCTCACTCACTCACTTTCTTTTTTTTTTTTTTAATTTTCTGTTTTTCCCACTTTTTTCCCCCAATCCCCCCCCCCCCCCCCCCATCTAGTCGTGTCCAATTACCCTGATTGCGTCCTCTATACTGATTCGACCCTTCACCACTGACTGAGGACGCCTCTCAACTGACATACGCCCCCTCCGGCACGTACAGTCAGTACAGACTGCATTTTTCACCTGCACGAGTCGAGTTCATACACTTGACAGGCACTGTGTACGGAGGGTCACACCCCCATCAGCATTATTCCTCAGCCCTGTGCAGGCGCCATCAGTCAGCCGGCAGGGGTCACAGTTGCACCAGTTATGAGGACCTGTGATCCGACTTTCTTTACCCTCTAACCCTGAACAACAGCCAATCGTTGTTCATGCTGCCGCCCAGCCCAGTCGGAAACGCAGAGCTGAGATTCGATACGATGTATTCGAAACCCCAACTCTGGTGCACTAGTGTACTTTACCGCTGCGCCACCTGAGCAGCACTTACTCACTTTCTGAAAACTTATCCAATTAGGGTCGTCGGGGGAGGGGGCTGGGGGGGGGGGGCTGGAGCCTATGCCCGCTTTTCAATGGGCGCAAGGCACACAGTAACACCCTGGACGGGGCACCAGTCCATCGCAGGGCAGACACGCATACACACATACACACACCCATTCACCTATAGGGCAATTCAGTGTCTCCAATTAGCCTGACTGCATGTTTTTGGACTTTGAGAGGAAACCGGACACACACACGGGAAGAACATGCAAACTCTGCACAGAAAGGACCCGGACTGCCCCACCTGGGGATCGAACCCAGGACCTTCTTGCTGTGAGGCGAGCCACCGTGCCGCCCATGTAAATTATTGTATTCTTTTAAATGAAATTTGACTTGAGGAACAAAAGGGCTGTTGTAGTCTAGCAATTAAAATACTGGACTAGTAATCAAAAGGTCACTGGTTCAAGCCCAACCACTGCCAGGTTGCCACTGTTGGGCCCGTAAGCAAGGCCCTTAATTCTCAATTGCTTAGACAGTTTACTGTCACAGTGCCGTAAGTCGCTTTGGATAAAATCATCTGCTGAATGCCAAAAACGTAGAATGTACTGTAAATGTAATAAATGACCTACAGTAGATATGATGGATCAGATTTTAGCTTCAAATGCCACATTCGAGCAGAACAGAGGGGTTGGCAGAATGTTTCTGAACTCGATACTGAAGGTGGGATGGACGGACGAGACGTGGCGAGTGGGCAGGATTCGGTAAGAGAGCGAGGTGGGATGAAGTGTGACGAACATGAACTGATGAGCTGCTCTAAATTTTAAACGGTCCATGTGGGAGAGCGAGCCCACCATCACCCACCTTTTGTCGTCATTCTCTGCATCATAGACAATCCCCTTCAGCCTGTGTTGGCATAAAACCCACATTCAGTCAGTAAACATGAGGCCTCGGGCTTAGAGCGACTCGAGTGCTGTCCTGAATGTTTCCGTCTAGCGCTCAGGCTCGTCAGAGCGTACGCATATGATGTAAAGTCAGAGCAGGAAGTGGCAACCACAGGGGAAGAGCTCACTGTTGATTCTATATACAGGAAGAGGATTTGATGTGTTGCTGAATTTATCACTCATTACCTATATCACAATCTACGAGGGTTCTTCAAAAAGTTTCCGCACTGTTTTGAAACTCAGCAAGTGTTAGGGACAGGTCATCAAATGCAGACACTACTACACAAGCTGTTCCCTAGGCTAGCTGTCTTGGGCATTTCTTCCCCAGTTCATTGCACCAATAACTCAGTAAACGGTCAGTGTTTGGTCAGTGGTGGTCCTGTGGTTACATCTTTTACTGAGGGTCAGGGTAACTCTAAGGTAAAGCTTTGAATCATTTTGGTTTTTTGTGAATACATTTTCAGTGGGATTTAATTGAGATAGATAGATAGACAGATATACTGACAGACAGACAGACAGATAGACAGACAGACAGATAGATAGACATACTGACAGACAGATAGATAGACAGACATAGACAGACAGACAGACAGATAGACATACTGACAGACAGATAGATAGACAGACATACTGACAGACAGACATAGACAGACAGACAGACAGACAGACAGACAGATAGATATATAGATAGACAAACTGACAGACAGATAGATGGATCGAGATATATAGACAGACAGATAGACAGACAAATAGATATACTGACAGACAGACAGACATACTGACAGACAGACAGACAGACATACTGACAGCTAGATAGACAGACAGACAGATAGACACGTGAAGTCGATATTTGCTGTGGAAGTACATTAAATCAGTGGTTCTCAACCTGGGGGCCGCGGGGCCCACTAGAGGGTCACACTGAGCCCAGAGGGGGGTCCTATTGCATTTTATTAAGAAAGTAACAAATAATCACGTGATGGCATACGGCAGATCTCTTGTGATGTCATAAATCTATTTTAAACTACGTATAGCCTACAGTGGGTCTTTGAGAATGGACAAACATTTAATTAGCAAAAAATGTAAAAAATTTTAAAACAAAGGGGGTTTAAAAGGAATCACTGCATTAAATAACAAAATAAAAATGATTAAATACTCGTCTTCTCACTGTAGATTTTATTCATGCAGTTGACAGAACTATACGGATCAACAGCGCCATCTAGTGGCAGAGTTTCTCCTCTTATGGTTTACTAATTCAATTTTCGGCTATTTAGTAAAACTTTTTTTTATTTTTTATTTGTCAGTCAGTTCAAGAAGAACATTCAGTGCAAGATTGCAAATAATTTGGGTCTTTCACTCCTTAAATTACATCGTGTTGTTAAAACAGGGTTAAAAAGTCAGTGCCTTTACTTGTATGATATCTAGGACAATGGCTGCGTCCGGAATCGCATACTTAGAGAGTATGTACTAGATTGGAGGAAGTATGCACTACTCTGCAGGTAAAAAAGTACATACTAACAGTACAGAAGTATGCAGTATGCACACAACACTGCTACGCACTACATCCGCCATCTTTCCAACGTCAAGTGATGACGTGGGACGTGATGACGTAATATCACCATGGTTACAGACTCATTACAAACCCCACTCGCCAAACTTTTGGATATTTATCGTGTTTTTGTTATTAATTCGTCTTTAAAATGTTTTATTTTATTTATCTTACTTACACTTGTAAACAGAGGACCGCTATCTTTCTTGTTTCTTATTACGCTTCGAACGCCTACGCAGCTCCAGTTGCATTATGGGATACATTAACGGACCGCAAGTGTGCATCGCTTGCATACTCAAACATGGCTGCCCAATAAGTAGGTCATCCGGGTACTTCTCGCGTACCTCTTTGTGTATACTGTGTATTCGGACATACTAACCGCTCTCGCGTACTCATTTCGCGTACTATTGAGTATGGAAGTATGCGATTCCGGACGCAGCCAATGACTATTGTTATGCTCGTTGGAGTTATACTTATTAGTTAGACTACTCCAGCCACCTGCACACGACATGAACAGTATCAGCACTGAGGAACAATGCTCAGCTTTTTTGAAGTTTTTCAATTCCAAAATTTGCACAATTCATGAGCAGCTGTCCTCTGAAATAACTGTGCAGTCTGACTCACTGTCTGCAAGCATCACAGATCTGTTCTCACCCTCTGTTTTGTGTGACTTTAGTCTTCCAACTGAAAGTCATATTTTTGAACTCGTTTCCAAGTCCAGTATGTCTACTTGTTATTTGGACCCAATTCCTACATCCCTACTAAAAGTTTGTTTACCTTCGATCATTTCCATCATATGTAGAATTATTAACTCTTCCTTGACCACTGGTATAGTTCCCCCTTCACTGAAAGTTGCCATAATCCGACCAACTCTGAAGAAACCTGGTTTAGACCCTTCTGATTTAAATAACTATCGGCCAATTTCAAATTTACCATTCATTTCCAAAATCCTTGAGAAAGTGGTTGCAGCTCAACTTCAGCTTCACCTTCATAATAATAATCTCTTTGAAAGATTCCAATCTGGTTTCCGCCCTAAACACAGCACAGAAACTGCACTGGTTAAGTTAACCAATGACCTCCTTAGAGCAGCTGATTCTGGCTTACTTTCTATTCTTATTCTCCTTGACCTCAGTGCTGCCTTTGACACCATATCCCATCAGCTCCTCATGGATCGCCTGGCTAGCATTGGGGTCTGTGGCACTGTGAATCAGTGGTTTGCCTCCTACCTCGCTGACAGAACACAGTTTGTACAGATCCAGAATCACAGGTCAGAGTGTCTCACCGTTTGTAATGGAGTTCCACAGGGTTCAGTGCTTGGACCGCTCCTGTTTAACATTTATCTCCTTCCGCTTGGCAATATTTTTCGGCATTATGGCATTCATTTTCATTGCTATGCTGATGACACGCAGCTTTATGTATCCACTAAGCCAACTTCTACTACTCCTCCGATTACTCTTACTGCTTGTCTCCGTGATGTACATACATGGATGACAAACAACTATTTAAAACTAAATAGTAGTAAAACCGAGATACTTCTTATTGGATCTAAGGCTGCGCTTTCGAAAAATAATATTAGTTCATTTTCCGTTGCTGAGGATATCATACCTGTGTCCACCCATGTTAAGAGCCTTGGTGTTATCTTGGATAGTACCCTTTCTTTTTCAACTCACATAAATAGTGTCTCCCGGATTGCTTTTTTCCACCTGCGAAATATCTCCAGACTGAGGCCCATCTTATCACAGCACTCCACGGAAGTCTTAGTCAATGCATTAGTCTCATCACGAATTGACTACTGCAATGCAATCCTGGCTGGCATTCCCAAAAAACTTATTCAAAGACTTCAACATATCCAGAACTCAGCAGCACGGATAATTACATGCACCAAGTCCACTGAGCATGTCACACCACTGCTGATCCAACTGCATTGGCTCCCAGTATCGCAACGGATCAATTTTAAAATTTTATTACTGACATTCAAGGCACTTCATAATTTATCCCCTGCATATCTCACAGACCTTCTACAGTTTTACACTCCTTCCCGCTCGTTGCAATCTTCCTCAGCAGGTTTATTGGCAGAACCAGCCATTAACCTTAGTACAATGGGTACCAGGGCTTTCTCCTATGTTTCACCTAAACTCTGGAACACACTCCCCACCCATATTCGAACATTGCAATCCATCGCAGAATTCAAAACAGCTCTTAAAACTCATCTTTTTAAACTGGCTTATTCACTTTAACATATCTTGTACTTTTTGTTTTATGTTTGTGTTGTGATCATTTGTTTGTTGTAGTTGTAATAACTTATTGTATGTTTTATTTCTTGTTTTAGTTGATGTAAGGTGACCTTGAGTGTCATGAAAGGCGCCAACAAATAAAATGTATTATTATTATTATTATTATTATTGAAAAACCTTCCTGTATGCTCTCTCTACATTCTGCTCCTAAAGCAGCTTGAACACAGCTAACAAAATTACGTTTTGAGAACGTTCCCCAAACGTTCCATTTTGGTTGTGGGAACGATGCATTGGAATGTTCCCTCAACGTTATTTTTATTTTGTCCAGTTTTCTTGATGTTCTCAGAAAGTTTTTTTAAAGTTATGAAAACGTTCATAGAACGTTACCTAAAGCTCATTTGCAACCATAATTTAATATTCTGGGAACGTTGTCTTGGAATGTTCTAAGAACATTTAAAATAAGGTCCTCTGAGCGTTCCCTTAACGTTTCATTTTGGTTGTATGAATGTTTTATTAGAACATTCCGTTATTTTGTCAGTTTTTTTAATATTCTCAAGACATTTAATACAAGTTAAAGAACATACCCAAAAACATGTTTAAATGTTTTAAATGTTACTTTAACATACTTTTAACATAACTACAGATCATGTTAATCCAAGACAATGTTAATCCCTCTGTCTTTGTGATATATTGGATTTGTTTCACATTTGCACATTTATTTGCAACATACACACACCACACACACACACACACACACACACACATTCATGCTTCCAACCCATTACATGTGCATTTACTTAGTAATTCTACCCTCATTATCTTGTATAGTCATTAAGTATTGATGCATATTTTAAAAGCTATTGAAGTTATTAATATGCAGAATACTTTAAATGCTGTTGAAGTTATGAATAAAAATCTGTTTTTTATTATGTAATAAAGGGTAAAAGTGTCAGTATAAGAGTTGTAGTATGTAATGTGTGCAGCAACAGATCAGCTATTGGTTGCAAATGTACAAATGTAGCTATAAGTTGTAGTATGTAATGTGGGTTACACTTGATAAAATACAACTTGTTTTGAAGCAATTTGATGCATATTTTAAAAGCTATTGAAGTTATTACTATGTTAAATACTTTAAATGCTTTTAAAGTTATAATACAAATCTGTTTTTTATTATGTAATTAAGGGTAAAAGTGTAAGTATAAGAGTTGTAGTATGTAATGTGTGCAGCAACAGATCAGCTATTGGTTGCTTCCTTAATCTGTGCTCTTCTCTGTACTTGCATTCTTATGGACTTGATAAACGTCATCATTCGCAGCCCAAGTATTGTTCCATTTAAATGTTCACATCTAGCAGAGTACAGTCCATATAACCAGATGTTGTTCTTGCTCACCCATTTTATTAAGAATTTATCACCACTCTCACTTGTGCCATATTGCTTAAACATCTAATGTGAGGCTCTATAAACTTACCTGTTATGGCTCTGATTGTGAGTCAGCAGCTGGTTTGACTGGTCAGATTAAATCTTTCACTTGGGAAGAGCACTTTTCTTACAGTCTCTTGGTACAACTCTCTTGGCTGCAATATGGTATTGAACTCTATGAATGTTTTTTAAATAGTAGCAGCAACTGAAAAAAGATCTTTAAAAAGAAAAGAAATGCCGCTGCAACCAGGGCTGGATTCTGAGAAGCGTGGTATCGAATCCAGCCTTGCTTTACCGGTTCGAAGCTGAGTGGCTATATGAGCAACGATTGGCCGGTTGCTCATGTGGGGGGTGGGACAAAGAACCGGATGTGGGTCTCTCTCTGTCAGAATGCGATTGCGTTCTCTGCCGGCTGATTGGAGGCGCTTACACAGAGATGGGAGAGGGTGCCCTTAGGGTGTGTCTCTCCGCATGCGACGCAAACTCGTCAATGTGTGGGTGGCAAAGATGCATCTGGCTGCTGCTCGTGTTTCGGAGGGGATACGGGTTAGCTTCAATCACCTCCGTCAGGGCAGGGTTCGGCATAGACAGGGAGGAAGCACGATGCTAATTGAACAATTGGATGCGCTAAAGGGGGAGAAAAAGGGGAAAAAAAAAAAAAAAAAAAAAAAAAAAAAAGATTAAAAAAAAAAAAGAAATACTTTTATGGTCACAACACTGACTGAGCGTAAGCAGGAGTTAAAGGGACAGAGTTTCAAAGATAATGTTATTTTTAAAGATAATCTGTTGTTTGGGTGGTCAGTATATTGCAAGAGATATATAAACTTTTGTGATCTAAGCATTAATTGTTATGGTGCACAAAATATTTATTGCTGAAAAACACTTACCTTCACCTGCACTAATGCACTGCCTCAGACAGATGTTGTCTCTCTTTAACTTCTTTATTTTATGCTGCAGTACATCTATTTTGCAAAGTAGCTCAGGTAAACACACCCAACAAAATGTGATAACAGTCAGGGCTTTAAGCATACCGAGATGGGCGAGTGGGCACAAAGGTGGATGAATGAATAGATATTGTCAGCACCAGAACTGAAAAAAGTGAGTTGGTCCACAATATATTTTTACACAAATATATTTTCAACACAATATATTTTAAGAAAAAAGTCAACTAGCACTTACTGCAATTGATTTAAGACAAAAACATTGACATTTTGTCAAACTTGTTGCCACTATTATAAACTTGAAAATGGGCAACCCATCCTTTTGTGCTGATGTGAATGAAGGCAAATACACTGAGACTCTCTCTACCTCAGCAGCCCTCCTTGACATGTGGCCATTTTCCTGGAATAAAAAAAAAACCTGTTTTTAATTTCATATTTGAAATCTGTAGTTAACAGAATGCTACAATAACTAAACACAATGACACAGATGCAGGGTTTTACCTGGGTTGTTGATGGGCTTAGGTGGTATAAAGCACACAAGAAAATTTTGGACCTCCAGTATTTTAAGTGTAACATGCAGATTAACGTCCACATTTAATTTATGTGTACAGATATGTGTATAGATATGTCATCTAAGGTGAATTGTCTCATAAAAGATGTTAAAAGCATTTACAAACTTCTCTATGTTCATTTCTAAGTAATATTATCTGTAAACCTAAAATCATTAAAAGTCATAAGTTTATTATAGTGCAGTTCAGCACAATAACAGCACTATAAACTAAGCAATTGCACCAGTCTTAACAAGCATTACTAAGTATTTAAACTGCACAGTGAGAAGGCTAATGTTAACGTTTAGCTAACGTCCCAAGTTACTAATTTGAAAACATTTCATGCTGATACCTGGGTTGTTTTCGACTTTCTACAATGACCACATTTCAGAGATAATATAGTTTTTCATGTTTATTATTATAAACTGTTTAAGTTTATGACTTACCATTGAACTTCAGTGGTTTAGCAGGGCATGACGAACGTCTTTTTTTCATTTCTCACTGTAAGTTGGCAACAGTTTAGCCGTCGATGAGATCTTGTCAGATTCTTTTGACCTTCAATAAGCACTGACTCAATTACACATGTGGCAGGAATTTCATTTTCACTTGCTGCTGCATTCTGGACTACCTGTAAGCGCCGCAACAGAGACTGATTAATCCCAATAGAATACAGAGAATTACAGTAGTCAATTCTTGCAGAAATGAATGCATGAATAACTTTTTCCAGATCAGAATAGCAGAGAAAAGGCTTAATCTTCGCAATATTTCTGAGCTGGAAGAAGCTATTCCTTACCACAGAGTTGATTTGTTTATCAGAGTCAAAGATAACACCAAGATTTCTCACAGATGTTTTGACACATGTAGACAAGTGACCAAGGTTATTTGAGACACTATTGATGTGATGAGGACCCCCAAAAATGATAACCTCTGACTTGCTTTCATTCAGCTGAAGAAAATTGTCAGCCATCCACCTCTTTATGTCCTCAAGACAACTGCTAAGAGATGTTAACGAGCCATTGTCATTCGGTCTAATGGGAAGATAAAGCTGTATGTCATCAGCATACAGGTGAAAGCTTACATTGTGCTTCCTAATTATTTGACCTAATGGCAGCATATAGAGAGAAAAAAGGAGGGGCCCTAGTATGGACCCTTGTGGAACACCACAAGAGACATCAGCAGAAGAAGAGAAATAGCTGCTAATATTCACTGAAAAGGTTCTATTCTTAAAATAAGATATGAACCAATTCAGGGCCTCTCCCTGCAACCCCACCCACTTTTCCAGACAACCAACAAGTATGTCATGGTCAACAGTATCAAAAGCAGTCCAATAAAATGAGGATGGCACAATTTCCCTCATCAACAGAAAGTAGCAAGTCATTTGTCACCTTCAGAAGAGCAGATTCAGTGCTGTGCATAGATTTAAAGCCAGATTGAAAAATCTCAAAAATACCATCTCTACTCAAAAATGGGAAAAGCTGAGAATATACAACCTTTTCCAGCAATTTAGCCAAGAATGGTAATTTAGAAATCCGCCTATAGTTACTAACCACTGTAGCATCAAGATTATGCTTTTTGAGCAGAGGTGTAACTACAGCATGTTTAAAGCATGCTGGAACAGTACCAGTGGCTAGGGAAGTATTAATGATATCCAGGACAAAAGGTCCTAATATATCAAATGTCTCCCTAACTATCTGTGGGGGCATCACATCAAGTGGGGAGGTTGTTGACTTTGTTTTCAGCACCAAATCTGTTAATTCGAAGATTGAAACAGCCTCAAACTTTTTAAACACACCTGGGCATGGTGGTGGAAGTGGAGAATCTATACCCAAGTAAGTAATGCCAGACCTAATTGTTTCAGTTTTTTTCACAAAAAAGTTTAAAAACTCTTCACATACTCTAGGAGAAGGAACATTTCCAACTTTGGGTGATGATTTAAGTAAAGAATTTATTGTACTGAACAGTACTTTAGGTCTGTTGTAATTTTTGGCAATTATGCTTGAAAAGTATGCCTCTCTAGCAGACTTAACAGCTAGCTGATAGTCTTCCAGGCAACCTTTAAAAATATCCAAACTTACTTGCAATCTGTTCTTTCTCCATTTCCGTTCCGCTCTTCTACAAGCCTGTCTAATTTCCTGTGTGGATGCATTTAACCAGGGCTGAACTTTTGGTTTTAAGCGTTTAAATTTCATAGGGGCAAGAGAATCCAGAACAGTTGAACAGTTATAATTAAAAGAAGTAACGAACTCATCCACATTAGCATGAGTCTGACCATAGTTGGGCAATTTTAACATGTCAGAAAAGGCTCTGGATAATCCTTGACCAGTGCCCTAAAACAGGAGCAGGGAAATGCGCAGTTAAAGTTGAGCTAAAGACTACTGGCATATGATCAGAAAAACTAGTTTGTCAATGTCAAAACCAGATGAAAACACCAAATCAAGTGTGTGACCTTGCATATGGGTGGGCTTATGAATATGAATATAAGAAGAGAGGTTTGTGCAGAATAGACATAATACAAGGCGCTATAAAGTCATTTAACTGAATTATATGAAATGTAATATTTGTCCTGTATGAATGGTTTCTGATAACCGCAGTTTTTAATGCAGTTTTTATAAAATCATGAAAAATAATGGTTTATCTTAAATATATTACTAAATAAAATATTATATAAAGCAAAACTGTTCAGTAGGAAGCAATGAATTCAGTATATATATATATATATATATATATATATATATATATATATATATATATATATATATATATATATATATATATTAGTGCTGTGAAAATTAACGCGTTAATTATTGTGATTAATTTGAAGTATTTAATGCGTTAAAAAAAATTTACGCAATTAACGCAGCTGGGTGTTTACTTCGGACCATCGTGACTAATGATGGATTAAAATTGTGTTTTAGATGGGAAGTTTTACTTTAAAAAGTTGGTACATTAATTATTTTCCCTTCTGCTCTCCCCTCTTTCTTCCGCCCTGTGTGTGACACTCTAATAACACACACAGATACACCACTAACACACACCCATACACCACTAACACACACCGATACACCACTAACACACACAGATACACCACTAACACACACCCATACACTACTAACACACAAAGATACACCACTAACACACACAGACACTGTAATAACACACGCTGACACACCACTAACACACACTAACACAATAAAGACTCAGGAACAGGAGAAATCTGCAAACCCAATTAGAATAAACCAAATTACACAAAAACTCAGAACTAAATATCTGAATTATTGGGAAACTGAAACTAAAGTCCAGAGTAAAATGCAGTGTTATTTGGCCCTAAACAGACACTACAGTGCAGCAGATTATCTGAGCACAGTATCCGACCCTAAATTAAGAAACACCCTGACGAGGTACAGACTGAGCGCACACGACCTGGCCGTGGAGACGGGGCGACACACCCGGTCCTGGCTGCCCCGGGAGGAGAGGTTGTGTCAGCACTGCACTCTCAGTACAGTAGAGACGGAGCTGCACTTCCTCACCCGGTGTACCAAGTACCACCACGTCCACTCCCAATTCTTCCCTAAATTCAACAACATCATCCCCAACTTCACCTCCCTCCCAGACCCCGACAAACTGCCCCACCTATTGGGGGAGCACAGAGAGAGCTGCACACTAGCAGCACTCTATACACACACCTGCCACCAGGTGAGGGACAGTGGTCTGATCGTTTTTACTACGTCATTAATGTAAATATTATAATTTTTATTGTTCTTATTTTGCACTGTTTTATTATTGTTTGTTATTACAGTTTTTCTCGATAGTTTACACACAAATTCTGGTACTTGAGACACAATGACCACAACATGTAACTCATGCACCAACCCCCTAAACCAGTTCTGCTAAACTATAAGCACAATTCCTGCTTTACACTCAAATTGCAGTTCTAAAACACACTTTTTTCAAAACACTACACACAATTTTCTGCATTTGGCACAATTTTCATGAAGAAAATCTCTTGTTTTCACAAGGAACACACTGTTATTCAAAACTCTAAAGTTAATTGCCCTACTATGCACACTGACTCATCACATGGGCAAACACCTGTCACACAGGTTAACAATAAAAAATCAGAGCTTTAGTATGAAAGGGCAACAGGTGAGCTCTTCTGTTTTAGAGTAATGGATGCCAACATTGGAAACAGAGGCAGAGCCAGAGCCAGAGGAGTAAAAGTAAGAGGAGAAGGACGGGGAGGACGAGGAAGGCCAGGGACCGTAATCTCTGATGAGATCCGAGCCCCTTTGTGTGTTCTGAGTATAAAAACAATATTCCAAAATATTTTACAACACACTTATGTATGTACTGTCTGTAGTAAGTGTAACACTAAACAAAAAAAGGCCTAAGTCATTATGATGAATGGAGAAGAAGTGTTTTCCATTCATCATAGTGTTTTACATTGAGCACATCAGTGTTCAACTGGTTCTTATAAATGTCTATTCATATGATGGTTTGTGTGTGTCATCTGAAAACAAAATACCATTTTGAGAAGAGATAACATTGTTTTGAATGTAAAGTTTCATTTTGCAGGAGAATTGAGGGGTTTTGCCCATTGTGTGTGTGTTTTTTGATTTGTGTGTAGAGTTTTGAGAGTATGAGGCATGCTTTCAGAAAATGTGTGTAAACAATCGAGAAAAACTGTAATATCTTATTCTATTTTATAATATTTTTGCACATGTAACTGTTTTGTATATATTTGTTCTTTTTTATTGTTCTTGTTATTATTTCTCTGTAACTTGCTTTGGCAATACGAATGTCCTTATTTGTCATGCCAATAAAGCTTCTTTTAAGTTTGAGTTTGTGTGTGCGTGTGTGTGCCTGTTCTCTCTCTCTCTCTCTCTCTCTCTCTCTCTCTCTCTCTCTCTCTCTCTCTCTCACTCACTCTCACTCTCTCTCTCTCTCTCTCTCTCTCTCTCTCCTCTCTCTCTCTCTCTCTCTCTCTCTCCTCTCTCTCTCTCTCTCTCTCTCTCTCTCTCCTCTCTCTCTCTCTCTCTCTCTCTCTCTCTCTCTCTCTCTCTCTCTCTCTCTGTGTTCGAAAAGCTAGGGAGCTCTCTACATAGGCAGCATTTTACGTCATCCTGTGCGCGCTCCCGATAAGGAGGCTGTTCGAAATCCTAGATGCCTTAATATCCTCACTACTGAGGTATCTTAACATTTCAATGTTATTTTGGCTTAAGAACGAGTGAGCATCCGACGCTGCCTTAGTGATCAAGGCAATCCCAGAATTTATTGCGGGTCGGCTGCTCTACTCTCACAGAAAAATAAACATGGCTGACGGGGCGGAGAAACGAATGGAGTTATTTTCAAACGTAAATAAAATATTACAGATTTTTAACTTGTATAAACTTGTACCGAGTGTTTTTATTTGCAAGTTCGGGCTTGTCAGGAAATTTAACCGTTATCGGTACATGAAGGGAGATGTTATATTGACGTTAGCGTGCTGTGCTACCTCAATCCATTGGTTTTAATGGCGAGATGCTAAATGCTAAACGCGAAATGCTAAACCCGATGGAATCGCTATCTAAGTAGCGCGTTCGAATAACCTGCCTTATAAGTCACTGACTTATTAGAATCCTCTCTACTAAGGCAGCTGCCTATGTAGACAGTAAGACAGCAAGGCAGCTCCCTAGGTTTTCGAACACACCCTCTGTGTGTGTGTGTGTTTGTGTGTGTGTGTGTGTGTGTGTGTGTGTGTGTGTGTTTAATCTTTCTTTACATGTATTTATGTGTGTGTCTGTTCCTGCTCTCTGTCTACTTATGGGATTCGAAAGTTTTCCACATTCCCCTGTGTAATCATCTTGCTCACTCTTCCCTGGATCATCTATGTGTATGCAGGCATTTGTAGGTAAACAATTTGCCTGGCCATCCAAATGATGTTAAGGGAAAACAGGATTCTTCAGACCAGCTGACTTTCTTTCCAAACTCTGATGTCCAGTTTAAATGCCTGTGTGCCCGTTGGAGCTTTTGACTGTGGACAGGCGTTATCATGGGCACTTTGACTGGCTAATAACTATGCAGACCCATACACAGAAGAGTTCACTGTACTGTGTGTTGCCATACATTCACCTCATCACCAGGATTAAAGGTTTTAAAGGATGCAAGTTTAGACACAGTAGCTCTTCTGTTGATCCATGCCATCCAAAAGGTTGCTGGTTCAAGCCCCACCACTGCCAGATTGCTGCTGTTGGGCCCTTGAGCAAGGCCCTTAACCCTCAATTGCTCAGATTGTACACTGTACTGTAAGCCACTTTGGATAAAGGCATCTGCTAAATGCTGAAAATGTAAATGTAAATAAATATAAGAGTGTGAATGTAGCGACTGTCTTTTGTTGTTGATTTTACTGTGCAGTGAATGGTGTGACAGCTACATTTTTCAAAAGGGGATTTACAGTAGCTAAACTACATGCATTTATGTTTACTCATTTATAATGGTTAAGGTTACTGTGGGTCCAGTACCACACTGAAACTCTGGATGCAGACCAGGAGAACACACCGGATATGGGGCCATTTTATCACAAGACACCCAAAAGTCACCCATAAACTTACTGACTCACACCTAAGTGGAAATGTTAAAGCAGTGAATCCATCTTCTGCATGTAGAAGTAAAGTAAACACAAATAAACACAGTTTATGTTAATGTATTGTACTTAAAACCCACATGTAATAAATTGTGATTCTCTTTGTTCTGTAAATTGGTTTTCTTATAGCAGGTAACAAAAGCGTTTCAAATGACACACTGCTTCCACCAGCTGGTGAAATGAGGTAGTGGCATTAAACCACAGAGCCAGAGGTTCTCCAGTAAAGACCTGAATAAATCCAGTTGGAGGATGGAGCTGAGTGCACATTGTGCAGTTGATTGTTTATTATCTGTGTTTTTGCTGTTTTGGGGGTCCTAAACCTCTTTTAAGGGATTGTTTGGCTTCTCTCTTACCTTCCCTATCATACCATATCTTATAATATCTGGTGTGTGTTGTACCTATCTTATAATATCTGGTGTGTGTTGTACCTATCTTATAATATCTGGTGTGTGTTGTGCCTATCTTATAATATCTGGTGTGTGTTGTGCCTATCTTATAATATCTGGTGTGTGTTGTACCTATCTAATAATATCTGGTGTGTGTTGTACCTATCTTATAATATCTGGTGTGTGTTGTACCTATCTTATAATATCTGGTGTGTGTTGTACCTATCTTATAATATCTGGTGTGTGTTGTACCTAGCTTATAATATCTGGTGTGTGTTGTACCTATCTTATAATATCTGGTGTGTGTTGTACCTATCTTATAATATCTGGTGTGTGTTGTACCTATCTTATAATATCTGGTGTGTGTTGTACCTATCTTATAATATCTGGTGTGTGTTGTACCTATCTTATAATATCTGGTGTGTGTTGTACCTATCTTATAATATCTGGTGTGTGTTGTACCTATCTTATAATATCTGGTGTGTGTTGTACCTATCTAATAATATCTGGTGTGTGTTGTACCTATCTTATAATATCTGGTGTGTGTTGTACCTATCTAATAATATCTGGTGTGTGTTGTACCTATCTAATAATATCTGGTGTGTGTTGTGCCTATCTTATAATATCTGGTGTGTGTTGTACCTATCTAATAATATCTGGTGTGTGTTGTGCCTATCTTATAATATCTGGTGTGTGTTGTACCTATCTAATAATATCTGGTGTGTGTTGTGCCTATCTTATAATATCTGGTGTGTGTTGTACCTATCTAATAATATCTGGTGTGTGTTGTGCCTATCTTATAATATCTGGTGTGTGTTGTACCTATCTAATAATATCTGGTGTGTGTTGTACCTATCTAATAATATCTGGTGTGTGTTGTACCTATCTTATAATATCTGGTGTGTGTTGTACCTATCTAATAATATCTGGTGTGTGTTGTACCTATCTTATAATATCTGGTGTGTGTTGTACCTATCTTATAATATCTGGTGTGTGTTGTGCCTATCTTATAATATCTGGTGTGTGTTGTACCTATCTTATAATATCTGGTGTGTGTTGTACCTATCAAATAATATCTGGTGTGTGTTGTACCTATCTTATAATATCTGGTGTGTGTTGTACCTATCTAATAATATCTGGTGTGTGTTGTACCTATCTTATAATATCTGGTGTGTGTTGTGCCTATCTTATAATATCTGGTGTGTGTTGTACCTATCTAATAATATCTGGTGTGTGTTGTACCTATCTTATAATATCTGGTGTGTGTTGTACCTATCTAATAATATCTGGTGTGTGTTGTACCTATCTTATAATATCTGGTGTGTGTTGTGCCTATCTTATAATATCTGGTGTGTGTTGTACCTATCTTATAATATCTGGTGTGTGTTGTACCTATCTTATAATATCTGGTGTGTGTTGTGCCTATCTTATAATATCTGGTGTGTGTTGTACCTATCTAATAATGTCTGGTGTGTGTTGTACCTATCTTATAATATCTGGTGTGTGTTGTGCCTATCTTATAATATCTGGTGTGTGTTGTACCTATCTGGGGACAATTTGTGGTTCCTGAAGCTTTTTACTTATGAATTATAAAAACAAATGATGTTTAATAATTATAAAGTAGCTGAACTAACAGTAATTTTTGTTTTGTGGCTATGTAGCCATTTCAGTTCATGTGTTCTGTTAATCATTTTGTCTCTGAGAACTTAAGGAATCTTCTTCACATTCATAGTGATTGTTACATGAAACTACAATGAAACCAGGCATTTACACAAGAACATTTATTTTTATTCATGGTCTTTCACACACACACACACACACACAGTCTTCTTTCTATAATCTTCATCCATACAGCTGCCTGTAGAATAAACACACAAGAAATTAAATAACAGAAACACAAAATACAATCAATATTTTAATAGTTTCATGTTATTTCTTCTACTTATCCTAATTATATTAGCATTACAATCTTTGTAAGTATTCTCTGTGATCTAGACCATATTACAAGATCTTTAGTTCTAACTTATTAAGTCTGTTTCATTCTTACTAACCCTAACCTCATACTGTTCTCTGAAAACCACTCATGCTGAAGGATTTCTGTAAGGCTGAGACGTTTTTCAGGCATTTTTTCCAGACACCTACTTATCAGATGGCAGCAAGCTGTGTGCAGTGATAAAATGAGATTAAAATGTTGTTGTATTTAAAACTTTATTTATTATTTACACTTTCTATCATTGTAATGACTAAATAAACTTGATCAAACTTTTTAAATCATGTTTTCATGCAGGTTTTACAGACCGTGTGTTTCTAGATCTTAATGTGAGCTGTTTCCATTTTCTTACTTTCAGAAAGTTCAGGTAAAAAGTCCAGGCTCCCATCAACAATCTCCTCTTCGTCCCCGAACGGCATCTCTCCACAAACTATGGAGTACAGGAGTACGCCCAGACTCCACACAGTAGCAGGGCAGCCATACATTTCCTCCTCAACTATCCACTCAGGTGGAGCGTATGACTTAGTGCCTGAGTGAAAGAGAGAAATGCTTTAGAAAAATACTTCTCCACTCAAATCCATTTCATTCTGTAACTAAGTAGTTTTGAGGTGAACTTACCTGAAAATGAGGTGTACGCTGTTTCCTTGTGTAAGTCCCCACAGCCAAAGTCGATCAGCTTGACCTCCAGTGTGTCGGTGTTCACCAGAAGATTTTCTGGCTTGATGTCCCGGTGAAAAACTCCACAATCGTGGCAGTGAATTGCAGCCAGAACCACCTGCCACATGATGAGCTGAGCCACAAGTTCATTCATTGGGAATTGTTCAATGAAGTCAAAGAGGTCCATACAGGGGATGGGTCGCTCCAGGATTAGGATGTAGTACTCGGGCGTGTCAAACCAGTCCAGTAGCTTCAGCACAGAATTACACTGAGGTGGCTTGGATACCATCTTCATTAACGCCACCTCCGCAGGAAGTGGGTACGTCTCTCCAGGCTAATAGAACAACAGACAGGGTTTGGAATCAGTAGTAGGTCTAAACTATCATGAGCAGGTCTGTTAGTAAAGATCTGGGCTGGTCTAAGGCAGTAAGTGGACCAACAGTTTTGGTCTAGATCTGGTCTATGAAGGTTTTTATCTTGTTTAAACCTTGTTGAGTTTTTGTGATACTTTATTAGTAAAAGAAAAAGATGAACTTACAATAGTGATGAATCTGTCGCGGGGATCCTTCAGTACATATTTCACGGCAACCTGTTCACAAATACAAACACAATTAGTGGATTTAGTTGTACAGAAGTAATAATAATAAACATTAGGGTTTGGTTAAAGAATCTCATCGTCCAAGTAGAACATTTCTCCTTCTGATTGTATCTTATTAATGTGTAATGCTCTACACTTCCTGTCTTGTGTTTATGTGCTGATGTTCACCTGTTTCTCATCTGCATTACAAACTCCAGCATAAACCGCACCACAGCCTCCTTCTCCCAGCAGCTCTCCCACAGTGTAGCAACAATCAAAACTCTCTGTAAAAGTGATTTTTTTATTCCATTAAAGTCGAATTCACATAGAAAATGTACATCATATCAGCAGTACTAAATATTTGTTATATAAAGGCTGTCAGTGGATTTTGGCTGTATTCTGTATTTCTGCAGGTGTAATATAATCTCTGTTGGTTGATATAGCAGGTAACAGATGTACAACAATATATTATTACAGGAATTAGTGGAGATTAAACTGACCTTCATGGTTCAGGATGTTGAAGAAATGAACGGTGGTGGTTGGATCCTCTGGGCTTTCTTCATCGGTCAGGATTTCTTCTTCTGCACCTACTGAACAAACCCCTGAAGAGCTGTATGTACTGTACTTACCACCGCTCTCAACAGAGGCATCAGAGTCATTCAACTCAGCAGCACATTCAAAGATCACTTCACCAAGGCTGATCTCAGCTACAGAGGCTAAAGGTCAAAGGTAGGAGGGTGTCGAGAGAAGAAGGTGAAACAGAAACAGTGAAACAGAAACAGTTCAGCTATTTTGAAGCTAAAGTCTGCAGGTAAGGAGAGCATAAGCCCAGCACCAGTCCAGCACCAACAACTGTTTTATTTCATTCATTTAATGTTCATATTTTACCTGAAGCTCCAGATGCTTTTTGGTGCTGATCTGAGTCTGAACTAACTGCAGACGATGACGACTTCCTGTCTAGTGTCTATCAAACATGTCACACTGCTAGCCTCGGTGTGCTCATATGTGCCACGCCCCTCTTCTCTGTGTGCACACTCACTCCCCTGCCATGCCTCACAGGTGATTGGCTCCCTGAGCTAATCAGCCCCAGCTGCTCCTCATCAAGGAGCATTTATAAGGAGAGCTGGGGCAATGGGCAGGTTGGAGATTATTGTCGGTGTAACTCTGTTTGTGTCTTGTATCTCTGCTCCTGGTAACTCTGCCCGTTCTCGTCTTGTTTGCTCTGTTTGCTCTGTTTGCTCTGTTTGCTCTGTTTGCTCTGTTTGCTCTGTTTGCTCTGTTTGCTCTGTTTGCTCTTTGATTAGCCTGTCTGTTAGCCTGTGTAGTCTGATTAGCCTGTTTAGTCTTTGTTTAGCCTGTCCGTTAGCCTGTTTAGACTGTTTAGCCTGTTTAGTCTTTGTTTAGCCTGTCCGTTAGCCTGTTTAGTCTGTTTTGCCTGTTTAGTCTTTGTTTAGCTTGTCCGTTAGCCTGTTTAGTCTGTTTTGCCTGTTTAGTCTGTGTTTAGCCTGTCCGTTAGCCTGTTTAGACTGTAGTCCTGTTCAGTCTGTTTAGTCCTGTCTAGTTCTTGTTTAGCTTAGGGTTTAGGTTTCCTGTGTGTTTAGTTTAGCTTTAGTTAGCTTAGCATAGGTTGTGTGTTTGGTTTTGTGTCCTGTCTTGTCTTTATCATTAAAATATCGTTTCTATCTCACATCTCTGCGTTTGTGTCCGCCCATCCTGTCCGTCTAGCCCACAAACCGTTACAGAATAATCTCCCAAAGAGGACACAGCGAGATGTTTTTTGTCCATGTTTTTCCGGACTTCGGCTCCATGAGGTTTCCTCAAACCTTCCCGCTTAGTAGGCCAGCTCCATATGATGGAAGCGACTCAGGCGTCGAAGGCTTCCTTCTACAGAGCCAGCTCTACCTGCAGAACCTTCTGGACCCCCAGCCAGCTGAAATCGACAGGGTGCGATTTATGATGTCTCGGCTGAGGGGTGCTGCTCGTGAGTGGGCTAAGCAGCTTTGGTCTGACAGGGGAGTTGAGCTGAACTCGGTTAAGGTGTTTGAGGGCCTCATGAGAGCAAAATTTTCCTGCAGCAAAGCGCCCACTGCTAATGTGGTCCGGGTTCCAGTGTCTCCAGGGTCCAAACAGCTGACTTCTGACGCATATCCAGGGTCCAAGCAGCTGATTTCGGGCGCCTCTCCAGTGTTTTCGCAGCTGAGTCCAGTTTCTCCAGGGTCCAAACAGCTGACTTCTGACGCATATCCAGGGTCCAAGCAGCTGATTCCGGACGCCTCTCCAGTGTTTTCGCAGCTGAGTCCAGTTTCTCCAGGGTCCAAACAGCTGACTTTTGACGCATATCCAGGGTCCAAGCAGCTGATTCCGGACGCCTCTCCAGTGTTTTCGCAGCTGAGTCCAGTTTCTCCAGGGTCCAAACAGCTGACTTTTGACGCATATTCAGGGTCCAAGAAGCTGATTTCGGACGCCTCTCCAGTGTTTTCGCAGCTGAGTGACTTTTCTCCAGTGTTTTCGCAGCTGAGTCCAGTTTCTCAAGGGTCCACACAGCTGACTCCGGACGCCTCTTCTCAAGGGTCCACGCAGCTGAATGTTTCTCCAGTGTTTTCGCAAGTGACTTTGGATACCTCTCCAGGGTTCTCACAGCTGAATCAAGGAGATTCTCAAGGATTTGTGCAGCTGATTAATGACGTTTCTCCAGTGTTTTTGCAGCTGACTCCGGACGCCTCTTCTCAAGGGTCCACTCAGCTGACTCCGGACGCCTCTTCTCAAGGGTCCACGCAGCTGACTCCGGACGCCTCTTCTCAAGGGTCCACGCAGCTGACTCCGGACGCTTCTTCTCAAGGGTCCACGCAGCTGACTCCGGACGCCTCTTCTCAAGGGTCCACACAGCTGACTCCGGACGCCTCTTCTCAAGGGTCCACGCAGCTGAATGTTTCTCCAGTGTTTTCGCAAGTGACTTTGGATACCTCTCCAGGGTTCTCACAGCTGAATCAAGGAGATTCTCAAGGATTTGTGCAGCTGATTAATGACGTTTCTCCAGTGTTTTTGCAGCTGACTCCGGACGCCTCTTCTCAAGGGTCCACACAGCTGACTCCGGATGCCTCTTCTCAAGGGTCCACGCAGCTGACTCCGGACGCCTCTTCTCAAGGGTCCACACAGCTGACTCCGGATGCCTCTTCTCAAGGGTCCACGCAGCTGACTCCGGACGCTTCTTCTCAAGGGTCCACGCAGCTGACTCCGGACGCCTCTTCTCAAGGGTCCACACAGCTGACTCCGGACGCCTCTTCTCAAGGGTCCTCTCAGCTGACTCCCGAAGCCTCTTCGCCAGGCTCACCGCAGCTGACTCCCGAAGCCTCTTCGCCAGGCTCACCGCAGCTGACTCCCGAAGCCTCTTCGCCAGGCTCACCGCAGCTGACTCCCGAAGCCTCTTCGCCAGGCTCACCGCAGCTGACTCCCGAAGCCTCTTCGCCAGGCTCACCGCAGTTGATTTCTGTTCCCGAGTTGGCGCATCCCGATGGCGCTCCTGTTCCCGAGTTGGCGTATCCCGATGGCGCTTCTGTTCCCGAGTTGGTGTCCTCCGACGGCGCTTCTGTTCCCGAGTTGGTGTCCTCCGACGGCGCTTCTGTTCCCGAGTTGGTGTCCTCCGACGGCGCTTCTGTTCCCGAGTTGGTGTCCTCCGACGGCGCTTCTGTTCCCGAGTTGGTGTCCTCCGACGGCACTTCTGTTCCCGAGTTGGTGTCTTCCGACGGCACTTCTGTTCCTGAGTGGGTGTCCTCCGACGGCACTTCTGTTCCGGAGTTGGCGCCCCCTGATGGCGCTCCTGTTCCAGAGTTGGTGTCCTTCGAAGGTGCTTCTGTTTCCTCATCGGCACCCACCGACGGCGCTCCTGTTTCCTCGTCGGCACTCCCAGATGGCGCTCCTGTTTCCGTGTTGGTGCCCCCCGATGGTGCTTCTGTTCCCACATTGGCGCCCCCCGACGGCGCTTTTGAACTCTCGTCGGCGCTCCCCGACTGCGCCTTTGGATTTCTGTCGGCAGCCTGCGTCCCACCATTTTTATCACGCCTGCCTGAGGACATTTTTAATGACTTCAAATTTACCCCGCAGGGCCCAGGACCTCCTTGTTTTTGTTTTTTTAGGCACTCCAGGTGTAGTGCCTTTGGGAGGGGCATCTGTCACACTGCTAGCCTCGGTGTGCTCATATGTGCCACGCCCCTCTTCTCTGTGTGCACACTCACTCCCCTGCCATGCCTCACAGGTGATTGGCTCCCTGAGCTAATCAGCCCCAGCTGCTCCTCATCAAGGAGCATTTATAAGGAGAGCTGGGGCAATGGGCAGGTTGGAGATTATTGTCGGTGTAACTCTGTTTGTGTCTTGTATCTCTGCTCCTGGTAACTCTGCCCGTTCTCGTCTTGTTTGCTCTGTTTGCTCTGTTTGCTCTGTTTGCTCTGTTTGCTCTTTGATTAGCCTGTCTGTTAGCCTGTGTAGTCTGATTAGCCTGTTTAGTCTTTGTTTAGCCTGTCCGTTAGCCTGTTTAGACTGTTTAGCCTGTTTAGTCTTTGTTTAGCCTGTCCGTTAGCCTGTTTAGTCTGTTTTGCCTGTTTAGTCTTTGTTTAGCTTGTCCGTTAGCCTGTTTAGTCTGTTTTGCCTGTTTAGTCTGTGTTTAGCCTGTCCGTTAGCCTGTTTAGACTGTAGTCCTGTTCAGTCTGTTTAGTCCTGTCTAGTTCTTGTTTAGCTTAGGGTTTAGGTTTCCTGTGTGTTTAGTTTAGCTTTAGTTAGCTTAGCATAGGTTGTGTGTTTGGTTTTGTGTCCTGTCTTGTCTTTATCATTAAAATATCGTTTCTATCTCACATCTCTGCGTTTGTGTCCGCCCATCCTGTCCGTCTAGCCCACAAACCGTTACAAAACAGATCATACTGGTTTTACACAGATGCAGATAAAACACCATACAGGGAACAACATCACAATTCACACTTAATGTTTTTAACAATGTAAGATGTTGGTGTGATTAAGACTTTTTGGAGCTGTATTATTACATCATTAGATATATACACGTCTCAATGATTCTCAGAAGGTGTTACCTCCGAGCTGTCTGATCTGTCAGCATCATCAGGCTTGGTAATGATGTTCTGTATGACTTTGATCCAAGCCTGTCCAATCTTCTCTGAATCAGCTTTCAAAAAACACTTCCTTTACACACACACACACACACAATACACATTTTAATAAAACAATTCATGTATTTTGTGTGGGAAAGGTGTTTACAAATGTAATATATATGAATGAGTATTATTATTGAACAGTACTCACTTAGTGGGTGAAACCAGCTGGAAGTGAAAGCCGTGTCTGATGTTCTCACAGTGTTCAAACGTACACAATCTCAGATCTTCTATCAGCACAGTCGCCTCATGCTGGTTACAAACAAACAAACAAAGTTTACACCAAAAGTAATATATGATCTTATAAGCACATTTTAACAGTTCATGCCATATAATGTTTAGTTTTACTGAATGTAAACTGTTCTTGTGTCTATATGAGGTTCCTCCAGGTACTTTGGTTACCTTACACAACCCCAAAACATGCAGAAGGTGGAGTGGCTACCCTGAAATGCCTCTATGTGTAAGTGGGTAATTAAATGGGTGAGTGAGTGGTGCTCTACATGAGCAGGGACAGAGTAGTGTGTTTAGGACAGGACAAGATTGAGACAAATGATCAAATGATGCTGTGGTGACCCCTAACTGATTTAAATCCCAGCAGTGCTATTGACTAGCCAGACATCTACACAGACGTCATTGGCCATGTCTCAGGCTTGGTGGCTGAAGCCCCTGTGATGATTGGCACTTTGTTCAGGTGATTCCCGCCTTGTGTCCAGTGTTTCCAAGTGTAACCAGACCCCCGAGACCCTGACCAAGGAAAATGAAATCAGGTTGGAAAAGGTCATGTGACTCACCTTAGACTTGCTCTTGTAAATGAGCTGATTGTCCTTAATCATAAACCAGCGCCTGCAGAGAAAAACACAGAAAAACAGAAACAGCTGCAGCTACTGAATATTACTGACAATATTACTGCAGGAATGAAACTGTTCAATACATCAGGGTTTGGTCAATGCTTTATTTCATGTCAACCTGGACTTGAAAGTATTGTGTATCACTTTTTATCTAATCTAATATTTTATCTGAGGCTTTATTTATTTTGATCAGTTAATTAAGTGAATAAAAAATAATGATATTTAATTAAAATAAAAGCTTTTGAATCCACTTCAGCTTTCTACAAACCTGTTCCATGTCTTAAACACATTGCTGGCCCTCTTGAACAGAAATCCCTCCATAACGATCCTGTTCTCTCTGTCCACATCGTATTTCTGTCTGCTGTCCTCATTCAGGTCGTCCTGAGAAGACGTCCGAGGACGGGTCAGACAAACCGGCCAACAAAAGAATCTCTGCATTAAAGAAGCACGTTGGTTCTCACGTCTCTTCTGTTTATCAGCCATGATGAGTGAAGAGGTGAAAACAGAGCAGCTTCACCAAACCCAAACTTTTATTCCATCAGGATTTGATAGAGGAGCTCAGAACAGCGACTGTGACGTCACACAGTCCTACATGACGTCACATTGTGTCTCTAAAGTGGAGCTTAAACCAACTTCAACTCCATTTACAGCCAATTACATATGACTTGTGGTTACTGTGTGTCTATTGTACAATCAGAATCATTGAACACACACACACACGTTTCCCAAAACACATCTACCCTTGTTTTTGGTTTTTAAGACCCATAAAATAGGATTTAAAAATATCACCAATAAAAATGCTTTTATACTTTAATAAAGCCTCTATAGAGCAGTAAAGAGCATGTTGCACTATAGATTAGGTATTTATTACATTAATGTGTTATCTTTGTGTTTTAATAATCTCTACATTAATAATCTTAATAAACAGTGTGGTTTGGTGCTTTAGGACTGTTCAGCTTTTTATTTGTTTTGTAATACAAAACATATTTAATGTAATCTCTGCTTAGTGTCTGCGTTGTTTTGAATTTCTGTAGTATGAAGTCATCATTTACTTAGTAATTAAACATTAGTATTTTGATAGTTATTAAAATATTTTTATAGTTCATTAAAATAGTTTATAATTATCAGAATTATCATTTTGTGCTTGAATCGTGTATAAACTTAATATTTCATTATTTTGTTACTATGCATAACACACAGTTGATGGCTTTTGTATGAAACTGGTGATGTGGGTGTAGGTTTGGTTCTGTGTCACTAGGTGGATCCACTAACACATTTCATGTAAACTCAACCCCACATTAAATAAACAGCTGTGACATTAATAACTGATGTGTAAGATTCACTGGATCTGATTTTATGAGAATGAGGTTGTGTGAATGTTTGATCATTCCTGGTAAAACCACGTGTTTTCTTGATTTTGTTTAAAAACTTTTGTTTATTCATTTATTGTCTGTTTTACCACTAATTTGGTACCACTGGGCGAATGGTTGGAAACACCCTAAACAAGTAGCCAGTCCATCACAGAGCAAACACAACTAAACACATTCACAGTTTTAGGGCGATTTTTGTATCCCCAGTTAACTACATCTCTTTGGACTGTGGGAGGAAACTGGAGCACACAAAGAAAACCCACCCAGACAAGTGGAGAACATGCAAACTCCACACAGAAAGGACTTGGACCTTTCCACCTGGCAATTACACTATCTTTACACCACTATCCTACTGATACTCCACTGATCTACCACTGCCCTACTGACACTCCACTGAACTACCACTGCCCTACTAATACTCCACTGAACTATCACTGCCCTACTGACACTATCTTTACACCACTGCCCTACTGACACTATCTTTACAAGACACTTTCTTCTACCATCTCAACTAACGTTGGTGCACCTCAGGGCTGTGTGAGTTCTGCTATGCTTTTTACTCTATACACAGACGACTGCCGTTCAACTCTGAATAATCAATATGTTTTAAAATACTCAGATGACACTGTTCTGTTAACATTACTACATGACTCGGACAGCCCTGATCTGCACCAACAGGGGGTTAATAAAGTGGTTACATGGAGCAAAAACAACGCTCTGGAAATAAACTCAAAGAAAACGGAAGAAATTGTGTTTAGCCTAAAACCAATAGTTGTAAACCCCACCATTATCAATAATGAAATAATCAAACAGGTGGAGTCTTATAAATATCTTGGTCATGGCTGGATTACTGACCGGGCCAGTGGGGCCAGCGCCCAGGGGCCCTTGAGGTCAGGGGGCACCGGGGGGCCCTGGCCCAAAACATTTTGCGATGCCTATCAACATTTATGATACAATATATTTTTATTTCCGAGGGCCCTCCATTTTAAGGATCCTCTGACTATTAGGGACTTTGACCCCAGGGCCTCTTGGGGGCCCTAGCCATGCTTTTGGGGCCCCTAGCCATGCTTTTGGGGGCCCTAGCCATGCTTTTGGGCCCTAGCCATGCTTTTGGGCCCCTTATGAAAATGGATGAGGCGTTGTGGCACTGCTCTGACTTCGACTTCTGGCTATTAGGGGTCCTAGGAAAGAGGGGGGCATATTTTTAGAGGGCCCTGGTTATGAGAGCCCCTACCAGGGGGCCCTAGAGAAGAGCAGGGCATACCATTAGAGGGACCTTGATTACGAGGGCCCCTGCTATGGGGACCTTGACTTCCATAGAAGTCGTTTACCATGGCTCCTTGACTTTCTAGGGACCTACAAATTGCCAGGCAAGCTACCATATTTCATAACAGACGTTTTGTTGCAAATATGCGATTCAGGCCCTTACTTAATGTTTCTGAATTTGTATTTTTTCAAAATTATTATGTTCAATTTCTCTTAAGCGCAGAGACACAAATTAATTTAGTAATTTTGCAATTATTTAAATTTAAGACAAGCAATTTCAAGCAGTTTGAATGCATACACACACTTAACTGAGCTATTTGATGTTCTTTTCATGCCTGACAATATGTCCAACAGTGAGCTCACTTTAAAGGCTAACTCACTCGCTGCAGCATATCCTTCAGATCTGAACATGAGCCTGGCAGATGAATTGATACAATACAAATCATTCATAACAGAAAAAGAAAAATGTCCTAGTAAAATGCTCAAAACCATGATAAATTTTAATTTACAGTCAACCTTTCCAAATGTCTACATAGCACTTAGACTTTTTTTGACTGTGCCTATCACAAATTGTGAAGGGGAGCGTTCATTCTCCAAACTGGCTCGTATTAAGAATGAACTCAGGACTAGGATGCGCCAAAACCGCCTGAACTCACTGTCACTTCTGTCCATTGAATCAGATTTGGTCAGACAGCTTAATTTTGATGAATTAGTGGATGACTTTGCAAGAAAGAAGAGTAGAAAGAAACTTATATAAAATAGATTCTTGTGTTAGGGTTAGTTATTGACAGGTTGTTTAATGTATTAATTTATTTATGTTTTTTTTTTTTGGGGGGATGCTGGGCAACTCTTTGCCCAGGGGCCCAGACTATCCTTAATCCGTCCTTGATCTTGGTGTCATGATTGATGCCACCTTATCATGGAAACACCACATCAACTACATCTGTGAAAAAACTAAACAGAGAATGTATTTTCTCCGTCGCCTTCGGTCCTTTGGAGCTACTCGGCAGATACTTTTACTGTTCTATACTACTGTTATTTTGAGTGTTCTGCAGTACTGTAATTCTGTGTGGTACAGCTGTTTGTCCACATCTGTAAAGTCCGGACTGAAACATCTGATCAAAATCTGTTCAAAGACTGTGGGTCAGCCTCTAGAGGGCCTGTATGAGATAGCTTATCATAACAAGACAGTACGGCTGGCTAAAAACATCATCTCTGATACTAATAATGTTTTGAACAGTGAATATGTAATTCTTCCATCTGGACGACGATACAGGGTTCCACGGTTTAATAAGGTTAGACTGAAGCACTTTTTTGTGCACCAGTCAATCCTTAAGTTAAACAAAGAGCTTAATCCATAATTATCAAAGGTGTTATAATTTTGTATAATGTCTGTGTTTTATGTGTTGTAATGTTAAGGTATTTTGTTGTAACGGAGCTACTGTGTTTTTATGCAAGACAAATTTCAGATCTTTGATCTGACAATAAAGTATTATCTATCTATCTATTATCTATTATCTATCTATTTACACCACTGTCCTACTAACACTCCACTAAAGTACCACTGCCTTACTGACACTATCTTTACACCACTATCCTACTGACACGCCACTGATCTACCACTGCCATACTGACACTCTTTTTACACCACTGACCTACTGACACTCCACTGAACTCCCACTGCCCTGCTGGCACTCGCTTTACACCACTGTCTTACTGATATACACTAAAGTACCACTGCCCTACTGACACGCCACTAAACTACTACTGTTCTACTGACATCCCATTGAACAACCACTACCAACACTCTCTTTACACCACTGCCCTTCTAACACTCTCTTTACACCACTGCCCTACTGACACTCCATCGAAGTAACACTGCCCTACTGACACTCCATCGAAGTAACACTGCCCTACTAATAATAATAATACATTTTATTTATATAGCGCTTTTCAAGATACTCAAAGACGCTTTACATAAGACAAATAATCAAAACAAATACGTACATACACCATACAAATCATAGTACAAAATCAAAATAGTACATCAACATCAAGAATAATTAAGATAAAAACAAAGAGAGCAGCATAAGACAGTTCATTAAAAATTAGCTAAATTATGAGAGAGAACAACAAATATAGAACAATTTCTTAAAATTAGACAGAAACAGGACAGATTTACATGCAATCAGGAAACTGAAAACTTTACAAGTTTTAGGATCTAGGACTTCACATTTCTGTCGTGATCTAAGTATAAAAACTATTAAAAAGAATAGCAAAAATAAAAGCATTTATTTTGTGTTGTTACAAGTTAAATGCCACTCTGAATAGATGAGTTTTGAGAAGTGACTTGAATTTGGACAGGTCAGGACAATCTCGTAGGTGTTTGGGGAGAGCATTCCATAAAGATGGAGCAGCTATGGAAAAGGCCCTGTCACCCCAGGTCCGGTGCTTGGTCCTAGAGGGTATGGACAGTAGGTTAGCCTCAGAAGAGCGAAGGCTACGGGAGGGAATGTGCTGATGGAGCAGGTCGGTGAGGTAGGATGGGGCCTGATTATGGAGAGCTTTGTGAGTGAATAGAAGAATTTTGAATTGAATGCGTTGAGCAACGGGAAGCCAATGAAGTTTTTGTAGAACAGGTGTAATATGATCACGGGAGCGAGTATGAGTAAGGAGGCGAGCAGCTGAATTCTGGATATACTGAAGTTTTTTTAGGATTTTGTTAGATGTACCATAAAGGATGCTATTGCAATAATCAATTCTGGATGTAATAAAAGCATGAATCAAGGTTTCGGCGGCAGAAAAGGAGAGTGATGGACGTAGACGTGCTATGTTTTTTAGATGAAAGAAAGCAGTTTTGGTGATGTGATTTACATGGCGGTCAAAAGAGAGGTTGCCATCAAAAATTACACCAAGATTTCGGATGTTAGAAGACGGAGACAAAGTGTCATTATCAATGGTAATTTGAAAATTTTTTGTGGTTTTTGCCAGGGTTGTAGGACCTACGATGATCATATCTGATTTTTCACAGTTTAATTTGAGGAAATTAGCTTTCATCCACAATTTCATTTCAGTGATGCAATTTGTCAGAGTGGAGTGAAGTTCAGTATTAATGGATTTGGAGGAGATGTAAAGCTGAATATCATCAGCATAGCAGTGGAAATGTAAACCATGCCGACGTATGATGTCACCAAGGGGGAGCATATAAAGAATAAACAAAAGGGGACCTAACACTGAGCCTTGGGGAACGCCTTGGGACAGTGGAGCAATGGCAGAACTACAATTGTTGATATTAACAAACTGTTGTCTGTTTATGAGATATGACCTTAACCACAAAAGGGCAGTACCAGTGATGTTGACAGAGGATTCAAGGCGGGACAGAAGAATGGAGTGATTAATGGTGTCAAAAGCTGCAGTAAGATCAAGGAGGACGAGAATATTAATTTGTCCAGAGTCTGAGGAAAGAAGAAGGTCATTTGTGACTTTGAGGAGGGCTGACTCAGTGCTGTGCTGGGGGCGGAAACCAGACTGAAATGATTCAAATAGATTATTGGAATTTAGGTGATCTTTGAGCTGTGAGGCAACAACACGTTCCAGTATTTTCGACAGAAATGGAAGATTGGAAATGGGCCGAAAGTTACTCATAATGTTAGAGTCAAGTCCAGGTTTTTTAAGTATGGGAGTAACAGCAGCCAATTTGAGTGATTGAGGGACTGAGCCAGAACTAAGAGAGGAATTGATTATCTCTGTGATAAGTGATGAGATAACTGGAAAACAACCCTTAACAAGTTTTGATGGAGCAGGATCCAAAACACAAGTGGAGCTTCGCATCCCTGTTAAGATCTCAGATAGGTCCAAAAGAGACACAGGTGAGAACTGAGACAGAGGCTGGGTAATAAATTGAGATGAGATAGGCGGAGAAACAGAGATGACAGGGGAAACTGTCAGAAAATTGTGGATATTCTCAACTTTTGTTTGAAAAAATGAGAGGTAAGAGTTACACTTGTCAACTGTAAAGGAATTGGTAGTATTGTCAATTGGTTTGAGAAGTTTATTTATTGTGGAAAAGAGAGTCTTAGGATTTGTTGATCCAGCATGTATGAGTTCGGAATAGTAAGTGGATCGGGCTGCCGTAAGAGCGTCTTTGTAATGTTGAAGATAATCAGAATAAATCTGATAATGTACTGTTAGACCGGTTTTCTTATAAAGTCTTTCAAGCTGGCGTTTACGGGATTTCATTTGGTGAAGCTCAATTGTGTACCATGGTGCGGAATGACTAAATGAAACAAATTTGGTTCTCAAAGGAGCCAGCTCATCAAGACATGAGGCGAGTATGTCATTATAGTAATCGACAAGGTCAGATGAATTACTAGACAGTACAGGACAGACAGACATCTTTTTAACAAGAGAATCTGAGAAAGCAGAGGGAGAGATATATTGAAGATTCCTGAAGGATATTTTACGTTTAGCTCTAGTGATGGGTTTAGTGACCTCAATGTCCATGATGATTGTCAAATGATCAGAGACAGTAAGGTCATGGCTGGACGGCTGATGAACTAGGACACCAGTAGAGCAGACAAGGTCAAGAGTATGACCTTTTTTATGAGTTGGAAAATGTATATGTTGTGTGAAATTAAAACACTGTAACAATTCCAAAAATTCCCTGGCAAATTTACAGTTGTTGTCATCAATATGGATGTTAAAATCACCCATAAGCAGTACAGAGGATGAGAGGGCACTAAGCTGGGTTAAAAAATCTGAAAAATCAGAGAGAAAGGAAGCGTTTGGCTTTGGCGGACGATAAACTACAGCAGTGACCAGAGGAGTAGGCCCTGACAACTTGAAAGCCAGGTGTTCAAAAGAAAGAGCAGCAGGAAAAGACAAAGTGGTTATTTTAATATCATCCCTATAGACTGCAGCAACACCACCACCTCGCCCTTCCATACGAGGTTCATCAATATACGAGTATCCCATTGCCGTGGTCTGATTTAACATAAAATAATCCAAGGGTTTATGCCAAGTTTCAGTGAGACAGAAAAAGTCTAGTTCACTGTCAGATATAAATTCACTGAGTACAGTACTTTTTGTGTTGAGTGAACGAACATTAAGCAATGCCATTTTCAAGTGGTATTGTTGTGTAGTTGGCTGTGAGGAACGAGGAAGAGAACGGAGATTTGCTAAGTCCACTCCGCGTTTCCTATCCCACTCCGTGGACAGCGTTGTCATGGAGACTACACCGCTACTGGTGTGCAAGGCAGCAGCGCTCTGATGACGTGTTTGCGGAGCGACAGTGCGCACGGCTGACCAGAAGGATGGAATAGCGTTACCGTTTCGAAGATAAACAAGCTTTCTCCGGGAGCCCCTGTGAATATAACGAGGCCGGCGAAGGAGTCCAAGCTGTTTGATGACTGAAATACACGATGGAGTAGTGCAGTTGTTGAACTTCCTCAGCTGGTCAACGGAATAGTTCAACATCGTGCCGATCCCAGGAAAACTCATCCACCGTTCACCACCGGCCGCAGACGCGATGTACAGTAGAAAGAACAAAAAGTATCAAAAGCACAAATAAAAGTATCAAAAGTAACATAAAAGAAATAGATCCACAAGGTGTGTAAAAAGATGAAAACGAAAAACGATAAAAATACAATAAAATACGGTAAAATACGGTAACGGTAGCGGCAGCCAAATGCGCCAGCGTCCACCATCACCATGGCAATGACTGTGAGAATAAGCATCTTATTGACATCTACTGACACTTTCTTTACACCATTGCCTTACTGACACTCCACTGAACTACCACTTCCTGACTGACACGCTCCTTACACCACTGCCCTACTGACACTATCTTTACACCACTGTCAGTAGGGCACTTTTTTCACTAAAGAGGTGAATCAAACTAATAGGGAATCGAATCAGTTTTGATGAATCGATTCAGTGAAGTGAGTCGTACTGATCAGTAGAATGAATGCGCGTCTCCGAGACTGTAGCGGCGCGCATTGATAGTGGCTCCGGTAACCGTGCAGCCTTCGTGCAACCTTATCCCTGTCAATACTGTTCTCTTTTTTAAACTGTAGTATTTTTATTTACTATTAGAAACAACAGAGGTGGTGTGTATGCTATATAGTAGGCTAGTATGCGGTTTGGTATGTAGCCATGGAGACGCGCTAGAACTCATTGAGTGTATTTACTAATACTGATTAGTACAGTAGTATTCAGGACTGGAGCCAGAAGAACTTAAGACACAATATTGTCTTAATTTTTTGTCATGATCTGAGAAAATGGCAGCTTTATTCAGGATCCGTGTCATCCCTCACGTTTTATTCCTGGTAATGTGATACAGATGGTAGTGTTTCACCTGCACTGGGTCAGGTAGGTGGACTCCATTAGTTACACTGCAAGGGGAACTGTCACAGTTGGGACATCTGAGATGGCTAACAATATCCACCCAGCTCAGGTAAGATTGTCTGATTATTTATCCACACACACATAATCTTTTTTTCAGTCAATGATACAGGGGCGTAGTCAAGAGATGACCCTTCTGACCACCCCAGTTTGAACATCCTATTATCTCTATGTGTGATGGACTGGCGACCTGTCTGGGGTGTTCCCTGCCTTTTGCCCAATGAGTCAATCCATTGCAATCTTGACCAGGATAAAGTGGTACAAAAAACAATGAATGAGTACTGTAGGGAAATCTGTGACACTATGTTACTATACTTCCTTTATTTTGGAGACGGTCGTTGTTGATTGCTGTCAATCCACTGCAATCCTGACCAGGATAAAGCGGTGGTAGAAAAAAACCCAGTAAATGAATGAATGGGCCAGTAAGGCTCTGAGTACTGTAGGGAATTCAGTGACACTATGTTACTTTACTTATTTTATTTTGGAGACGGTCACGGTCCTGACCAGGATAAAGTGGTTGTACAAAAAATAAATAAATGAATGAATGGGCCAGTAAGGCTCTGAGTACTGTAGGGAATTCTATAACACTATGTTACTTTACCTCTTTTACTTTGGAGACGGTCACGGTCCTGACCAGGATAAAGTGGTTGTACAAAAAATAAATAAATGAATGAATGGGCCAGTAAGGCTCTGAGTACTGTAGGGAATTCTGTAACACTATGTTACTTTATTTCTTTTACTTTGGAGACGGTCACGGTCCTGACCAGGATAAAGTGGTTGTACAAAAAATAAATAAATGAATGAATGGGCCAGTAAGGCTCTGAGTACTGTAGGGAATTCTATAACACTATGTTACTTTACCTCTTTTACTTTGGAGACGGTCACGGTCCTGACCAGGATAAAGTGGTTGTACAAAAAATAAATAAATGAATGAATGGGCCAGTAAGGCTCTGAGTACTGTAGGGAATTCTATAACACTATGTTACTTTACCTCTTTTATTTTGGAGACGGTCACAGGTGATACAAAATAAACAAACAAAAAAACAATAAATGAATGAATGGGCCAGTAAGGCTCTGAGTACTGTAGGGAATTCTGTAACACTATGTTACTTTACTTCTTTTACTTTGGAGACAGTCACGGTCCTAACCAGAATAGGGTGGTGGTACGGAAAGAAAAACAATAAATGAATGATTAAATGATTGGACCAGTAAGGCTCTGAGTACTGTATGGAATGGTTGGTGTGTTTGATTGCTCCATGACCATGCCACTACTGTATTTGGTTTATTTTAAATTTCCTTACTGTGTCAACCTTGACTTTGTCCTGTTATGCCACAGTTATGCTGGCTAACAAAATCTAAATAGTGGTAAAGTCAGGTAATTGTGGACCCACTAGAACATAGGGGGTAAATCAGGTAGAACGTAGGGGTTGTCAGATTACAAAAGAGAATAAACGTTTGGCTAAATAAGAAAGTACAACCTGTACAAACCAAGTATTTGTGATATTATAAGACTCATACTCATCCCATACTGACAATTAGAAGTGCTATAAAAGACCTGAGTAAATAGTGGATTAACAGTACCATCACCTCCCTAATGAAGAATCCAGAAGAGCATTATTAGGTGCAGTAGCATTACTGTCTCTCCATTATTTAGTGACATTAGCCAATCTCTGGTATACATTGGTACCTTGTAACTCAACGTCCCCTAAACTAAGAACCTTTAAAACTCAGCGCCCTTCGTCGAGAAATTCGAACCCTTGAACTCAACATTTTCCTTAAACGTGTTCAGTTTTTTTATGTATTAAAAGAACGACACAGAAACACTAAACTTCTCTTAATTATTACTGCTCATAAGTTCTCTTCACTAATAAAATTTCTCGCTCATTTTAATTTAATAAGTCACGTTAAGTTTGGTAGGGCAGCACGGTGGCTAAGTGGGTAGCACTGTCGCCTCACAGCAAGAAGGTCCTGGGTTCGATCCCCAGGCGGGGCGGTCCGGGTCCTTTCTGTGCAGAGTTTGCATGTTCTCCCCGTGTCTGCATGGGTTTCCTCCGGGAGCTCTGGTTTCCACTGAATTGCCCTATAGGTGAATGTGTGTGTGTGTGTGTGTGTGTGTGTGTGTGTGTGTGTATGTATTTGTGTCTGCCCTGCAAATGACTGGTGCCCCGTCCAGGGTATTATTGTGTGCCTTGCGCCCATTGAAAAGCTGGGATAGGCTCCAGCACCCCCCGCGACCCTGATTGGATGAGTGAGTGAGTGACGTTAAGCTTTGTGCACCACCAGACTCCATAAAAATTAGCGGTACAGCCAGCGAAAAAGCTATTTTGCCGCTTCTAATGTAAATGCGCCCTTAATGAACGGAATACGATATTCCAAGATCAAGCATCTCCACGATTAAGAAGTGCAAGAAAATAATAAAGAAGTAAAGGTAAAGTGCAGGTGTTATTGTATTTTCTATTGATTTTTAACTGTTTTTTAATTGTATTTCAGTGTTTTTATATTATATTTGTGTTATTTTCAATGTATAAGTGTCAAAAACAACCCCATTATTTTACATTAGCCTAAAATGTATGCAGTTCCACAGGACCATGGAATGCATGAACAGGTTTCTCATACATTCTTATGGGAAAAAATACCTTGAAACTCAACGTCTTTTAAACTTAACGCCACTCCCAGAACCAACTGACGTTGAGTTTCAAGGTACCACTGTATTTGAACTCATTTATACAAAAAAAACCCCATCTGCCTATAGGCATTTTGATTTGCTTAATGCTCATGGTGGGCCCGGCTCCCTTGGAATTACTGGGTGTAATACATTAATTAACACACCCCAGACGAATTTGCAAATTATGTGCACAGCTGTGTGTTTTTAATCTGTTTTATTTTTTTTTACTTTTAGATCTGCAATTATGTTTATGTTCTCAGCATCACAAATTTCACAGGGCCCTGAAATAGTGTGGAGAAGTTAATTGGTTGGGCTGCCAGCTGGGGGTATTATTCTCCCAGCGGGCAAAGCGTAGCAGATTACAGTCGCCAAGTAATGCAAAATTTCACAAGCATGATAGCAGTTTGTGATCTGTGTTCACGGCTGTGATGTGTTGGTGGTTCTTGGGCAGTGGCAGCTTAGTGGTTAAGATACTGGTCTAGTGATTATAAGGTTGCTGGTTCATGCTGGAGTCACAAAGTACAGATGATTTACTGATTCAAATTTTATTCCTCCACTGGAGTTTATCAGATGCATTAAGCTGGCTGTGTAAAATCAATTTTCCAGCTCTGACTGAAATAGTGTTTTAGCATTTGATCTTAGTAGAAACAATAATGACTCATAAAACGACCAAGGCCAAAAC
This sequence comes from Trichomycterus rosablanca, assembly GCF_030014385.1. Classification (NCBI taxonomy): domain Eukaryota; kingdom Metazoa; phylum Chordata; class Actinopteri; order Siluriformes; family Trichomycteridae; genus Trichomycterus; species Trichomycterus rosablanca. The sequence goes on along the minus strand of NC_085989.1, from coordinate 45,214,285 downwards.
CCTGTATTACCCACTGAGAGTGGTCCAGTACTAATAGTGCAACATGAGCCTTCTGCTTTATTAATCACGATTGTAACATTTTCCACCTGAAATAACAAATCTTAATTCTTTGTTATCAGTAATTATATAAGATTGGAATTGAACTGCTGAATAAAAGAATCATTTAGACATAGACATTTTTTTATGACAACTATAACATTTATGGCAGTTATACCTAAGGTAAATATGAGTAACTGTATGCATTAACTCTGTGGGGGTCTATTTAGGAGTCTGTTTTCATCCTGCAAAATGTACAGTTGCTTTTCTAAACCCATCTAAACCCGTCTCATACCCATACCCCTCCACTGTACAGCACAGTACTGTATTCAATAACCACATAATGCAGATTTCTTTACTCTAACCAGAGCTTTACTGTATGCTTGTATAAACACTTTCCCACAACTAAGTGCTCTTAAAATATTATTTTATTTTTTGTGCTTTGTTTTATTAATAAAAGGGCGCTCAGGTGGCGCATCGGTCTATTACGTTAGCCCACCATGGCTAAGATCTGTGTCTGAATCTCAGACCGCTATCAGATGGCTAGACGTCTACGCAGACATGATTGGATATGTGTAAGGGGGGTATGGCCAAAGCCCTGCAATGTACTGGGTCCTGTCCATGGTATTCCTGCCTTGTTAAGGAACCCGCGGCAATCCTGACCAGCATAAGGCGGTTGATGAAAACATGGGTCCTAAGGTCCTTGGTTTGATCTTCACTTTAGGTCAGTGTTTGTACCCCATGTAAAACTCGACACCCTGCATCGAGAAATGTGTACCCTGAAACCCGACGTGTGTGACTGCCACTGTGTTCAGCGCTCGGCTTGAAAGTGCGAATATAAAACAAATCTGCATTTGTGTGGAATAACATCCACATGTATCTGTATTTAGCTGGATTTTTCTTCTGTTTTACTTGTATTATAACTAGAGATGCATGAGTACCGATACTGGTCCGCGCTCATTAACTTGTACTCGTACTCGCAAACGAGGCTCCGATACTAAACATCCGATACCGTGTGCCTAGTGCACGTTGCCGCGATATGCCTAGTTCACACTACACGATTTTTGCCCTGATTTTTGCTCGGTGCTCGGCGACCGGATCGAGTTTTCTAGCACGTCAGATATCTGATCTGAGATGTGCGACTGGGAATGAGTGACATGTCGAACAGCCAATGAGAACGCAGGATACGGTGTGAGGGGAAACGCAGGAGAGGAGTGTAAACAGGTGGGACAGGGGGATAATATAGTTTATATCAGAATACACCGGCACACACACACGTTTTACAGTATTTCTGACCTGATCGTTCTCTACAAAACATAACAACAAAACACCAACACTGCAAAAAAATTTATTAACCTCCAACTCACTACAGAACAATCCATGCTATTTGTGTTGCCAAATCCACTCAGATTCATTTATTTTTCCTCCTTGATTTCATCACATCAGCGCACAAACACTTTGATCACTCGCTACTTGTTGACGTGCATTTTTGGACGTGGTATCATTAAACCCCTCGTCACTTCTCACGTGTGTTTTTGTTTAAAAAAAAACGGTATTCTAAATAGGTATCGGTATCGGTATCGGTAAGTACAAAAATGCATGTACTTGTACTTGTACTCAGTTGGGAAAAAATGGTATTGATGCATCCCTAATTATAACTCCGAGTTCGGAGAAATGGTGAGAATCAGCTTTTCAGAGAGAGTCTAAAATGCTTATCATTAAAAAAAAAAGCTTGATGGGACTTAATGTATTAAAAAAACAACAAAGGAATACGGTATTCCAAGATCAAGCATCTCCATGATTAGGAAGCATCAGGAAACAATAAAGACGTAAAGGTAAAGTGCAGGTTTTATTGTATTTAACTGTTTTTCAGTTGTATTTCAGTGTTTTTTATGTTATATACAGTATGTGTTTTTTTTTTTCAGTGTATAAATGTATGCATTTGATATTTGTGTCACTTGAAATGTATACCCCAGTAGTACAGGAAGTTAGGAATAAAACAGGACAAATTGGTTTTGTTCAAAACTATATATTTTTAAATGTTTCATCCCAGTTTAAATATATCCAGTTCCCTTTTGCATGTTGGTGACCCCTATCACTTCCATGACACCCTCATTGGACAAAGCAGTTGGCAGGCTATAACACGATTTATCAGACACATTTAAAACCATTTAAACAATTCTTAGAGAGACTCAGAACATTCGGATAACCCCTCTGCTTTCCTTGTATTTTTACACCACTCATGCCATGCTGTTGCAGCAGAAGGTGATTCTCCAAGGTGATTCCTTGAAGTAGTAGCCTATTGGTTACAATACTGATGTACTGACTGGAAGATCTTAGGTTCAAGTTGCTACTGTTGGGCCTACAAGCAAGGCTCTAGTATTCTGACACAACTGTAAGTCACTTTACGAAAAAAGTCTGCTAAATATCATGAATACAAAAGTAATGTGTCTTTAGAGCACCCAGCTAAACTGGTGGCACTACTGAAGCCTGAACACGAGCCACCACGGTGGTGGGCTAGCAAATTAGACTGTTGCGCCACTTGAGCGGCCTTTATATTTCCAGTGTGAGGCTAAAAAAATCACCCACACAGATATTTTATTGAACTGTTTATGTACCGATTCCAAAAGTGCCACCAATTTAGATGCTGATGGTAGGGCTGGGCGATTTTGCCCCCCAAAAAAATCTCGATTATTTTAAAATTATAACCGATTGTCGATTACGATTTTGATTTTTTTCGTTCTTGTATAATGCAATTGAAATAAGACTCAGATAACTTTTTTTTGCATTGTAAATTAAAATGACTGCAGAAGTGCAAAAATAGTACCACCACCACCTATAATTATCCTTTTAAGGATCTAAAAATTTATAACAATAACGATCACAATAATTAAAAACAAAATGGAAATCTGAATTATCTATATGCTTTATAAGAATAGCTCACAAACAACTCTTTTTTTTTTAATAATGTGCAGCAAAACCTTACATTAGGAAAAGGACTAAAAAAAAGTTATTTACAGGTTTCTTAAAAGAAACACGAGTCTGTGCTGTGCTGTTTCCACCACTGAGTGAGTCTGTATCAGTATCTATACTGGGGGAGGGGGGGTGAAGTAATCACTCAGCTCAGCTTTGATTTTGTCCTCTTGTGATTGGGGGGTGGATGGAGGGGGCACGTTCTGCTTCTAACTATATAGACTACAACTCCCATGTTTCCACGGACCGTCACATGTCCCCGGTCAACCAATCCTGATCGCGCTCATCGGATATGAAAATCTAAAAAATATAAAGATATAAAAATATAGAACATGTAACTGAGAACAAAAAAATAAAGGTGCAGTTTATAGACATTATGTGTGCAATTGTGCACTGTGCACACAAAACAGTACCATGTTTGGGGATTCATCAAAAAGACTATCATGAAGAAAGTGACTCGACTACTCCTCTGAGCTCTGATATGTTCATACACACAGATATGTGATGGAGAACGTCTGGTTCAGTAGTCTATAAGCTCCAGTTCTTTTACTGGGGGTGGGATTACTCTAAAAGCCCAGGTATCTGTCCATAATGGACCTTCTCTGAACATTCACTTTCATCTTTCCTATTGATCTTCACTTCCAGTTGGACTCGCTTAGTCTGTAGTCGTCTCACTTTTAAAAAAAAGACAGTGTTGTGGTCCAATAGAACAGAACAGATACAGTATATCAAACATAATAACAGTGTTTGACAAATCTGTCAATCCCTGTCTGATTTTTCTCATTTTCTCTGTATCGTTTCAGTCTGTCTCTTCCTCTCTTTTAGTGCTCATTCATTTTTGATGCCTTCTTCTATCTCCTCCTCTTTCTAAGAAGCTGAATCGGTGGTGCCTGTCATTACCCACACTGCTTCTGCTCCATCTTGCCTTCTCTTTTTGCTTTTTACTAAATGACTCTGTATTGATTTGCTGAGTGAGATGTTTGCTGTGTTTCCTCATTGTGTCCATCTGCTTTCCGATTCATTATGAATGCAGACGAAGGCAGGTCCTCACACCTGTTGTGCCGGAGTGTTACACTTAGTAGTGTTTACTCTTTTATTATTTAGTCCACAGCTGTCTTCACAGCTAGAAAGTAATCAGATTAGGGGGACCTGAGATGTTGCCATGTTTTGGAGGACTATAAGTGGTAGAATTACACTAGCATATCAAATATCCTAAAGCCTACTTATTTTTTTTTTTTTTAGGATAAAGCTGATTCTGAAAATTAAAGCATAAATGAAGCACTGCTGAGATTTAAACTTTGCTTTGCTTTGACATTTACATTTTTGGCATTTAGCAGACGCTTTTATCCAAAGCGGCTACAGTCCTGTGACACAGAGATGGGACGAGTAAGTCGCACATACAGCGACTTCAGACTCGACTCGGACTAGTTTCAAATGACTCGGACTCGACTCGTGCACAACAAGAGTCCCTAGCGTCAGCATGTGTTAACATTAGTTACGTGTGACAATTAATTATATATTATATTCTGATCGTGACATTTTCTGCTCTCTAATAAATCTTCAGCAGTTTTAACCCGCAACACACGCATTGGGTAAATGTTCCAGCCAGCTTCCGGCGTAGTGATGAAGCGTCGCTAACTACCTTTGGAATCTCACTTATAATGGTGGAATACCCTTCGTAGTACACTTCACTGGAACAGCTGGTGTGAATGAAATGCTCCTACAGAATTGGTGCTAATGGTTGGAAGAACCGCTTCTGAACCACTCAGACCTTCTGATTGTAATTTTTAGTAAGAAATGCTTTTATTTGTATTTATTTAGTTTGCAGCGTCACACAGATGATGTGTTAATGAAACACTTGATTGGCTTTCCATCGAGTTCGTATTTTACTTCACAACCGGGAAAAGTTTGGAGGTTTTCAATTATAAGCACATTTACAAAAAACCGGATTATATTCCTAATGGGACAACATACTGTTATAAATTTAATAGCATCTGGAAGTACAGACGTTAAGGTAAGCAGTGGTTATGGATTTTTTGCTGTGTTTGGGATTTGGGCAGCTGTGTCTGATTTATTGCGAGCTTTTGTTTTGTAATGAAAACAAAACGTATCAGTTTAAGCTTTTAACTGGTACCTAGGAAAGTAAAGGCACGAAGTAAAACGGCAAAATACAGTCGCTAATCTGTTGTTGTTGTTTATCTGAACGTACAGATTATTTGTTTATACGCTACATTTCCAATATATGTTTTGTGTAGATTATATTGACTCGTTACTTGACTCGGACTCTAGTCTAAAGACTCGTGACTTGACTCGGACTCGTATTTTGTGACTTTATACTGTCTAAGCAATTAAGAGTTATGGGCCTTGCTCAAGGTCCCAACAGTGACAACCTGGCAGTGGTGGGGCTTGAACCAGCGACCTTCAAATTACTAGTCCAGAACTCTAACCACTAGGCTGGAACTGCCTTTTATTTATTTAATTTATTAGGATTTTAACGTCATGTTTTACACACTTTGGTTACATTTATGAAAAGACAGGTAGTTACTGGTAATTCATCAGTTCAAGTTTTTTTTAATACATTTTCTCCCCTTTTTCTCCCTATTCTTTTAGCGCGTCCAGTTTTTACCCAATTGTGTTATGCCTCCTCTCTACTGGTGCTGACCCCCGTCCCTCATTGAGGAGAGTAAACTGACACACGTCCCCTCCGATACGTGAGCAGTAGCCGACTGCATTTATTCACCTGCACCAGCCGAGTTCATATGCAAATCAGCCCTGTGCACGGATAGCCACACCCTGATCAGCATTATTCCTCTACTCTGTGCAGACGCCATCAACCAGCCAGCAGAGGTCGTAATTGCATCAGTTATGAGGTCCCCATCTGGCTCCCTAACCCTGTATGAACAACAGCCAAACGTTGCTCATATAGCCGCCCAGCCCAGCTGGATGGCAGAGCTGAGATTCGATACGTTGTATTCAAAATCCCAGCTCTGGTGTGCTAGCGTATTTTACCGCTGCGCCACCTGAGTGGCCACAAGTTTTTAATGTCAAACACAGTCATGGACAATTTTGTATCTTCAATTCACCTTATTTGCACATCTTTGTACTGTGGGAGGAAACCGGAGCTCCTGGAGGAAACCCACACAGACACTGGGAGAACATGCAAACTCAACACAGAAAGGACCTGGACCACTCCACCTGGGAATCGAACCCAGGGCCTTCTTGCGGTGAGGCGACAGTGCTACCCACTTAGCCACAGTGTCGTCCCCAATTATGAAATACTGTCACAGTATTCCTTTGGCAGGATTTTAGGAAAGGGTACTGAGACATCCAAAAATGCACAGTTTAGCTGGTGGGTGGGTTTCGCAGTTGGACGGAAAGTGTAGTCCCTACGCCTCTTTAAACATTTTGTCGCTACCACTGGGACAACACTTTGAATGCATACCTAGGGCCCAGACTCTCTGTCTAGCTGCCTGACTATCTGCTTCCTTTACTAGTGCTTTTGCAGGCGTTTTTCCGTTCTGGTGTTTGGGAAGTGGAAGTGGTTTTGGTAGTGTTTAGAGTTTTTGGCTGCTGTCGGTTTTGTTTGTTTGTTTTTTAGGATTTTAACACTTTTGGTTACATTCATGACAGGAACGGTAGTTACGCATTACACAAGGTTCATCACTTCTCAAGGTTATATTGAACACAGTCATGGACAATTTAGTGTCTCCAATTCACCTCACTTGCATGTCTTTGGACTGTGGGAGGAAACCGGAGCACCCGGAGGAAACCAACGCAGACACGGGGAGAACATGCAAGCTCCACACAGAAAGGACCCGGACCACCCCACCTGGGGATTGAACTCTGTAGGTTTTCTGAGTTCCTCTGTCTTGTTTCTCTGGTTTGGTTTGGATCGTAACATGCCGGTGGATTGAGTAGCTGGCGGAGTTGGACCCCAGTGCTCTTTAGTTTCTCCCAGTCTCTTTACGGTGTTCATTCTGTGCTTTGTTTGTGTGGCTTTTCAGACACGTTATTGTTCTGCTTCTTCAAATATCATGGACGTTACACTTGGTGTTCACCACCACATAAAAATTTCATAGTTGTAGTATGTTTCTCAAGCACATCTCCAATTTTAAGAATGTTCCTCATACTCTTGGTCTTCATTGCTTATTAAGTGCACTTTGCTAAAAACCTGCTGTGAAATAGTGCAAAAAATGATCAGTCTTGACTTTAAAATAGAGATGCATGAGTACCGATACTGGTATCGGGTATTTGCCCGATACCGCGCTCATTAACTTGTACTCGTACTCGCAAACGAGGCTCCGATACTAAACATCGGATACCGTGTGCCTAGTGCACGTTGCTGCGTTATGCCTAATTCACACTACACGATTTTCGCCCTGATTTTCGCTCGGCGGCTGGTCGGTGCTAGATTTGCCGGCTCGGGAGCAACTCGGCGTTCGCTCGGCGATCAAAACTCGGCTCTCGATCGCTAAGTGTGAACTATCCAACAACTCGATCCGGTCGCCAGTTTTCTAGCACGTCAGATATCTGATCTGAGATGTGCGACTGGGAATGAGTGACATGTCGAACAGCCAATGAGAACGCAGGATACGGTGTGAGGGGAAACGCAGGAGAGGAGTGTAAACAGGTGGGACAGGGGGATAATATAGTTTATATCAGAATACACCGGCACACACACACGTTTTACAGTATTTCTGACCTGATCGTTCTCTACAAAACATAACAACAAAACACCAACACTGCAAAAATATTTATTAACCTCCAACTCACTACAGAACAATCCATGCTATTCGTGTTGCCAAATCCACTCAGATTCATTTATATTTCCTCCTTGATTTCATCACATCAGCGCACAAACACTTTGATCACTCGCTACTTGTTGACGTGCATTTTTGGACGTGGTATCATTAAACCCCTCGTCACTTCTCACGTGTGTTTTTGTTTAAAAAAACGGTATTCTAAATAGGTATTGGTATCGGTATCGGTAAGTACAAAAATGCATGTACTTGTACTTGTACTCAGTTGGGAAAAAATGGTATTGATGCATCCCTACTTTTAAATAAATGTGAGTTTAAAAACAAATAAATCATTTGTACATTTTCTTTGTGGTAGAAAATGTGAACTAAACTGTTTTCCAGTTTGAGGTTAAGCACCTTACACACACACACACACACACACAAACACACACCCACACACATCCACTCTAGCTGATATAACCCTATATAATCACCATCTTCACCATGGATCCCCTCATCCCCCAACCCCACATCCTCCCATAATCATTTTTAATCTGCTTTCCATGTCCATTAAAATCAGTGTGCTGTTTATTTTTGTATTTTATAACCTAAGCCTGTCAGAGGACAAAGTACTTCATGTGGAAAGAAAAAGAGAGCAGCATATTGTCATCGTATAGAACCTCATAAAGAGCATTTGAGTGAGAATGATCTAGTGTAAGAATCACTGACAAACTGCATTACTGTTCCAAAGGATCACGGGATAAAAAACATTGTTTAAAGAAATAGTCAAGATCATTTTTAAAAATCTGTGTTTGTGCGTGTTATGCCTAGTTCACACTACATGATTTTTCCCTGATTTTCGCTCGCCGACTGATCGCCGCTAGATGTGGCAGCTCGGCTAATCTGGGGCGATCTAAACTCGGCTCTGTGTGAACTACTCAACAACTCGATCCGAGCGGCTGGCTGAGGAGAGATATCAAGCATGTTGAATATCTGGATCAGTCGGTTGCGACTGGCAATGAGTGCGGTGAGGCGGATAATATAGTTTCTATCAGAATACATCGGCACACACACAAGCTTTACAATATTTGTGAACTTATCATCCACGCCAAACCATCAAACCAACACTGCATTACAAAAACATATTTGTTAACCTCCAACTCGCTACAGAACAAAACAATCCCTGCTGGTCGCGTTGCCAAATCCACTCGGATTTATTTATTTTTCTCTTTGATTTTACGCTGCACATCAGCGCGCTACATGTTGACGTGCATTTTTGGATGTGGTATCATTAAACCCCTCATCACTTGTCGTGTTTGTTTTCATGACAAAACGTAGTTTGGCAGACCAGAGAAGCTCGCCTGCGATTCCAGTTGGTGATAGATCATGTAGTGTGAAACCCCCTATCGCCGATCAGTCGTGTAGTGTGAAAGTCATACCGACTTGAAAGACTCCCGATTACAAGAGATCCAGTTGTGTAGTGTGAACTGTACAGAGTCCTGACGACTTGGAAAGCCATGTAGTGTGAACTTGGCATTAGCTGTGTTTGCATTTAATTGTGTTTAAGGCTTGCCTGTGTTTGGTTGAATTGGTTTGATTGGAATTTAGTCGTTTGGAGCAGTTAAATGGTAACATAATTGACCATGACTGTATTGTGCTTTATTTGCATCATTCTGTCTTCCATGTTTTGCTGTGTTTAGATGTTTTATGATTCCGGCAACATCTAGAAAAAAAACTCATTTTTTCTTTTTCCATTTTATACCTCTCTCTTTCTCCTCCCCCCGCACTACCCCGGCTCCTGCACCCACTTCATCTGAGAGCTCAGTAATAATCTGACAATGAGCAGAAAGCAATTTTCCCTCTGCATTAAAGCCTAAGCTCTACTTTACTCTCCACTACAATGATATATACTTACTTCTTTCATCTGCAGATTCTTCTTAATAAATTCAAAGGACTTTTGCGCCAAAGGGCTGTTCTTAAGTCAAAATGTTAAACCTATTTTTCCCATAGGAAATAATGTAAATAGAATTAATCTGTGCCAGGCCTTCCCAAACCCCCCCCTTACCTAATCTTTCTAATGTCTTAAATGCTCTTTTTTGTTATAAATACAAGTATATTTTCCTTAAATCTTAAATTATAGAATAGACATTACTGTAATAAACAACAATAAACAACAATACACAGTAGTACTGTACAGTACTGTACAAAGAAAACAAACATCACATTTCATACACCATAATACACCATCACATACACCATAATACATTTCCTTCTTTTTTTATAAAATGTATCTACCAGAAACAACAATAACTCTCATATTTCTCTATTATTTCCTTCTTTATTTCAATAGTGTTGTATTTTGTAGGTGTAATTGCACGAAAGAAAGAATACTTTACTGAGCCAAGTTCCTTCTTCTCTCTCACTCACTGTCCCCTCTGTCTGATACACAGTGAGAGCTACTGGCAGGAGTAATTATACAACAAGAAATGTAATAGATTTGTTCATTTTCTCAGCTCTGCGCTCTCTCCGCACCTTATTTGGGGACATTTTAATATTGAAAACACCTGAAAAACACCATCCGCTGTCCGAATGTTCGCGCACTGTATATATATATGTACAGTATATACTGTATATATACAGGGGTTGGACAAAATAACTGAAACACCTGGTTTTAGACCACAATAATTTATTAGTATGGTGTAGGGCCTCCTTTTGCGGCCAATACAGCGTCAGTTCGTCTTGGAAATGACATATACAAGTCCTGCACAGTGGTCAGAGGGATTTTAAGCCATTCTTCTTGCAGGATAGTGGCCAGGTCACTACGTGATGCTGGTGGAGGAAAACGTTTCCTGACTCGCTTCTCCAAAACACCCCAAAGTGGCTCAATAATATTTAGATCTGGTGACTGTGCAGGCCATGGGAGATGTTCAACTTCACTTTCATGTTCATCAAACCAATCTTTCACCAGTCTTGCTGTGTGTATTGGTGCATTGTCATCCTGATACACGGCACCGCCATTGGATGCACATGGTCCTCCAGAATGGTTCGGTAGTCCTTGGCAGTGATGCGCCCATCTAGCACAAGTATTGGGCCAAGGGAATGCCATGATATGGCAGCCCAAACCATCACTGATCCACCCCCATGCTTCACTCTGGGCATGCAACAGTCTGGGTGGTACGCTTCTTTGGGGCTTCTCCACACCGTAACTCTCCCGGATGTGGGGAAAACAGTAAAGGTGGACTCATCAGAGAACAATACATGTTTCACATTGTCCACAGCCCAAGATTTGCGCTCCTTGCACCATTGAAACCGACGTTTGGCATTGGCACGAGTGACCAAAGGTTTGGCTATAGCAGCCCGGCCGTGTATATTGACCCTGTGGAGCTCCCGACGGACAGTTCTGGTGGAAACAGGAGAGTCGAGGTGCACATTTAATTCTGCCGTGATTTGGGCAGCCGTGGTTTTATGTTTTTTGGATACAATCCGGGTTAGCACCCGAACATCCCTTTCAGACAGCTTCCTCTTGCGTCCACAGTTAATCCTGTTGGATGTGGTTTGTCCTTCTTGGTGGTATGCTGACATTACCCTGGATACCGTGGCTCTTGATACATCACAAAGACTTGCTGTCTTGGTCACAGATGCGCCAGCAAGACGTGCACCAACAATTTGTCCTCTTTTGAACTCTGGTATGTCACCCATAATGTTGTGTGCATTGCAATTTTTTGAGCAAAACTGTGCTCTTACCCTGCTAATTGAACCTTCACACTCTGCTCTTACTGGTGCAATGTGCAATTAATGAAGATTGGCCACCAGACTGGTCCAATTTAGCCATGAAACCTCCCACACTAAAATGACAGGTGTTTCAGTTTCATTGTCCAACCCCTGTATATATATATATATATATATATATATACAGTATATATATATATAGAGAGAGAGAGAGAGAGAGAGACGGTCGGAGTCAACTTGTTCGTGACGTCACGTGTTTTGCGAATTTCGGTTCGTAATCCGAAATTTGTTCGTACGTTAAGTTGAAAAAGATCATTCGTAACCCAAAATGTTCGTATGGTAAACCGGTCGTAACTCAAGGGTCGACTGTATATGAAAGTAAATCTGTCATATACCCTCACTAAGGACCTTATTAGGTACAATGAATACTCCCCGTTCCCTGTTTATCATTGAAAGGGGCCCCCCACAGACCAGATGATGTCTGGACCTTTCTTAACACTGTAATGACACTAACATGTTAGTGTGGGTTGTTCTGGAATGAGTGTATCAGGTACAGTTGTGTTGTTGGGATCTTTAAATACCGTTTTACTTTTCTGTCCTCCTTATTAACCGTTTAGCTCTGGATGTAGGTGTACAGTTAGAGACTAACAGATCTTCTTGTAGTCCTCTTCCTCTAGTCTTTTATCTGGACACTTTCTGATCATAGAGCACTGTGGTTTATATTTTGATTATGAATCCTAGTCTTTTCCCTACATTGACATTGAAGTGTTTCAAAATCCCAACAACTCTGCTACACCTGCTACGCTTATATCAGAACAACACACAATACCATGCCATTATCATGTTAGTGTCATTGCAGTGCTAAGAATAATTTACCACCCAAATAAAATCTGGTAATCGGGGTCTTATGGGGGTTGTTTTTGATTGATAAAGAAGGAACAGAAAGTAGAAAGTAAAGTTTAGACTAATCCACTTTTTATTGTATTTTCTATAAAGAAATTTAGAATGCCCACAGCACATTAATAAAAGTTGGTACACAGGCATGTTTACCACTGTGTTGCATAAATTTTCATATTATTGACACTTTTTATGGTTTAGTGTTAAAACAGAGCTGCTTTTAAGAGTGTTTTTAATCAAAAGCCATTTTAACTTTGAGCTTTGCCTTAGGGAGACATAGATTGCCTTTTATTTTTTGCCTCGTGGGCAGCATGCCGTATGCATTTTATCAGGCTTAAGGCCTCAGCATACTTCGTGCGGAGACGACTGTCGCCTGGCTTCGGCGACCAATGTGACGTAATCGCGGAGAAAGCGAACAACCGCGGACGACGCGCAGAGGCTTCGCTCGCCTTGTCGCTCACATGGAAGCTGGGCGAACTCCGCGGACAACGTCACGCCGCGACAATGCCTGTGATTGGTCGGTAAAAAAAAGAGGCATGTCATGAAAACAATCATGGATTTTGAGGAGCGTCTCAACTGTGATCATCGGCTGCGTCCGAAATCACTACTTTCATACTGAACAGTACGCAGTTATTAATCATTATTAAGCATTAAGCATTTATTAAACAGTACACGAAAAGTATCCGGATAATCTACTGCTTGGGCAGCATTTTTTGTGTATGCGAACATAGCACACTTGCATACTAAAAGAGCTTACTTCTGTACCGGCCAAGCAGTGCACACTACCTCTAATTTAACTATGCGATTTTGGACACAGCCATCGTTTTTCGGTAGTCACTACATTATAAATGTCACCGCGTCACCTGCAGCTGTGGAGCAGACGCGACAGGCAAAACGAAACCGCTAGAAGTATGCCAGCTTGTAAGCTCGCGAAGGCGCGTTCGGCTTCGTGCAACGCTCGAGAATTTTGTTTCGCTGGAAGTATGCTGAGGCCTTTAGTCCCGCCCATTTCTGAACAAAAGGCCAATCGTTGTTCATGTGGCCGCTCAGCCTTAGACGGCAGGCAGAGCGATACGATGTATTCGAGATCCCAGCTCTGGTTCCAGCGTGTGTTTTTACCGCTGCGCCACCTGAGCGGCATAGATTGCCTTTTAAATTTAACGGAAAAATGTAACTAATTTAACAGGAAAATGTTCTTAATTTCAGGGACTCCGTTTTTAATTAAATCACAGATTTCACACAGAAGACAAGAGCCACATTTCATGGCAGTGATTAAACTGCACTCATACATTAAATGATAGAACAAATAGAAGCTACAATACATAGCACATTTGTAATCTTAACAGCTGAATGTAAACCTAGAACATCCAGTGATGGTGCAAGGTTTCATGTTCTGTCTCAAAGACACAGTCCACAGAATTGGACATTTTGACTAACCAATTGCTTCTCACACTGACAAGACACTCCACCCCATCCATTTCCCAGCACTGGACTCTACATCTCTAACTTCACACATATGTATATATTTACATACAGAATATATAGTGCAGTGGCGGCTGCTGGTCTTTCAAAGAGGGGAAGCTCATTGTCGGCTTACATCATAAAATTTGTCAATTTATTTATACATAAATTCTGCCCTCCGTTCCTTTTCAAGAAAATGGCCTGTGATCCTTTCGTACCAAGTAGACGTCTTTTCCAGGAACTTGACCAGTGTCCTGAAACAAATACTTGTGAGTGTGTTTTATTTACACAATGAACAATGGAAATGGTCAAGTAATTTCACCAAGCAAATACCAAGAAATGGGTTGCAGTTTGTCTTTCGACTTCACTCGCAAATTCCGCGATGGGACTGAAGCTCCCAGTGATGAAGTGACGTGTAGATCTCAAAATAGCTGTCAATCAAAACGGGATTCAGCCTTTTGACTGATCCTTCAATCATCTTGCAGAAGCTCAGCGTCCAGACCCGCTCACAGCTCCATTCACCCCCAGAGACGCTCAGTGTCCGGGGGGGCAGGACAAAATCGTGACATTTATCCAATGACCGGCGAGTTTCGAAGCAATGAAAAAAAAACGTTCCATGCAGTCCCATTGAAGTGAATAGACGCTCAGCTTCTACGGGCAAATGCATTGATGCTCCGGGAGTTAACAAAATCCAGTCAGTCGATTTGTGATAAGTAGCTGATTCTGAACTAACTCGTCTTCGAGATGAACGTGTTCTAACGCATTTGTAGTCAATGAAATGTTAACACAACTGTACATATTTGACCATTTAATTTTTGACATTTTAGGGAAAGCTGAGCTTCCCTTGCAGTCTTAGAGAAATCGCCACTGATATAGTGTGTTATCATATAGTTGTAACTGTCACACTGCTGTTTAATAGTAATTGCATTTCATAGTTAATTTTTATATATATACATATCTTTTATTTTTATTCTACCCTTTTTTATTTACTCTATTTACTGTACTTACATTGTACTGGAGCTGCTGTAACACTCGAATTTCTCCCATGGGGATCAATAAAGGAATCTTATCTTATCTAAATGAATTGCCGTAGGATTGCTAGGACGCCTCATAGTGCAAATTAACCAGTAAACCTGAGGCACTTGAACGCAACACAAATGAAAATCGTTAACACAAACTGTAAATTTAGAATTTTAAAGCAAATTGCATATTACACGAGAAAAGGATCATTTTACGGGTCATGACGTGATTTATTTTTATGGCCGTGAAGTAGGTAGGGCCAAAAAACACCTGATGTATTCTCTAGACTTTAATCATGTAAACAAATCAGTGATCTGGCCCTGAGACCAGGTAATTAGTGAAGGCATTTAATTCAAATTGAGATTCACATGATCACTACAGTAAACAATGTAGGGTCATCCACAAGGAAACAGAAATAGAGGTACGAGAAAATCAGTTCAAGGGGCAAATCCAAAAATCACTGAAAAAGGACAGTGAACACACTAACAGTTGTACTTGATTAATCTGAAAGGCTTTACTACACTAGTGAGAACCTAGTCATTAAATAAACTGCTTTAAACTTGAACAAATGGTTGTAACCAGGCCTAAAATCCAGGAAACAGTGACCTCTGGAAGACTGGAGGAGTATTTACAGTGCCAGGCCTAACGGGTGATTTACCTCACAAATCACACCACATTTATCACATCTTAGACCAAATGAGCATTCATCTTTGTAACAAGCTGTAAAAGGGTCATCTTGATGCAAAAGCAAGATCAACTAGGCCTGCACAGCATTTCACATGGCAGAGCAAGATCTGTGCTCAGTTATTAATAAAGACGTCTGTCTTTCACCCTGCCAACAGGATGTGACGGGTTGCTTTGGATTCCATCTTTAAAAATCACACCATTTGTGCACTTGCTGTGGTTTGTGTGTGTATGTGTGTGCGCGCAGCCGAATGTGCATGCTGGTAACGATCTTCCTGTAGTTAACATTTGAACAGGAAACTGAGGCCGTGACTAGCTTCTCTCTTTCTCTTTTGGCAGAAGTGAATGTGAATTTAGACCGAGCGAGAAGTCAGGTGAACACATCAAAGGTGAACAGAACGTTTAAAAGAAGGGGGTTAGCAAAGAGAGGGACTCAGTTCAGGGCGAGAGGGGTTTTATGAAGATCAGGAGGCGGTGATGGCGAGTGAAGGAACATTAAATGAGAGTTCGGAGGAGCACGGGGGAGACAGCTCGCTACTGTCTGATTACACTGAGGCTGAGACTCTGGTAAGAAACTTTTATCTTAAGTTGGTCTAAAAAAGAGACTTTTCTTACTTTTCTTTCCTGACTTTGTTTTTTTTACTGATTAAAAACCAAATATTAAGTAAGGCTAGGTGATTATAGATTATAGATAATATACACTGATCAGCCATAACATTAAAACCCCGTCCTTGTTTCTACACTCACTGTCCATTTTATCAGCTCCACTTACCATATAGGAGCACTTTGTAGTTCTACAATTACTGACTGTAGTCCATCTGTTTCTCTGCATGCTTTGTTAGCCCCCTTTCATGCTGTTCTTCAATGGTCGGGACCCCCACAGGACCACTACAGAGTAGGTATTATTTGGGCGGTGGATCATTCTCAGCACTGAAGTGACACTGACATGGTGGTGGTGTGTTAGTGTGTGTTGTGCTGGTATGAGTGGATAAGACACAGTAGCGCTAGCCGCTCAGGTGGCGCAGCGGTAAAAAGACACGCGCTGCAACCAGAGCTGGATTTCGAAGGAGCGTCTTTTCGAATCCAGCTCTGCCTTCACGGTCGAGGCTGGGCGGCTATGGACAACGATTGGCCTGTTGTCCGGGTGGAGGGCGGGACTTGAGACCGTAGGGGATGTTCTCTGGAACGGGGCGGTTGCGCCCTCTGCTGGCTGGTTGGTGGCGCCTGTATGGAGACGGGAGGGGGTGTGGCGGAGTGTGTGATCCTCCGTGCACAGTACTCTGCCACGCTACACTCGTCAAGTGTGGGTGATAAGACGGTCGATTGGCTGTGCACGTTTCGGAGGAGGCATGGAACGGCCTCGTCAGCCCCAATCAGGAGCAGGAATTCGCACTAATGAGAGGATGATAGATGGGACGAAATTGGACGTGCTAAATTAAAAAAAACAAAAAAAACAAAACAAAAAAAAACACAGTAGCGCTGCTGGAGTTTTTAAACACCTCACTGTCACTGCTGGACTGAGAATAGTCCACCAACCAAGTATATTCAGCCAAGTATATTCAGTGTGACCACTGATGAAGGTCTAGAAAATGACCAACTCAAACAGCAGCAATAGATGAGCAATCATCTCTTACTTTACATCTACAAGGTGAACCAACTAGGTAGGAGTGTTTAATAGAGTGGACAGTGAGTGGACACTGTATTTAAAAACTCCAGCAGTGCTGCTGTGTCTGATCCACTCATACCAGCGCAACACACACTAACACACCACCACCATGGCATTGTCACTGCAGTGCTGAGAATGATCCACCATCTAAATAATACCTGCTCTGTGGTGGTCCTGTGGGGGTCCTGATCATTGAAGAACAGGGTAAAAGCAGGGTAAAAAGGTATGTAGAGAAACAGATGGACTACAGTCAGTAATTGTAGAACTTCAAAGTGCTTCTATGGGGTAGTGGAGCTGATAAAGCGGACAGTGAGTGTAGAAACAAGGAGGTGGGTTTAATGTTATGGCTGATCAGTGTACAAACATCACTTTTATGTACAAACAGTACCTTTAAATGTTCCTGTGCAACCTAATGGACTGTGTCTTGAAGTCATGAAATTATAGATCATTACTGTATGTGTGCAAGTAGAAAAATCTCATTTGTTACACTAGACTTGCATATTTTTTCTGTTATGGTACTTGGCATCCAGATCACATATGCCAGTGGCACTGAGGTATCAATCTGTGAGACATCCAGATATTTCACAATAAATTAGTCGAAGGTGATAATGGAACATTATCTATTAAATAAATATAGTCCCACAGTGCAGCACAACTGTATGGGTTTGTTTGTTTAATGTTTATTAGGATTTTAACGTCATATTTTACACTTTGGTTACATTCATGACAGGAATGGTAGTTACTCATTACACAAGGTTCATCAGTTCACAAGGTTATATTGAACACAGTCATGGACAATTTAGTATCTCCAATTCACCTCACTTGCATGTCTTTGGACTGTGGGAGGAAACCGGAGCACCTGGGGGAAACCCACGCAGACACGGGGAGAACATGCAAACTCCACACAGAAAGGACCCGGACCGCCCCACCTGGGGATCGAACCCAGGACCTTCTTGCTGTGAGGCGACAGTGCTACCCACTTAGCCACTGTGCCGCCCCAGCCTTGGGTTTCTGAGGAGTTTTTATTGGTCTCATTGTGTCTTTGTGGGTTTTCTAAGAGAGTTTCCGTTTCCTCCCACCTCCACAAGACATGCAAAGAGTGGACTGGTTGCTCTAAATTGCCACTAGGTGTGATCATTCACATATGTGAGTGAACGGCTGCCCTGTTGTAATGAGTCTTTAATGCGAGCGCTTCCTTGATTACGCAGTGGCTTCTTGTCATTTATGCTCTTCAAATGTATCACTGATGCAATTTAATAATTTCAACCTACATCAGTGCAAGAGCCACTCTATATTACTTATCTTAATTACCGTTGTGCGTACACGTGTGTGTGTGTGTGTGGGGGGGGGGGGGGGGGGCTATTGTGCTGTGCTGTGCTGTGCTATCCCAGCTCTCAATAGACGCAAGGTGCACAGAAACACCCAGGGCGCCAGTCCATCGCAGGGCAGACACACACTGACTTCATGTCTTTGGACTGTGGGAGGAAACCCACACAGACACGGGAACAACATGCAAACTCCACACAGAAAGGACCCGGACCGTTCCACTTGGGAATCGAACCCAGGACCTTCTTGCTGTGAGGCAACAGTGCTAAGTGCAAGAGCCATGTGATTATAAAAGTCTCTGCAATGTACAGAGCAAAACGGACTTTCAAATGTTTTGCCACGGTATATGGGTGGTTCACCTGATGGGTCAGCAGTAGCTCAGTGGTTAAGGTACTGAAATAATAATCAAAAGGTTGGTGGTTCAAGCCCCACCACTATCAAGTAACCACTGTTGGGCCCTTAATTGTAAATCGCTTTGGATAAAAGTGTCCACTAAATGCTGCAAATGATGTTCTTTTTTCTGGCACGTTGTTCTTTCAAATTTGTGCCTTTTAAAATTATTTCTATATTAAACTAATTATAGGATTAATTATTTAAATGATAAACAATACCAGTCAGAGTTTTGATATTTTGTTTAAAACATACATATTGTCCAATGTTGATTGTTTCCTGTTAATTATCTGTAAGCTTTAGTATTAAGCCCCACAAATGTAATAAATCATGGGCGCCCAGGTGGCGCAGCAGGATATTCCGCTAGCACACCAGCACGAGATTCTGAACTCCTCGGTTTGAAACTCACCGGCTGGGCGCCATCTAGCGGGCATAATTGGCAGTGCCAGCAGCAGATACTTTTCTGCTAGGGCAGGATGACCAGACTATGTGGGTGGGGTCTGCAAACACTGCGTAAGGACCCTGATTAGCAGATAGAGAGGCGTCTGTGCAGAGCGCATAGGTTCCGCAAAGGGCTGCGTGTCGGAGGAGGCGTGAGCAGCAATATACCCACCTCAACTGCAATCAGGGATCCCCCAGCAGCGGAAGACAAATTCACTACTCTAAATTGGAAGAAAATGAGAGAAAATAGAAAAATAGAAAAGAAAATGTAATAAATCATGCTCGGTAAACGCGCTAGCTCACTACAGTTGGAATCGAGGATTTAAATCTCCAGCTGTGCTGTCTACCGGTTGAGGGTCAAACAGACATGATTGACTATGTTTAAAGGACGGGCTGGCAGATGCCCCATGATGGATTGGTGTCTTGTCTGGGTTGCGCTACTACATTGCACCCAGTGATTTAGGGGAAATCAGACCCATCACAGCCATGACTGGATAAAGCAGCACTTAAACATGAACATGGAATAAAAATAATCATACATCATACTTTTCTCCCCTAATCTAGTCGTGTCCAATTACCCTGATTGCGTCCTCTATACTGATTCGACCCTTCACCGCTGACTGAGGACGCCTCTCAACTAACATACGCCCCCTCCGGCACGTACAGTCAGTACAGACTGCATTTTTCACCTGAACGAGTCGAGTTCATACACCGACGGGCACTGTGTACGGAGGGACACGCCCCATCAGCATTATTCCTCAGCCCTGTGCAGGCGCCATCAGTCAGCCAGCAGGGGCCGCAGTTGCAACAGTTATGAGGACCTGTGGTCCGACTTTTTACCCCTATGAACAACAGCCAATCGTTGTTCATGCAGCCACCCAGCCCAGTCAGAAGGCAGAGCTGAGATTCGAAACCCCAACTCCGGTGCGCTAGCGTACTTTAGCGCTGCGCCACCTGAGCGGCCATACATCATACTTTTTAAATATGTAGTTATATGTAGTGAATTGTACCTACATTGTACCTACATATAACTACATTTACCCTGAATAGGATAAATCGGTGATAAAACAGACAATGAATGAATGAATGAATGAATTGCAGTTATGCTTTTATTTAAAACAATATACTTTATAAAACTAAAGTTACTGTTTTATTTCATTAGTATAAAATACTTTTGTCTGCAAAACTAGTGCACTAGTGCCACTGTGAAACAAACAGCATTTAGTTGGGAAGCTTGTTTTTTAAATTATTCATTTGTTTTAACATATTACAAGATGCTGTACTGTACAAATACGTATATTGTAATATATACTTGTTTATAATACAGTATACTTGTATATGTCTTGTTTTTGCAAGACTTGGACTGTCAGATACTTTTATTTGTGTTTTTTCTAGTGGCCTCCTTTCACTTTAAATCTATATTCTCTGCACCAGTTTCTTGTCCCTGTTTTTGACCTTTTACCTGCCTGTCAGCATAACTAGCATCAAAGAGCGAGATTGGTTTTCAGGGATCAAATCATTATTGTTCTCGGTTGCAGTTGGTTTTAGTGCCAGTGAGATAATATGTTTTGTTGAAGGAACAGGTGCTGTGTGTGTGTTTGTGAGTGTGTTCCTCAATGTCAGTTCTAACTTTAGGACTTCATTTTTTCATTGTGCTGTGTCATCTGACCCCTGTCACACTGACTAGAAAGGGAAGTAACATTTAAAGCTAAAGTTCATCAGATTCACCCACGTGTGTGTTTCTCTTGTTTTGTTTTTTTTAAATCTTTTCTCTTATTTATTATTTTAATCTCTCAGTTCATCAACCTGTCAAAAGTCTATCAACACGTCACATGCATTTCATTGCAATCTTTTTATCGATTTCTGTAGACATTATTTTTCTGGGACTGAATGTTTGAAAATCAGACTTATGTGTTCAAGAATAAAACACTCTTATTAAATTTATGTACTTCAGAATTCTTATTCATATGCCATCCTGTGAAGTTTTTGGAAAATCTGATAAACTATCCTGGGTAAAAATGTAAAACGGAAACTTTATTTCCTAGATTATTTTTTTCCCATTATTTATTTCGGAGGAAGATGGGTGTTCAGATGAAACAAAGATTGAGTTAGCCGCTCAGGTGGCGCAGCGGTAAAACGATTGGCCTGTTGTTCAGATAGGGGTGGGATATTATAAAAGCCGGATAGGGACTCTCTCATAACTAATGCAATTACAACCTCTGCTGGCTGATTGATGGCGCCTGCACAGATACGGGAAAAGAGTGCTGTCAGGGTGTGTCTCTCCATACACAGTGCTGATCTGCATTGCACACATCAAAATGTAGGTGACAAAATGCATATGGCTGCTGCCCACGGGGCGTGGGTTAGCTTCATTCTCCTCAATCAGAGCTGGGATCGGCATTGGTGGAGAGGAAGCATGACCCAATCGGGCAACTGGACTTGGTAAAAGGGAGAAAAAAGGGAGAAAATGCATAAGAGTCCCTTCACAGACTCCATGTCAACAAACTGTTGTTTTAAGAAACTCTGTACATGACAGAGACAATTTTGCCAAGAATGTGTACATTTACATTTTCGGCATTTAGCAGATGCTTGTATCCAAAGCAACTTACAGTTGTGACAGTATACAGTCTAAGCAATTGAGGGTTAAGGGCCTTGCTCAAAGGCCCAACAGTGGCAACCTGACAGTAGTGGGGATTGAACCGGCAACCTTCTGATTACTGGTCCAGTACCTTAATCACTAGGCTACAACTGCCCTGTGATCCGATCTGTGAAATAATCACAAATAATTTATTATATCTAGGGATGTCCCGATCACGTTTTTTTGTTCCCGATACCGATCCCGATTATTAATTTTGATCCTGATCCGATACCGAGTCTCAAACCGATACTTGTATTTTCTAGATATTGTGTAGATAAGAACTGGATAATACTGTTCACACAGTGCACACTTCAAGTACATAACAGTTATTCAAATTAATCCAATGTATATGTTTAACAACTAAATAGCTCTGCAGTGCTGTAGGGAAAAATGCTGCATCCAAGCTATATGTTTTGTATTTTTACAAAATCAATCAAAATAAGTGAGATAATTACAGTTTTACTTTAAACTTTACATTCGAAGAAAAAAAATCTGTTTAATGCAGTGATGCACTAAAAATGAACAGAAATCTGTGTAGCAGCTTAACTTGAATATAAGAAAAAAAGTTACTTAAAAGCATTACAGTAAAACCTGAATACCAAAATAAAATGGAAAGGCTCTTTTGTTATGAAGGAAAGCCAGTTTTTAAAGTGCTTGTATTTTGACAGTGGTTTGATGGACGTTTCTATGCGAAGTGACCCTTTGGGGCTTCCATAGTGCATAGAATAGTGTGCTTGACTCTAGCTGTCCGCTATTCGGTACCGTAACAGAAGAAGTTAATAAAGTGTTCTGCTCCCGACAATATGTGAATATACTGTGTAATATTTCTTTATTAAACGAGTGCATCACTACGTTGTTTTGTAAACCGGAGTGATCCTTGACTCATACACCATATAAACAGTAAAATTCTACAGTAATGAACGCAGCTCTGCTCCCACCGCCTCGTGAAACGCTCGCATTACAGACATTACACGTCGCTGCTGGACTCGTTTCACTTTCCAATTTAAAGTATTTCCACACAGCGGACATGCTGATGTAAAACAAAAGATCGGGATTACGATCGGGTTTAGTAAAGCCGATTCCGATCAGTTAAAAAATGCCTTGATCGGCCCCGATCCCGATCTTTGAGATCGGATCGGGACATCCCTAATTATATCAGAATTCCAGTAGGTCAGAAGTTTACACACATTAGGTTGACACTGCCTTTACTTCTGTGTAAGTGTTTGGTGCTTTGTGATGGATTGCAGCCCCCAGTCCAGCCTGTTGCTGCCTTTCTTGGTCATGCTGGACTTTCTATATAACTGTAATAAAGAAATCAGACTCTTATATTATTGTAAAGCAACTGTAAAGCTTTGAAAGCTTTTCGTAGAGTCGACGTTTCTAGGCCACTTCCTCAGACAATGCTCAGAAAGCAATAGTCAGACTACCAGCCAGATCTCAACTAACACTAACACACACACACACACACAAACTTGTATAAATAGCAAGAGCAGATAAAGTCTAAATAATTTTTTGGTAAAGGCAAAGGTTAAAAAATAAAAATTATTATTTACAGTGTGTGTAACAATTTATTATTTACATGTGTTTCCATTGTCCTCTGGTATTGAAGCTTAGTAATGAAGCTTACATAAAAACACCACATTTTTTTAAAACAATTTATTTATGTACAAAGGGGCCAAAAAGTATTTAGTCAGCCACTGATTGTGCAGGTTCTCCTACTTAGAAAGATGAGAGAGGTCTGTAATTTTCATCATAGGTACACTTCAACTATGAGAGACAAAATGAGGAAAAAAAAAATCCAAGAAATCACATTGTAGGATTTTTAAAGAATTTATTTGTAAATTATGGTGGAAAATAAGTATTTGGTCACCCACAAACAAGCAAGATTTCTGGCTCTCACAGACCTGTAACTTCTTCTTTAAGAAGCTCTTCTGTCCTCCACTCGTTACCTGTATTAATGGCACCTGTTTGACCTCGTTATCTGTATAAAAGACACCCGTCCACAGCCTCAAACAGTCAGACTCAAAACTCAACCATGGCCAAGACCAAAGAGCTGTCGAAGAACACCAGGAAGAAAATTGTAGACCTGCACCAGGCTGGGAAGAGTGAATCTACAATAGGCAAGCAGGTTGGTGTGAATAAATCAACTGTGGGAGCAATTGTAAGAAAATGGAAGACATACAAGACCATTGATAATCTCCCTCGATCTGGGGCCCCACGCAAGATCTCATCCCGTGGGGTCAAAATGATCATGAGAACGGTGAGCAAAAATTTCAGAACTACACGGAGGGACCTGATGAATGACCTGCAGAGAGCTGAGACCAAAGTAACAAAGGCTACCATCAGTAACACACTACGCAGAGAGGGACTCAAATCCTGCAGTGCCAGGCGTGTCCCCCTGCTTAAGCCAGTACATGTCCAGGCCCGTCTGAAGTTTGCCAGAGAGCATATGGATGATCCAGAAGAGGATTGGGAGAATATCATGTGGTCAGATGAAACCAAAATGGAACTTTTTGGTAAAAACTCAACTCGTCGTGTTTGGAGGAAGAAGAATGCTGAGTAAACACCATACCGACTGTGAAGCATGGGGGTGGAAACATCATGCTTTGGGGCTGTTTTTCTGCAAAGGGGACAGGACGACTGATCCGTGTTAAGGGAAGAATGAACGGGGCCATGTATCGTGAGATTTTAAGCCAAAACCTCCTTCCATCAGTGAGAGCATTGAAGATGGAACGTGGCTGGGTCTTCCAGCATGACAATGATCCCAAACACACCGCTCGGGCAACAAAGGAGTGGCTCCGTAAAATGCATTTCAAGGTCCTGGAGTGGCCTAGCCAGTCTCCAGACCTCAACCCCATAGAAAATTTGTGGAGGGAGTTGAAAGTCCGTGTTGCCCAGCGACAGCCCCAAAACATCACTGCTCTAGAGGAGATCTGCATGGAGGAATGGGCCAAAATACCAGCTACAGTGTGTGCAAACCTGGTGAAGACTTACAGGAAACGTTTCACCTCTGTCATTGCCAACAAAGGTTATGTTACAAAGTATTGAGTTGAACTTTTGTTTTTGACCAAATACTTATTTTCCACCATAATTTACAAATAAATTCTTTAAAAATCCTACAATGTGATTTCCTGGATTTTTTTTCCTCATTTTGTCTCTCATAGTTGAAGTGTACCTATGATAAAAATTACAGACCTCTCTCATCTTTCTAAGTAGGAGAACCTGCACAATCAGTGGCTGACTAAATACTTTTTGGCCCCACTGTAAGGGACAAAGCCATTCAACATCCATTTCACTCTTCAGAAAAAGTTAACTGCTTATAATCAGTTACTGCAACTATTATTTCTACCTGCAGCTAAATACTAAGTTCATTTCTACAATTTTATAAATAATAGATAGATACTTTATAGAACCCAAAGGAAATTAGGGAATCTTTAGAACAGCCACATGTAAACTTCCTATTGTATTTTAGATCTGTTACACCTCACCTGCAGCTTTTGGACAGATAACCCTATGTTCTTTAGAATTTGTTGATATATGCCGATCATATATTTTGAAATAGAATTTTTTCCTCAGTAATAATATCATGCAGGTCCAGACAAAGCAAAACACATTCATACCATAACACTACCATTACAGCCTTTGACTCTTGCTACAAGAGTTCTTAATGAAATGCATTTTATAGTATATCATTAATAAGATTGTATGACCTTTGTTGTTTAGGAAATTCTATATTTCATCGGCCTGTCTACAGAACTTGATTGACAAAGGTTTCCTGGAGCTTTTTCACAATAGGTTAGACTAGGTTTTCTTCTCACTAGCCTTCCATGAAGTTCTTTCTTGCCTTGTCTCTTTCAAGTTGTAAAGTCAAACTTACCTTGACTGAAAGTAGACTTAAGTCTGCCATTGAGTGGGAGACTTTAGTCTTTCTGAGCCTTTGAAGAGATTTTAGCATTATCTTCAGCTCTTACTGTGGTTTTAGTCCCAGAGCCTTAAATAGATTTGTAACCCTATTTAGACCAACATATTAAAAAAAACATTTACTCAGCTTGTCTGGAATTTGAGTTGTACTGATGTCACACTTGTAAGAGACATGTATTTCATAACCTGTGGAATTTTAATTATTTCTGTAACCTTTTTTTGTGACAAAATTAAAAATTGTACAAAAGTTGTGGAAAATTCCCTGGGTCAAAAATATTTATCAGCTACTTAAATGATAAATTTGTTGATGTAGAAAAGAAATGTAATTTCACTTTGTGCTCTTATCTCCTAATTCCTTATAGTGATTATTATGATTATGTTATTATGACTACAGATGACTTTTCTGTGTCCAAAGAAAAAGGACTAATTCAACTACACCTCATAAACAGAGCATGAAACAGTGATTTCTCAACCATGGCCAGAAAGAAAACCCAAACTGTCACTTTGTGCTGAAAGATCCTTTGTCCAATGACAAGTAGTAATCCAAGAACCACCAAAAACAGGTCTGCAATAAAAGCTGCAGGAATATGAATACTATTCACAGTCTAATGGATACTGCTCAGTACAGTATGCTGCCTGAGGACCTGGGTTTGATTCTCACCTACAATCACTGTCTGTGAGGAATTTCACATGTTCTTCTTTACATGGGTTTCATTTGGGCATTCTGGTTTTCTTCAAAACATGCAAAAGGGTGTAACCTTCTCTCATTTGCCCCTAGGTGTGATCAAAGGACTGTGTGAGTGTGTATGTGCCTTTGTTATATGATGTGGTCTTGTTATGTGGTGTGTCTTTATCATATGGTGTGGCCTTATTATATGGTGTGGCTTTATTATTTGGTGAGGCTTCATTATATAATGTGGCTTTATTATATGGTGTGGCTTTATTTAATAATGAGGCTTTATTATATGGTATGGCTTTATTATATGGTGTGGCTTTATTATATAGTGTGGCTTTATTAATTAATGTGGCTTTATTTTATGGTGAGGCTTCATTACATGGTGAGGCTTTATTATATGCTGTGGCTTTATTATATGATGTGGCATTATTACATGATGTGGCTTTATTATATGATGTGGCTTTATTATATGATGAGGCATTATTATATGCTGTGGCTTTATTATATGATGTGGCTTTATTATATGCTGTGGCTTTATTATATGATGTGGCTTTATTATATGATGTGGCTTTATTATATGATGTGGCTTTATTATATGATGTGGCTTTATTATACAGTATAATGTGGCTTCATATATGATGAGGCTTTATTATATGATGAGGCATTATTACATGCTGTGGCTTCATATATGATGAGGCATTATTATATGATGTGGCTTTATTATATGATGAGGCATTATTATATGATGTGGCTTTATTATATGATGAGGCATTATTATATGCTGTGGCTTTATTATATGATGTGGCTTTATTATATGCTGTGGCTTTATTATATGATGTGGCTTTATTATATGCTGTGGCTTTATTATATGATGTGGCTTTATTATATGATGTGGCTTTATTATACAGTATAATGTGGCTTCATATATGATGAGGCTTTATTATATGATGAGGCATTATTACATGCTGTGGCTTCATATATGATGAGGCATTATTATATGATGAGGCTTTATTACATGCTGTGGCTTCATATATGATGAGGCATTATTATATGATGAGGCTTTATTATATGATGAGGCATTATTACATGCTGTGGCTTCATATATGATGAGGCTTTATTATATGATGAGGCATTATTACATGATGAGGCATTATTATATGATGAGGCATTATTATATGCTGTGACTTATATGATGAGGCATTATTATAAGCTGTGGCTTTATTATATGATGAGGCATTATTATATGCTGTGGCTTTATTATATGATGAGGCATTATTATAAGCTGTGACTTATATGATGAGGCATTATTATATGCTGTGGCTTTATTATATGATGAGGCATTATTATAAGCTGTGACTTATATGATGAGGCATTATTATATGCTGTGGCTTTATTATATGATGAGGCATTATTATAAGCTGTGACTTATATGATGAGGCATTATTATATGCTGTGACTTATATGATGAGGCATTATTATATGCTGTGGCTTTATTATATGATGAGGCATTATTATAAGCTGTGACTTATATGATGAGGCATTATTATATGCTGTGACTTATATGATGAGGCATTATTATATGCTGTGGCTTTATTATATGATGAGGCATTATTATAAGCTGTGACTTATATGATGAGGCATTATTATATGCTGTGACTTATATGATGAGGCATTATTATATGCTGTGGCTTTATTATATGATGAGGCATTATTATATGCTGTGGCTTTATTATATGATGAGGCTTTATTACATGCTGTGATTTATATGATGAGGCATTATTATAAGCTGTGGCTTTATTATATGATGAGGCATAATTATATGCTGTGACTTATATGATGAGGCATTATTATAAGCTGTGGCTTTATTATATGATGAGGCATTATTATATGCTGTGGCTTTATTATATGATGAGGCATTATTATAAGCTGTGGCTTTATTATATGATGAGGCATTATTACATGCTGTGGCTTTATTATATGATGAGGCATTATTACATGCTGTGGCTTTACTATATGATGAGGCATTATTATATGCTGTGGCTTTATTATATGATGAGGCTTTATTATATGCTGTGGCTTTATTATATGATGAGGCATTATTATATGATGTGGCTTTATTATATGATGAGGCATTATTATATGCTGTGGCTTTATTATATGATGAGGCATTATTACATGCTGTGGCTTTATTATATGATGAGGCATTATTATATGCTGTGGCTTTATTATATGATGAGGCATTATTACATGCTGTGGCTTTATTATATGATGAGGCATTATTATATGCTGTGGCTTTATTATATGATGAGGCATTATTACATGCTGTGGCTTTATTATATGATGAGGCATTATTATATGCTGTGGCTTTATTATATGATGAGGCATTATTACATGCTGTGGCTTTATTATATGATGAGGCATTATTATATGCTGTGGCTTTATTATATGATGAGGCATTATTACATGCTGTGGCTTTATTATATGATGAGGCATTATTATATGCTGTGACTTATATGATGAGGCATTATTACATGCTGTGGCTTTATTATATGATGAGGCATTATTATATGCTGTGACTTATATGATGAGGCATTATTACATGCTGTGGCTTTATTATATGATGAGGCATTATTATATGCTGTGACTTATATGATGAGGCATTATTACATGCTGTGGCTTTATTATATGATGAGGCATTATTATATGCTGTGACTTATATGATGAGGCATTATTACATGCTGTGGCTTTATTATATGATGAGGCATTATTATATGCTGTGACTTATATGATGAGGCATTATTACATGCTGTGGCTTTATTATATGATGAGGCATTATTACATGCTGTGGCTTTATTATATGATGAGGCATTATTATATGGTGTGAATTTTTATATGGTGAGGCTTTATTATATGCTGTGGCTTTATTATATGGTATAATACAGGTAATGATAATTAAAATGCTTTGGAACGTGCACATTTTCGAATGGTTTGAAAGTGTTAGAGCTATATTTGTTAATAATAGCATTTCCTGTAGTCAAAGCACTTGCTGTTTCACTTTGCAAGGTAACACAGATTAACCAAAATGCGGTCAAAATAGCTCTGATGATATATTCAATCAGATCAAAATAGGTCTGTTGATAGACTCCACAAGACATCTAAATAAGTCTTGTGGTAACTGGTACCAGAACATTACCAGCAAGTCCCTCTACATCTGTCTGTTGTGTGTTGGATTATCTCACAGCACATCCTGGTGCATCCACTTGTGATCTCTCGTGCTCACTGTAGGTGCTTTGGATGATGGGCAGGATGCATGCATGGCAACTTTGACCAGTCGGCAAATTCGAAGCTTTATATAAAGAAGGGTTTGATGCACTGTGTGTTGTGACACATTCACCTCATCACCAGTGTCAACATGGTCTGCAGTTTGAGCCACAGTGGCTCTTCTATTGGTCCATACCATAGCCTTCATTTCCTCTGGTATTACTGAGTCTTGGTGACATAGCAGTTTTCTTCCACTTTTTATGGTCACTCACTACAGCTGCCTGTCAGTATCCCATGCTGTTTTAAAGATGATTCAGCTCTTATTAAAGTCACTTAGGTCTTTATGCTGATCAGATCTGGTGCATTCAACACTTGACTATGAGTATCTACCATTAGCCAGAGATTTAATAGATCTCTGACCCTTACATGCACCATTGTTGCAAAATATAAATTGCCATGCACATTTAAGGGGGTGGTCCTAATGTTTTGGTTCATCAGAGTATGTTTTAAATGTTATTTATTTACTTATTTTTTATAATATTTTTCCCACTTTTTTCCCCCAATTTTCTCCCCTAATCTAGTCGTGTCCAATTACCCTGAATGTGTCCTCTGTACTGATTCGACCCTTCACCGCTGACTGAGGACGCCTCTCAACTGACATACGCTCCTTCCGGCACGTACAGTCAGTACAGACTGCATTTTTCACCTGCACGAGTCGAGTTCATACACCAACGGGCACTGTGTCAGAGGGCCACACACCCATCAGCATTATTCCTCAGCCCTGTGCAGGCACCATCAGTCAGCCAGTAGGGGCCGCAGTTGCACCAGTTATGAGGACCTATGAACCGACTTTTTACCCCTAACCCTGAACAACAGCCAATCGTTGTTCATGCAGCCCTCCAGCCCAGTCGGAAGGCAAAGCTGAGATTCCATACGATTTATTCGAAACCCCAGCTCTGGTGCGCTAGCGTACTTTACTTTACGTGTTTTAAATGTTATTGAAAGGTTAAAGAATAGTCATTTGATGGTTACAGTGCCATAATCACATATTCAGTTTATTTAAACTCATAATAACACATTTAAACAGATTTCCGGTAAATCATGCTTTTGATAAACAAGTTTCTTCCCTTTTATTAGTTTTATATACTGTTTTAAAGCAACCTGAAAGAAATACTGCAGCAAGTTATCAATAGTTAAATAAAATAAGCTTGTAAATACAAACAGTGTCTAGACTAAAGTATGTGAATGTTTATTACATGTATTACACATTTTTTACTTTAGATGTTTTACTATATCTAGTTAATTTACTCATTTACACTGAATCTTTCCCCTAATTACTACATTAATTACTACATAATATTTAGAATACACTAGGATAGAGTGTGGTTTGGGACATGGCATTTTCCTGATTATTTTCTTAGCGCACAGCTTTTTAACTTTTCTATATAAAAAAAACCAAGTAAAAATAAAATACCCCCAAATATCTTCATTAATATTACAACAGGTTTTTTTTGTTTGTTTTTAGATTTTTTGTAAGATAAACAACCAGTTAGTACTCAAAACACTTTGATTTACTTTAGCTTGTGAATCGGCTTAAATGATTTTTTTTAAAGGAATCATTTAAAAAATGACTCATTTGCAAATCGGATTGCATCACTAGAGAGCAGAAGGGGAGTGTATATTTGTGTTTAAAGCAGCTATACTGATTCAGATCAAATTTAATGCTTCAGTCATTGTATTAGAATTGATCTGTGTACAGACCTACTCGCATTACAAGATACAGAAATATGACTCTAAATTACACTATATGGCTGAAAGTATGTGACCCCCTATAAACCTTCCTCCGCAGCCTACAGTAATGTTCTCCAAACCTACAAGATTGTAACACATGTCTATGGGAATTTGTGCGTATTCAATCAAAAAGCTAGGCTCTGATGTTAAAAAGGTTTAGCTTGAAGGCTTTTATTTCAATTTATCCTAAAGCTGTCAGGTGGGGTTGAGGTCAAGGCTTTGTGCAAGTCACCGGAGTTCTTACTCACCAGATTGCTCAAATGATCTCTGTATGAAACAGGAAAAGGACCCATACTGTTTCCCATAATCCCACAAAGTTTGAGGAATATATTTCTTTTATATACAAACCTTGGACCTTTTGTAAAATGCAATAAAGAAAGAAATGTTGTTAATTGTCTTGAACCTTTAACTGACAAACATAGAAAGAGCATATTTGTAATGTTTTCACATTTGCGTTTACATTTACAGCATATGGTTTTATCCAAAGTGATTTTAATTGTGGCTGTTAGGGGATAAGGGCCTTTAAATTGAAGCAGCAACCTTCTGATTACCAGTCCAGTGTACTGGCTTAACCACTAAGCCACCACTGTCCTATAAACAAAGAACAATTGCAAGTAACCTCTCTGCTATTATTATTTACAGTTCTTAACTGAAAGCAGTCTGCTTGTTGGATAATTAAGAGTCTGGCTATGAAAAGGGGTTATAAATATCCAGCAAAACCAAAACTACAAATTTTTAAGCATCACTGTTTCACTTTGGTTACTATGGTTATATGAATATTTATTTTAATGTCTGATTTGATGCTGGTGCGGGATGGGGTATTTTATTAAAATGTGGTAGCTCTTTGGTGAATTTAGTATGTCCGACTCTCTCCCTCACAGGTAGACCCAGGGGGTTCAGTGTTGGAGCAGCTAGGTTTGGACTCCAACTCGGATTTCTCGGATTCAGGAGTGCAGCAGCGTCTGGAGGAACAGCGCGAGAGAATCCGCAAAGAGATCCGCAAGGAACTGAAGATCAAAGAGGGGGCGGAGAACCTGCGACGGGCCACCACCGACAAACGCAACGCCCATCAGGTGGACAGCCAGCTTCGCTCCTCCAAGCGCAGACTGGACGCTTTGCATACCCAGCTTCAGGAGCTGGATGCACACATCATGGTGAAGGGCACAGACGACTGCAAGGGTGAGGAATCGGTACTTAGTTACCTTACAACTCCAGGATCAGAGCTTCAAGTTCCCTTTGAGTAATCCACTTTGGTTTTGTTTCATCTCTCAAAACATTCTGGTTGATAGATTAGCTATTAGATTGTGTGTATTCCTGCCCAACAGTAGTCAGTAGTCAGGATGACTTCACTTGTTGGAGATCATAGGTCATCACTATAACCATGTTCTGCATGTTGCATTTGTTTACTTGCAATCAGTTATTAAAACTGTCCATTTACATTTTCAGAATTTAGCAGACACTTTTATCTAAAGTGACTTACAGTTCTGTGACAGTATATTGTCTAAGCAATTGAGGTTTAGTGGCCTTGTTTAAGGGCCCAGCAGTGGCAATCTGGCATTGGTGGGGCTTGAACCAGCGACCTTTCCATTACTAGTCCAGTAACTTAACCACTGAGTTGCTACTACCCTACAAGTCCAAGGAAGGTATGGGTAATAATGGGTGTCCAACATTTATAAGCAACAGTGAGTCAACAGCAGGGCGGCACGGTGGCTAAGTGGGTAGCACTGTCGCCTCACAGCAAGAAGGTCCTGGGTTCGATCCCCAGGTGGGGCGGTCCGGGTCCTTTCTGTGTGGAGTTTGCATGTTCTCCCCGTGTCTGCGTGGGTTTTCTTCCGGGTGCTCCGGTTTCCTCCCACAGTCCAAAAACATGCAGCCAGGCCAATTGGAGACACTGAATTGTCCTATATTGTCCTGCTAGGATGCATAAGGCATTGCATTGTAGTGCTGGTCCCAAGCCCACAAGGGAGGGTTGTGTCAGGAAGAGCATCCGCCGTAAAAAATCAACAATTCGGATCACGACGAGCAGTAGAGGAAATAGATTGAGTCAACAGCAATTCATAGAGCAGTGGTAGCTCAGTAGTTACGGTACTGGACTATTAATCAAGAGCTCACCACCCAGGTATCCACTGTCGGACCCTGGAGCAAGACCCTTGAATTGTATTTAGTCATAATGCCATATACCTGGGGGTAAAGGTGTCTGCTAAAATGTGGCCCTATGCAAAATGGCTAGTTCATGTCTAATTGATGCCATAGCCATTCATGACAGAGAGTCCACTGGAGAAAATCACCTGATCTTGTGAGTGGATAGGAAAACAGTCCATTATTTCTGGTCAATCAAAGCTACACCAACTAATACTGTTCATGTGTGAGGCAAGATATTCAAAACAGGACAGCAATCCTATTACATCCTCCAGGCCACCCAAAGAGGATGGGTCTGGTTCCTCTCAATGTTTCGTTTTAAGGGAGTTTTCCCTTGCCACTGTTGCCCTTGGCTTGCTCAATAGGTGTTTTTGGTCTGCTGGTCCTGGATTCTGTAAAGTTGCTTTGAGACAGTGTTCATTGTAAAAAGCGCTATACAAATAAATTTGACTTGACTTGACATTGCACAAGCACCAGCTTAAAGATTGGTGTGGAACAATGAAGAATTTTATAGAAGCTCACAAGTTAGTGGCGGTCATGTGATTGGTGAGACTCGACTAGTGGTTGGGAATGAACAACAATTAGGCAAAATTGGTAACAGTTCAAATCATTTTATTTTCATAAATCACTTTATTATGGTTGTGGTTGCAGCAGGGCCGGTTTCACCAGGAAACACTGGGCTCAAGGCAGAAATACCCTGGACAGGGTGCCAATCCATTAAGGGTTTTGGCTACATTTACATTTACGTTTTCAGCATTTAGCAGACGCCTTTATCCAAAGCGACTTACATTACAGTTACAGGATACAGTCTGAGCAATTAAGGATTAAGGGCCTTGCTCAAAGGCCCAACAGCAGCAACCTGGCAGTGGTGGGGCTTGAACCAGCGACCTTCTGATTGCTAGTCCAGTACGTTAACCACTAGGCTACGGCTTGCCCGGCTTGGCTAAAGACCCCATTACAAAGCCAAACATTTCTGTGTAGCTGAATGGCTCACCAAGAGTACAGCTGAGATCTGAGATTTGAACCCGCATCTCAGCACCATAAATATAATTTCTGTAATATACATGTATTTTAAAACATGACTGTTCATAGCCACTGGAGTATTTGGAAATCTTTTAGTAATACGTCTGTGTTTGATCCTTAGATGATGGCTGCTCCTCAGCCAATCAGGAGAGGATCATGGCTTTGGAGCGTCAGCTCAACATTGAACTGAAGGTCAAACAGGGAGCAGAAAACATGATCCCCATTTATGCCAACGGAGCTGCCAAGGTAACACACACTCTTGCACTGATATTCTACAAATACCTCATAATCAACTAAATGTGTTAATATAATAAAATGTGTTGTTGACGATTGGGTCCAAATAATTTCACATTTGGATTTGTTCCTCCATAATACTCGTTTCCACTGACCTTCATTCTAATTTTTGTGAGCTTTAACATATCTTAGCCTTTTTGTACCGTTTCACTTCTCTAAAAGTGGTTTCCAAATAGACAATTCCTGATCAAGCTTCTTTGGACTGTAAAAGGGTCAACTTTGCATCCTCATGAAGCTGCCAGATGCTGAGCCAGCTTCCAGTGAACTAAGCTCCTGCAACATGTATATGTAATGCTCATGACATGAGATAATTAGGGTTCCATTCCATTTATGTAGTCCATCTGTTTCTCTACATACCTTTTTAGCCTGTTTTCACTGTGTTCTTTAATGATCAGGACCATTACAGAGCAGGTATTATTTGGGTGGTGAATCATTCTCAGCACTGCAGTTACACTGACATGGTGGTGGTGTGTTAGTGTGTGTTGTGCTGGTATGAGTGGATCAGACATCAGTTTTTAAATACCGTGTCCACTCACTGTCCACTCTCTTAGACACTCCTACCTAGTTGGTCCACCTTGTAGATTTAAAGTGAGACGAGCACCCATCTATTGCTGCTGTTTGAGTTGGTCATCTTCTAGACCTTCATCAGTGGTCACAGGACGCTGCCCACGGGGCGCTGTTGGCTGGACATATTTGGTTGGTGGACTATTCTCAGTCCAGCAGTGACAGTGAGGTGCTTAAAAACTCCAGCAGCGCTGCTGTGTCTGATCCACTCATACCTGCACATCACACACTAACACACCACCACCATGTGTGTCACTGCAGTGCTGAGAATGATCCACCACCTAAATAATACCTGCTCTGTAGTGGTCCTGGGAGAGTCCTGACCTTTGAAGAACAGCATGAAAGGGGGCTAACAAAGCATGCAGAGAAACAGATGGACTACAGTCAGTAATTGTAGAACTACAAAGTGCTCCTATATGGTAAGTGGAGCTGATAAAATGGACAGTGAGTGATCGGTATACATGCAGCTTAATAAACATCATTCCATTTATTAAAAATAGACATAAATTTAAAATCACTCATGTCAAACAGTAATTTCCCCCTAAATCTAATAACTAGTTGTGCCAACCTTGGCAGTAACAACTGCATTTAAACGTTTAATTCTTTGCAGAATTGCTTTAATTTAGCTACATTGGGAGTGTTCAAACAGAAATCACCTGTTTAAGTTCTTGCCACAGCATCTCAATATGATTCAAATCAGGACTGACTTAACCTCTCCAAAACCTTTATTTTGTTTATTTTGAGCCATTTAGAAACTGCATATAGTAGATACACTGATAGATGAGTGTATAACTACACTAACAGTTGTCATAGAAAGAAGTTAACACAACATAACATTCCGTGCATTAATGTAGTATTTTTTTATTACTTCTATTCTGTAAAAAAGCTGACACATCTCCTGCTTCAGCATGTATTTGCTAGAACGTACTAAAACCATCAACCATCCTAGATTGTCTCACTGGGACAACTGTTCCTCCAAGCCCAATCTTCGCCAATTTTATAACTCAATATAATCAAGCTAATGGATCTAGAGGAGCTCTGGGTCCTGAATCATGTGATCTAGTGAAGTGCTTACCCAAATTTACATCAGCCAAATTTTTATGTACCACACAAAGATGATTTTTTACAGTGTCATTATTAGTGTTTATATGACCTGCTGACTCCAGAGAGGCATCGTGCAGACTGTGCTGTTGAGTGATGGTATCAGTAAACTTAGTTTCAAGAAACAGTTTCTTTCTTACTGTGTCTCTTCCTTCCTGTCACTTGCAGCTTTCTGTCTTGTGTTTGTGTCTATGTGTGAGGTAAAAATAGATTTAGCAGTGTTAGTACTGCTTTTAGTGTTGCTAGTCCAGCAAGAGTAAGACTACAGATATGGGTCTGTAAAGAACATGTCATGGCTCTCTTATAAAAGTGGGTTTGAGTTTGTTGTGGGTGTTTTTGACATGATGAAAAGAAAATTGGATAAAAAATTAAACATATATCACGTCTTATATTAGGTTACTTCAATCAGCTTTTTTTTTTAGCATTTTAGTGCTACAGTAGACCCTTGACTTACGAATTTAATTGGTTCCGAAGGGCTGTTCTTAAGTCAAAATGTTCATTAGTTAAACCTATTTTTCCCATAAGAAATAATGTAAACAGAATTAATCCGTGCCAGACCTCCCAAACCACCCCCTTACCTAACATTTCTTAAATGGTCTTTTTTGTTATACATACAAGTATATTCTCCCTTAAATCTTAAATTATAGAATAGACATTCTATACAACACAGCAAATGTAATAGATTTGTTCATTTTCTCAGCACTGCGCTTTCTCTGCACATTCTTTTGGGACATTTTCATATTCAACAGATCTGGTCACATTCTCAAATAATTCTGGTTGCTGTGTGAGTGTTGACCCAACAGATCTGGTCACATTCTCATAAACCCACAGTAAACCTGGACTGTAGACATTCTAGAGCTTTTAATTGGTGACCTACATAGACCTAGATGCACTACTTAAGCCAGCACCACAGTGGCACATAATACCAGGGAATAATCACCAAAGCCACGTAACAGCACTGATTTTTCCTGATTTTAAATGGCTTTTATTTAAGACTTAATGTCATTTTAAATTAATTGCCAGACTTAATTTATTTTCTTTAATTGCTTAGTTCATGTCAAGGTCATGGGTGAGATAGATAGACAAGCAGGCAGGCAGGCAGGTAGGTAGGTAGGTAGGTAGGTCGGCGGATGGATGGATGGATAGACCTTTGGTTTTTTTTTTATTTCTTTCTTTTTTTTGGGAAGGGGGTCCTACAAACAATTTGAAGTGTTCAAACCTTCCCCATTCCCCATGTACATGGTTTACAAAGATAGTACCCGAAGGTAAACATCAGTTCCAGGTTCTCAGGCCCTCCTGGACCACTGTCCTGCTCAAGATCTTATTTTACACTAATCATTTACATTTTCAGCATTTAGCAGACTTTTTTTATCCAAAGCAACTTACACAATGACCTGAACACAATGAGCAATTAAGGGTTAAGGGCCTTGCTCAGGGACCCAACAGTGGCAACTTGGTGGTGGCGGGGCTTGAACCGGCAACCTTCTGTTTACTAGTCCAGTACCTTAACCACTGAGCTATCACTGCCCTCACTTACTCTTATCACTAATAACTTACTCTTAAGGATAATGTGAAATAGCTAGTGTACCTATGTTTTTGTTGTGAGCTGGGATGACAAAAAGAGAGTCCCCAGAAATAAACTAATGTGTACATGGTTTACCCAAATAATAACTAGAGGCGAGGATAAATCCCAGATCTTCAAGAGTCTAAAGCTACCTGCTGCACCTCTGTGTCACCTGACATTGTATTTTTGGCATAATGCTTTTTCATTTAAAAGCATGCAGGGATTTATTTCTTTATAGCTACAAGAGCATTAGAGAGGTCAGACACCGGTCTTCTACAATAACACATGGTTGAGATCAAACCATTACATAAAAAATAATTAAATCTTTATAATAGCCCCAATTTTAAATGTTTTATTAACTTAAATTAATCTGTAAGACGACCAGATAGTCCAGTGGTGGTATTAATTTTGCCTCTTCAATAAACAATTTACATTTAGGCTTAATTCAAATATAGTCTAATGCATTGAGGGCAACAGTGCCGATTTGGTAGTGTGACATGAACCAGTGATCTTCTAATCCCTAATCCAGTACCATAACCACTGAGCTACCCAAATGAGCATTAAGCTTGGTGATCTTAGGCCTGTGTGCATTTGATTTGAATTGAAACCCAGTCTATTAAACTCTGCATTCTGGGATTTTGTGTAGTCTGCTACTTTTTGCTCTTAATGCTTCCACTTTAAAAATAAAAATTTACATTTAACAGTCACAGGGGTGTCTGTAGCCACCACTAACACAGTGGAGCAATGTGTTTGCTATGTTAGTTTCAAGTCACTGAGCTTTTTAGCTTGATTAATTCATGTTAGTCAGTTAGGGTTTCATTGTTGTATTATTGCTTGTGTTTAATACTGTTACTGCATTGTTTAGTGATATGTTCATATTACAAAAAACAATTCAAATTGTACAATTGAGTAAATACACTGACTAATGTCTGGACGCTGTCTCTTTCAGGACAAAAAGCTGCTGCAGGCGACACAGAAAATGCTGCAGGACAGCAAGACCAAGATCGACATAATCCGTATGCAGATCCACAAAGCCAAACAGGCTACAGAGCAAACAGGAGACACAACGGGTAAATATAACCCACTTTTACCACCATCTAACCATTTCTACACTCTGCCCTGTCTCACTCTTACTCATCCTGTTGTCGTCAGAGTGCAGAGACGTCCGTTAAACACTCCTTAACACACTTAATGTGCAGATATATTCTATGTTGCATGTTATAAACATATACCTGTGGTAACACTTTGTACAGAATTATACACTGCCTGGCAAAAAAAGGATTTAACTAAGCAAATAGGTAAGAACCTCCCATTGGATAATTACTGCATGGGTGATTATGTTTCAACTGGCAACAAGTTATTTAACCCTAACCAATGCAGTGAGTAGCTTCTCATTCATATCCTGTGGTCGTGGAAAAGATGTTAATCTGTTTCAGAAGGGTCAAATTATTGGCATGCATCAAGCAGAGAAAACATCTATGGTGAAGCTGAAACTACTAAAATCAGGTTAAGAACTGTCCAACACATTATTAAAAAGTGGAAGGACAGTGGGGAAACATCATCTTCGAGGAAGGAATGTGGTCGGAAAAAAATCTTGAATGATCGTGATCGACGATCACTTAAACGTTTGGTGAAATCAAATGGTAGAAAAACTCCAGTAGAACTCAGGGAAATGTTTAATAGTGAAAGTAAGAGCATTTCCACACGCACAATTCGAAGGGAACTCAAGAGATTGGGACTAAACAGCTGTGTAACCTTAAGAAAACCACTTGTCAGTGAGGCTAACCGGCAGAAACGGCTTCACTTTGCTAGGGAGCATAAAGATTGGACTCTGGAGCAATGGAAGAAGGTCATGTGGTCTGATGAGTCCAGATTTACCCTGTTCCAGAGTGATGGGTGCCTCAGGGTGAGAGGAGAGGCGGCTGAAGTGATGCACCTATCATGCCGTACAAGCCTGTGGGGGCAGTGCTATGATCTGGGGTTGCTGCAGTTGGTCAGGTCTAGGTTCAGCAACGTTATGTGCACAAAGAATGAGGTCAGCTGACTACCTGAATATACTAAACCACCAGGTTATTCCATCAATGGATTTTTTCTTCCCTGATGGCACGGGCATATTCCAAGATGACAATGCCAGGATTCAACGGGCTCAAATTGTGAAAGAGTGGTTCAGGGAGCATGAGACATCATTTTCACACATGGATTGGCCACCACCTGAGTCCAGACCTGAACCCCATTGAGAATCTTTGGGATGTGCTGGAGAAGACTTTGTGTAGTGGTCCAAATCTC